>NC_142440.1:43008636-43610000 GCF_059453495.1 Arachis ipaensis
AGGAGGAGGAAGAAAGAAGAAAGAAGAAGAAAGAAGGGGGAAGGAGGAAGGGGGGTAGGTGGCGGCGGCGTCTGGGTGGTGGCGCGGTGGTGGCTGGGTGGTGGTGGTTGAGGGTTGGGGGAGAAGAGAGGGAGAAGAAGAGTTGGGGGGTGTCGCGATTGATGGGGTTTCGCGTGACTGGGGGTTATATTTTTGAATCCACGCGGCCGAGTGGAGCACGCGGTCGCGTGGCTGGAGTGAAAAAGGTGGTTGACGCGATCGCATGGGTGACGCGATCGCGCGGAGGGCAAAAAGAGTAAATGACATGATCGCGTGGGGCATGCGAGCGCGTCGCTGGAATTTGTGCTAAACGCACGAATCCAGCGTCGTTTCAGCGCAACTCTCTGTCTCCTTGGGGGTGTTCGTGCAATCCATGCGACGCGGTCGCGTCGCTGACGCGGTTGCGTGGGATTGGTATTGTGTGAGTGACGCGATTGCGTGGATGACGTGATCGCGTGGGTCAATTGTGTGAAACGCACAATGTCCGCACGATTGCAGCCTAACTTTCTGGACATTGGATCTTTATGCCGATCTCCAGGTCACGCGGCTGCGTGGATGACGCGGTCGCGTGGGAAGTATAGTTCGCCATTTGACGCGATCGCATGGGGCATGCGGTCGCGTCGCGCACCCTTTTTTTTATATGCAGAATGCGGAATGCAATATGCAGAATGCAGTGCTTAATGTGAATGCTATGCATGATTCCAGATTCAATAAAATAAAATAAAATTCAAAAACAAACAAAACTAAATAAAATTAAAATTGCAAAAGGAACGATCATACCATGGTGGGTTGTCTCCCACCTAGCACTTTTAGTTAAAGTCCTTAAGTTGGACATTGGAGGAGCTTCCTGTTAGGGCGGCTTATGCTTAAATTCATCCAAAAATCTCCACCAATGCTTGGAATGCCAATAGCCTCCGGGGTCCCAAACTAGGCATGTAAAGCTTCTGAGCAGCTTCAAACAGAGTCTCAGGCTCCCGGGGTGACGAATGTCAGAATAGAATCCATGATCCCAAGCCTTGTTTTTAAATCCGCCTCTGTCTTGATCTATATTTTTCCATCCGGGCGGTTTAGAAAGTAGATTCTCACCATAGTGACCAAACATTTTCCGAGATCCATTCAATTGAGCATGATACCAATCCGTGCACTTCGAGTTGAAGCGTGGAACCTTATTGAACCTTGTACGCCAGCTCTGAGCATGAGCCATTTCCCTCTTACTCTTAAAGCCACAGAGAGCTCTAAGCTGGCCTTCTGTTTCAAGCAAACCGTATTCAAGTGAAAAAGTAAAGTTAAAAGTTAAGGATTATACCCACTTGAAGCTTGTATTAGGTGGTAATGGCCTTGGGGAAGGTGTTTCTGGTGGTTCTGTAAGTTCTACTCCCTTGTGCTCTTCTGTGAATTCCTCCACTTCCTTGTAAGGTTCTTCAAATGCATCTGAGTCCTAGTCAAAGTCTTCTATGTCTTCCTCATCACTTGAGTCATAGATTGGAGGTTGAGAGAAATCTACCTCCGCGTCATCTTCGTATTCACTTGGGGAAGATTTTTCGATCTAAGAGAATTCACTTGCGGATGCAAGTTCATTACTAAGAGAGCTAGACTTGTGACTATCATCATTAAGGGAATTTGTGTCCTGCGTTATTCCGTCTAGTTCTTCATAAACGACTTGCCTTGGGAATTGTGCAATATCCTCCTTAGCATCAACTGTAACGTCCTTGATGGAGTTCTCCTCAACTCTGGATTCCCATGGAGGTTCAGCGTCTCCTAGATCTTCAACCAACTCTTCTTCTTGTACAATGACAGCTTCTTCTACTTGTTCTAGTATGAATTCATGCTCTGTCTTGTCCACTGGAGTTTCTAGTGTCTCCTTCATGCTACGCTTTTCATTAGATTGTCCACATGGGGCTGTGGTTGGTCTTTGAATGTTCGTGCGTCTAGAAGCTAATTGAATTACTGCTTGCTCCAGTTGTCGAATGGTTGTTTGAAGTTTATTTACTGTTGCCTTGAGGCGAACCTCTGATTCTCTGGGTGATGGATTTGGACATGAAACATAGGGAAGTGGTGGTGCTTGGGAGTGATTGGATTGGTACTGGGGTAGGAAAGGATCATACGGTGGTGAATGGTGTAGAGAAGCTTGTGAGTGTGGTGGTTCGAGGTTATGTTGAGAGGTTGGTCTATGGGCACGGGGTTGGACTTGTTGGTAGTTACAAGGTTGTCCACCATATCTTTCAGCTGGGTATGCATTGTAGAATGGTCGTTGTCCATGATATCTTGGAGGGTGTTGTTGCCTGAAGGATTGATTAGATTCTCTTGGCTCCACCCATCCTTGATTGGTCTGACCTTGATGCATATTCCTGCTGTAACTTCTATTTCCTTCAACAAAATTAGACCCAAACTCAAAGCGAGAGGGGTGAGAATTCATGGTAGCAAATAAAAATAAAAAGGAGAAACAAAAATAAATAAACAAGCAAAAGAAAAATATTTACAATAACCAATAATAAGGCACACGTTAGCAGTTCCCCGGCAACGGCGCCATTTTGATGAGAGGAACTTTTGCGTGGTCTAGAAATTTGCTGATAAATCCTCGTTGAAAGTATAGTTTCTAAACCTTCAAAAGTCCTTTCATACAAACGTTTTGGTTGTCATAAGTAACAAACCCCTAAATAAATTGTTAACCGAAGTATTCAAACCTCGGGTCGTCTTCTCAAGGAACTGAGGAAAGTATGTTCTTATTATTGGTTATGGAGATTGTAAATTCGGGGTTTCAAGAATGAGGAACAAATATGACAAATAATTTAAATGGCAATTAAAAATAAATAAATACTATAAAGCAAACTTTTGGGCAAGGTATGAGAATTTGGAAGTCCAGACTTAGTTATCCTTATCAATAACAATGAAAGTCGAATCTTAATTCCACTTGGTCAACCTTTACTAAAATAAAGGAAAGTCAAGGGACTAATTAGTTTAATCTTCGAATCCTATTTATTTCCTAAGAAAAGGTTGGGATTATTGAAGCTCAGTTCAATTAGCAAAGATAACAGTTATCAATTATGTTGAGATAAGATAACTCCTGAGTTACTGCTTTCTTAACCAAGACCAAAAGAGGAAAAAGTAAATTTGCTGGAATAAAAATGCCTTCAGATGTAAAGCAACAATAACATAAATTAAAGAAAGCAATCATGAATTGAAATACCTCAAATAACATTAATAAAGGAAATTATTATCTAACGTGAAGGGTTCATAAACTAAATTGGAAAAATAAATAAAAATAAAGAATCTGGGATTGAGAGTTACTCCTAAAACTAAGAGAAGTCCTAAATCCTACGAGAGAGAGAGAGAGGAGAGAACCTCTCTCAAAACTAGATCAAAAACATGGGAAATAACTAAATTGGCGAGCTCTCTCTGAATGGATGCGTTCCCACACTTTATAACCTCTGGTCTATGCCTTCTGGACTTGGATTGGGCCAAAAAGGGCTTCAGAAATCGCTGGAAGCGTTTTCTGCAATTTCTGGTGCGTGGTCTCTGTCACGTGTCTGCGTGGGTCACGCGGTCGCGTCATTCGGAGCTTTCCTTGTCACGCGATCGTGTCAGTCATGCGACCGCGTCATGTGCGTTCTACTTAAGGCGCGCGGTTGCGTCAGTCATGCGGCAGCGTCGCTGCTTTTTTGCGCTTAGAATGCGTCCGCGTCGCCCATGCGATCGCGTGGATGCCAGTTTCTTCAGAAGCTCCGTTTTGTGCTTTCCTTACATTTTTGTATGTTTCCTTTCCATCCTTTAAGTCATTCCTACCTTAGAAGATCTGAAAACTACTCAACACACTAATCACGGCATCGAATGGAATTAAAGGTGATTAAAATAATTAATTTAAAAGCATAGGAAACATGTTTTTCACATACATCACATAATAAGGAAGGGAAAGTAAAAGCATGCAATTAACATGAATAAGTGGGTAATGGATTGAATAAATCACTCAAATTAAGCACAAAATATATCATAAAATATGGGTTTATCATGTGCGTACGCACAAGTCCTGGCACGTGACTTCATTAATTGCAACTCGCTGGCAGTGATTTTTGGGTCTCCAGAATCCAATCCAACTTATTTCTAAATCTATTTCAATTAGAATTCAAGAGGAAACAAGGGGGAGCAGTTAGGTTTAGCTTAATATCATGTTGTAGGGTATTTTCTAGAGAGAGAAGCTCTCCTTTCTCTCTAGAAATTAGGGTTATTAGTTTAATTTCTCTTTAATTTCTCTTTTTAATTCTTGTTTTCATCTAGTTTCTTTTATTTTTCTTTGTTCTATTGCCTTAATTTTTTTAGTTTATCTTGTTAATTTCTCATTTTGGTTACTTTTTATGTTGATGAACCTTTGTTAATTTCCATTTCATTTAAAGCAATTTATGTTTTCATGTCATTGTTGCTCTCTTTAATTGTTGGTTATTAATTTCTTGAATTTGGTAGCTCTAGAATTTATTTTATTGCAATTTAATATGCTCTTATTTTCATGCACACCAAGTGTTTGATAAAATGCTTGGCTTAGTTTTAATGTAGTTTTTCTCCACTCTTGGCTTGGAATTGAGGACTTTGGTGACCTTGAGTCATTGATGTCCATTCTTGATTGATATATTAGAGTAGTTAGTTGATTTGGTTTCTATTAACGCTAGTCTTTCACTAAGTTAATTAGTGAGTTGGCTAGGACTTATGGATTGAGATTAATTATGCCTATTTGAGTTATTCTCGATGTTAGGGTTGACTAAGTAGGATTAACTCTTCATAATCATCATATGTTTATGGTCAATGGCTAGGATAGGTAACTTTAACTCTCACTCCTTGCCAAGAGGTTTCTTTAGCACTTGAATTTTCCTTTTTCTTGATTTATTGCTTTGAGTTTAATTCCTTGCATGCTTGTTTCATTCCTCGCTATTTACATTCCTTGTCTCATGCCATCAAACCCCCATTTCCCCATAGCCAATAATTGAGCATTTCATTACAATTCGTAGGGAGAGCGACCCGGGAATTAAAACTCCAGGTTATTTTGTGTTGATTGTGACATCTTATTTTAAACTTTGATTGAGAAGATCGATTGTCGGTTCGGACTATGCTATCAACGGAATTGTTTTGTCTAAATTTCGAATTGGCATAATCTTCTTCATCAAATTTTTGGCGCCGTTGCCGGGGAATTGCAATGGTGTTACATTGTTGGCTATTGTAAATATGTTAATATGTGAATAGCTTACTTTTTGGTTATCTTTTGTTTTTGTTAATAGTTAGGATTGGGATCCCGGAGGACATTGGAAATGCAAGTGTTGGTAGGGAATTCAAGCACAAGCAACCATAGTAAGGACTCTCCCAATTGTCTAACTTAAAGATAATAAATTAAAGTGCTAGGTGGGAGACACCCCACCATGGTAACATCATTCTAATTCTTCTCTTTTAGCATTTGTTTGTTGAGTTTTTGCTTCTCTTAGTTAGCTTAGTTTGGTAGAATTTTTGTGTTGATCTTGTGTTTTTAGGGTAGAATAAGTTTTGGGGTTTGAAAAGCTATTTTGGATGTCATGTTTGATGCCTTAGAGGCATTAAAATTTTTTGGAAAAATAGAGCATGTGCATGCGAACACACTTGTGCGTACACACACCAACCCCAAATTCTATATCTTGTGCGCACGTACCAAGCTGTGTGTACGCACACTCATTAACACTCACTCTGTTGGGAGTGCTCGCACACCTTATGCGTTCGCATCCCTCTCTTTTTTCCTCTTGTGCGTACGCACATATTTCAACTTGGTCGTTAATTTTGACGTTTCATATTCTTAAAAAAATATATCTTTGTATGTGTACGCACATATGTGTACGCACGCACAAACCGATTCACACCTTCTGCCCGGAGCACTTGCACATGTTTCTGCGCACACACACCTCTATTTTACACCTTTTGTGTGTATGCACGGTCCTGTGTGCGTACGTACGACTCTGTTCTCACACCACCCTACTTACTTTTTTCTCTTCTCTCTATTTATTCTCTTCTTTTTTCTTCTTCTCTCTTCTTTCCCTCCTCCAACCACCATCCACCACTATCATTCACCACCCACTATGCTCCCTCTTAGTTAGTTAGTTAGTTTAATTTTATATTCTAGTAGATTAGGTTATTAGTATAGGTTAGATTTTTTGTGATAAGTGTTGGATTGTTGATATTTTTGTTGCTAAATATTGTTGGATATCTTCATTAAGAATATACTTTGTTTCTTGATATTGAGTTCTTCATGTTTAATTTTGTTCATACCAAGTACTTATGATATTGCCTTCATGAATGTTGTTGGATTTCTAAATTGCATGTTGTAGCTAGCCACCATGTAATTTGATTTCATTATCTATTGTTAGGCAATCGTATGAAGTTGATGCATTTTTTGTTAGGTGATGCTTGTTATGATTGATTTTTATTTATGTCACCTAGTTGATGCATTGAAATTAAAGAATTGTGAAATTGGATCATAAGCTTACCTAGTGCCATTTTTGATCTTTTTAAGCTTTGTGGACTATGTTTGCCATGTTTTCTGCTTCATGTCATTTAGGTATTGCAAACAAATTTTCCTCTATCATCCATTTCACAATTTTTTTATTCTTGCTTGAATGCTCTTGTGCTTCTTCATAACTTGTTTGTTTATCTTGACCTACAAGTTTTCTTTAAAGTATTTCAAGTACACTAGAATGAGTGAAGTGCATGTTTATTTTGTATAATTGTGACATAACTTTCCATGCTAGTGTGTGTATTCTACACCACGCAACTTAGAATACACACACTTGTTTCCTTCATGTCACAAACTTATTCACTCACTTATTTTAGTGATTCTTACCTCGTTCCAACAATCTTTGCTTCCTTGCTTTTGCATTCACTCATCTTACTATCCTATTTTCTATTTTTCATGGATGAGACACCATAAGCAACAAAGTTCTAATATATTGTGAAGTCGCCGTACCCCCTTGTTCACCTTTAAATACATGAAGGACCGTGCAAACCTTTAAGTGTGGGGAGGTCGTCACCGATCGATAATCTTAGGTGAAAAGTTCTAATCCCAAAAACTTTCACATTCTTTTCAAATTCTTAGTTGCATTTTCTTTCTTGGTTTGTATATATTTTGAGATCTAACTACAATTTTTCTTAGTTTATTGCATTTCTTTTTATACATGCATATATATAATAAGCTTAGTTGAAATAATAAAATTTTCCAAGAAAAAATATTCTTAATAGGGCATTGATATCCTAATTGGTTTGAGTTGATACTTGTCTTATTGAAACTTGCTTGAAATATATTGTGGAACATATTTTTGAGCTAAGAACACATAAGCATGTGAGTTTTGAGCCTCATTGTGTGGTTACATCATATAACCACTATTTTCATTCTTGTGTGTGTTATTCTCTTTTTATGATTGCAATCTTTGATTTATTTAATTTTTTATGTCCATTGTTTGATGTATATATGCATTTACATGATTGAGGCCATAATTTCATTTAGCTCACTTGTCCCAAATAGTCTAACCTTTTATCTTCCTTTCTTAACCAACTTTGAGCCTATTTCAATCCCCTTTTGTTCTTAGCACATTACTAGTCTTAAAGTGAAAAACAATAAATATCCCTTATTTGGATCTTTGATTAGCTTAGGTTAGCGAGAGTGTGCATCATATAAGTGTGGAGAAATTTGAAAACATTGGTTAAGAGATAAAAGTAGTTTTTTGTATTTTTGTTAAAGATCTTGGGAATTGAGTACATACTCATGCATTAAATGTTTAAACCATTTGCATTGATGCTCTTGTATATATTTTAGTTCGAAAAAAATAAAATAAAAATAAGAAAAAAAAGAAAAATAAAAAGAAAAAATATAGAAAAAGAAAAAATAGAAAAAAAGAAAGCAATAAAAAAGGGACAAAATGCCCCAAAGTAGAGTAATAATAACAATACATATGGGATGTGAATTAAAGAGAATGCATGAGTGTGTGAAAAAGTGAAGAATGGGTAGTTAGGTTTGCATTTGAATTGTATAGGTTGTTATGTAGGTTAGGTGAGAGATTAAGTTAGTCAAAGATTCAAATTTCAAGCCCACTTGACCATATGCATCCTTACCTTTACCCTAGCCTCATTGCAACCCATTAAAAGTCCTCATGATACTTGTATGCATACATTGAATGATTGTTAGTTGTTAGATGATAAACAAATCATAGAAATCTTGATTAGAAGAGAATTGAGTGAATCAACCCTAAACACTTGAGCGAATAGAGTGTATACACATCTGGTGAGGGGTTCGATTGCTCAAATTCTATGTTTCCGCCTTTGATTATCTCTTTTCTTGCAAGTTGTTAACTCTTTTCAATAACTCAATTCAATTATGGATTTGATTTGATTGCTTTAGCCCTTATGTATATATGTATTCTTGGAAATTGATTTATTTTGACTAAGTAATTGCATTCATTTATATACATTGCATATAGGTAGTTTCCTTGCTTTGAATAAATGTAATATCCCTCTCTTGTTTCTTTCTTGAGTATAGCATGAGGACATGCTATTTAAGTGTGGGAATGTGATGAATCCACATTTCATGGTATTTATTTGCTATAATTGAGTGGATTTCATCAACTTTCCTTGCATTTATTCAATGAAATAGCATGGTTTTGTAAATTCTCCCTAAATTGTGCTTAAAAGTGAAAACATGTTTTTTAGGCCCTTATTTGCCAAATTTTATTCACTTTAATTCCATTTGATGTCTTGATGTGTTTGTTGAATGATTTAAGGTTTTGAAGGCAAATATGGATTGAAGAAGTGAGGAAGGAAAGCATGCAAAATGGGAGAATTCAAGAAATGAAGGATTTGTAAAGTTGTCAATCCTGACCTCTCGGTACTAAAGTGATCATAACTTGAGCTATAGATATCCAAATGAGGCAGTTCCAGCGGCATTAAAAAGCTAACATCCGGGACTTCAAAATAGTATGTATATGTCTATAGTGGACATGAGTTTAAGTGTGCATATGCACACACCTGTGCGTACGACAAGTCCTGGCACGTGACTTCATTAATTGGAACTTGCTAGCAGCGATTTTTGGGTCTCCAGAACCCAATCCAACTCATTTCTGAAACTATTTCAAGCAGAATTCAATAGAAAACAAGGGGGGAGCAATTAGGTTTAGCTTAGTATCATGTTGTAAGGTAGTTTCTAGAGAAATAAGCTCCCCCTTCTCTCTAAAAATTAGGGTTATTAGTTTAATTTCTCTTTACTTTCTCTATTTAATTCTTGTTTTCATCTAATTTCTTTTACCTTTCTTTGTTTTATTGCCTTAATTTTCTTAGTTTATCTTGTTATCTTCTCATTTTGGTTAATTTTTATGTTGATGAAGCTTTGTTAAATTCCATTTCATTTAATGCAATTTATGTTTTCATGTCATTGTTACTCTCTTTAATTTGGTTATTAATTTCTTGAATTTGGTAGCTCTGGAATTTATTTTTATTGCAATTTAATATGCTTTTATTTTTATGCATACCAAGTATTTGATAAAATGCTTGGCTTAGTTTTAATGTAGTTTTTCTCCACTCTTGGCTTGGAATTGAGGACTTTGGTGACCTTGAGTCATTGATGTCCATTCTTGATTGATATATTAGAGTAGTTAGTTGATTTGGTTTCCATTAACGCTAGTCTTTCACTAAGTTAATTAGTGAGTTGGCTAGGACTTATGGATTGAGATCAATTATGTCTATTTGACTTATCCTCGATGTTAGGGTTGACTAAGTAGGCTTAACTCTTCATAATCATCATATGTTTATGGTCAATGGCTAGGATAGGTAACTTTAACTCTCACTCCTTGCCAAGAGGTTTCTTTAGCACTTGAATTTTCCTTTTTCTTGATTTATTGCTTTGAGTTTAATTCCTTGCATGCTTGTTTCATTTCTTGCTATTTACATTCCTTGTCTCATGCCATCAAACCCCATCTCCCCATAGCCAATAATTGAGCATTTCATTGCAATTTCTAGGAAGAACGACCCGGTAATTAAAACTTCCGGTTATTTTGTGTTGATTGTGACATCTTATTTTAAACTTTGATTGAGAAGATCGATTGTCGGTTCGGACTATGCTATTAACGGAATTGTTTTGTCTAAATTCCGAATTCGCATAATCTTCTCCATCACATTCCATGATCTTCCGTTGCATCACTGAGACTGACAATTTTTACAGAGTTTGCGAGATGATCTAGTGTTTTTTTTATTAAAGTCCTCCTTTTTCATCTAAACTTCTTTTCTTTATAAATCCTAAGGATATACTTGCTCCTGAAGAATCTTGACCCTGACCCAGTTCCTCCTTTTTCTCAGGCCACAACCTTGTCTTGACTTTGAAGAATCTTCATAGTGGCCTCCCCATACTCTATCTTGCCTTGGTCTCTGAACCCCACATTCTTGCATAGTGTTCACATTTAACCACGGGGTGTATCTAGTTTATTCTCGACTCATCTCGAATCGCCAATCTCTCGACTTCTACTATCATTCCTATCGTAGTCAAAAGTGGGTTTTCCTATAGCTAAATATTTGAGTCGTCAACCTCATTCTATGAATCATAGTCGAATTTCTCCATAGGTAAAAATTTGTGCTAACAAATTGATGCACGGAAAATTTGTCTCACAACAAATTTCCTTCGGCAAGTGTACCGAATTTGTCGTCAAGTAAAAACTCACAATAGAGTGAGGTCGAATCCCACAAGGATTGATTGATCAAGTAACTTTAATTAGAGGACTGTTCTAGTTGAGCGAATCCAGAATTTGAGTTGAGAATTGCAGAAAATAAAATGGCGGGAAGGTAATTGACAGGAAAGTAAATGCTAGAATTATAGATCTGAAAGTAAATGACTGAAGGTAAATTGCAGAATTTGTAAATGGGAATGGGGGAATTGCTCATTAAAGTAAATAACAGAAATTAAAGAGAATGGGTAAGATCAGAAATGGGGAGTTCATTGGGCTTAGGAGATGTTGCATTCTCCGGATCAATTTCATTTTCATCTCTTCCTCAATCAATGCACTCATTGATCTCCTTGGCAATCTTAAGTGATTGAATTACAATTTCTTGTAATTCAATCTCTCAAATCTTGATCAATAGCCAATTCCTTGGTCAATTGCTCATGAGAAGAGATGAAGTATGGTCACTGATTATACCACATGCATTTCCTAAACCAAGTGTTGAGAGGATTATAGTCACATATCCATCCAAACCCAATTTGGTCCAGCATGAGAAAGCATTTCTAGCTTGATCTCTTCATTCCTCTTTCAAGGTTCAGAAGAGATCCAAGTATGAATAGCTTCTTTTTCAAGATAACTACTCAATTGGATGAAGATCAAAAGCTTTCAAGTAAAATCAAGAGAAAAGATAGAAGAAAAATAATGAAAACTAGTATTGATCCATCAAATTACAACAGAGCTCCCTAACCCAATGATAGGGGTTTAGTTGTTCATATCTCTGGAAAATGAAAACAAAGATGGAGAATACATGATGAAAACTTAGAAGTGCAGAGAAAGTAAATACAGAGAGTAGTTCCTATGCTAAGAGTCTCCCTATAATTTCCAACTCCCTAAAATATTTCAAAGCTACTCCTATATATACTACTTTTCTGTTCTTCTAGTTGATTCTTCAAGTCTTGGGCCTTTGGATCTTGAGTTTGAAGCAGTTCTCTTCTTCATTGGGCTTAGCTTTTACTTGCAGAGAGAAAGTATGAAGTGGGCAGGGGCTTTGGCTCAGGAAGTTAGTGGTGTTAACGTTCAGTGAAAATATGGGTTCGAGAACGTTAGTGACAATCACCTTTTTCACTAACGTTCCTCACCAAAGTTAAAAGCCACGTTAACCTCAACGTTAGTGGCACAAACGTTGCCACTAACGTTTCCACTATGTCCTTCGCACACGTTATTGGGACTCAACTTTCCCAATAACGTTGAGAAGCCTCCCCCTTCCCTACGTTAGAGTCCACGTTAACTTAGTTAACGTGGCTCTTTTAACGTAGGCTTGCCATCCTTCGAGAATGTTAGTGACACTTACCATTGTCACTAACATTTCAAATTGCCCCTATTTTCCACGTTAGAGTCCACGTTAACTAGGTTAACGTGGCTTCTAACGTGGCCTTGCTAGCCGTCTCCAACGTTAGTGACAAAGTTGAGTGTCACTAATGTTGGCTCATCTTTCCCTTATCCATGTTAGCTTCCACGTTAACTAAGTTAACGTGGGAGTTAACGTGGCTCATGGTGGCATGTGTGGCTCCTTCCAACGTTAGTGACAATGTTGGGTGTCACTAACGCTTCTTTCTTCACGTTAGCTTAGGTTAACGTGGGAGTCAACGTGGCTCATTGGGGGCTTGTGTTCTTCCAACGTTAGTGACAATGTTGGGTGTCACTAACGTTGTTGACCACTTTGTTCCTTCACGTTAGCTTCCACGTTAACTAGGTTAACGTGGGAGTTAACGTGGCTTAATGTGCTTTGGTCAATGTTAGTGTAATGTTGAGTGTCACTAACGTTGGCTTCCCCCCTTTTTTTCTTAACATTAGAGGCCATGTTAACTAAGTTAACGTGGACTCTAACGTGGCCATTCATGATCTTGGTCCAAAACTAGCTTATTTCCTAAGGAAATGCATGAAACTACCCTCAAAATAGTAAAGAAAAGGTCAGTGAAACTGGCCAAAATGCCCTGGCATCACAACACCAAACTTAAAGCTTGCTTGTCCCTAAGCAAGTACTGGAACAAGAGAATGATGAATGGAATGCCAAGAGAAATGAGTCATTCTTGTGGAAGTCATGTCCCTGGTTTTATAGTGGTTTCATGCATAGCAACTTAGGCTCATTCCTGGCTTTCAAACCTTTATCATGTCCTAGAATACTCACTTGTTATTGCATCCTATGAGACTTTTATTCATTGATCCTTTTATTGTTATTTGAGGGCTTATTTTTGTTCTTAAGCTAAGTGCTCTGTAAGGGGGCAACTCTTTAAAATAAGCTTTCAGCCAACACTCCCGAACTAGTTGGTTCAAGGTGCTAGGTGTTGAAGCACCCCTAAGGACTTACTTGCTCAAGTCTCTCCCCCCATACATACACACCACATGCACATAGTTTATTTATTTTCTTTTCTTGAGACCTTGGTGGCCAGCACCTCTTTGGGTTACTAAATGCTCTGTGGTGAGGGTTACTCTTGATAGTGGACTTTCAGCTGATAATCCCGGGTTAGTTAACCCAAGTTACCAAGTGATAAGGCACCCCTAAGAGCTTATTTATCCAAGTAGATCCCTCACACAGGAGCACTACAGACACATGCTTCAAGATTAAAACCATTGGTGCCTAGCCTTATTGCTTACTATTTTTCTTTTATTCCTCAACTTTGATTGTTCTTTCCCTTTTTCTTATTAGGATCTTCTTATTTATCTAATCTCATGGGGTGTGTCTCAAGCATAGTATTCATGACAGATAGTTGTCTTCCCACCTTATGGTTGAACCAACTTAGCTAACTTATGACCACACCACAAACTCATGGACTTACTCCCTAGTATGAACTCCACTCTGGTCTTTAAAAGCACTCATTCTCTTTTTATTTGATTTAAAGGGACCAACATACAAGTAAGCAAAGTAATGATGCAGTGACATAAGGACTAGATATCATAAACCTTTTCAACAAAAACTTAAAAGAAAGAATTTAGAAATGTTTAAACTGAAATGGAAGCAAGTTCTATTTCATACAAGATCTTCCTTATTTAAAGCATAGAGAAAGATGGACCAAAGAAGGAACTCCACCACCTTTTACTCTTGTGGATGTCCATGCTCTTCTTCTTGATTGCTTGTGCTCCCACTTCCCTTGCCTTTTCCAAGTAGCTTCTTCCAGAAACCACCATCTTCCATCTTTTTCTTGAGTGTTTCCTTTTGCTGTTTCACTTTCCTCTCTTCTTGTTCTACAAAATCTTTTTGGACCTCATCATATGTAGGGATGGCATAGTGTAAATGATGCATATTACTGGACATGTAGTTCAACTTGGCTTGAGTGTTGACGTTGAACTCCTCCCGATGTAGTTACCGTCCTTCATTAAGTACAGTGAACTCATTGAATGCTTTCATCTGGGCTATTTGTCGCTGATTGAGTTCCTGCAAATGCTTATCTTGACGTTCTTGCCTCTCAGTAACTTGGTGGATGGTTTGAGTGAGCTGGGAGTATTGTTCCTGTTGCTGCTCCATTTGTTGTTTCTTCCACTCTTCTTGTTGGCTCATCCAGTTCAATATTTGCTCTTGTCCTTCCATATGTCTCATTCCCAAATATTCAATAGCTCTTAGAAGGTGATTCATATTCAAATCTGTTGGGTAAGGATGCTCTCCCTGTTGATATTCTTTCTGATGAGACTCCTCTTGGTGAGCTCCTTCCTTTGCTTTTAGTTTCCCTATTTGTGGCCTTCTTTGTTGCTGAGCAGGTGTAGTATAGGCCATACGCTGGGTTGTCATTAGCCTCCCTGGGTTAACCCAGTCTGGATTACTATCTTCGAAAACCACCTTGGCCTTTGTGCACAATCGGAGAATGGTACTGGGGTACCAAAGCCTGGCACCTGATTCAAGCTTCTCAGCTGAATCTTGAATTCCCTCAGCTATAAGTTCATTCACGTTGATTTTTCCACCTTGTACTAGGCAATGTACCATAGTTGCTCGATTAATATTTACCTCTGAATTATTTGCAGCTGGGAGAATAGACCTCCTCACAAGTTCAAACCACCCCTTGGCTTCTGGGCTAAGGTCTCCCCTCTTGATGAACCGAGGTCTCCCATCTCCATACCTCTCCCAGTCAGCTGCTATAACACAGATGTCAGTCACTATCTCGGTGAGCTCATCATTGTCTTGGCTTTTACTTATCCTTGCATGATAGCTAGGCTCATCAAAGTGTGGTGATTTCAAGTGAAGAGTTCTTATTATAGCATTTGGGCTAAAGTCTACCTCCTTTTCCCTTACATAACTTTTGAAGGTTGGGGCTCTGGTTTTGTCTTCTCTGACCACATTTGCGTAGAACTCTTTGATGAGGTTTGCATTGATCTTCCCCTCTGGATTGGTGAGCAATTACCACCCTCTTTCTTCAATCTTCTCCCGAATCTGTGGGCATTCGTCTTCATTGATTTGGAAGGTTAACTCGGGCAGTATCTTTTTTAGCTTTATCCGCTCAAATTCTTGTTCATGGAAGGCAGTCTTGAATCTCTTCTCGTCGAAGGGAATGTTCTCTGTTGGTTCCTTCCTCTTCTGCCTCTTGGAGCTTGATGATGCCATGAATGAAGTTAAAGCAAAAGGGTGTAGTGAAGGGAAGAGATGTGGGATTTAGAGAGTGGGAAGTTGAAGAATTGGTTGCTGGAAAGTGAAGTGCAAGGGGTATGAATTTCGAATGTGGAGATGGTGTGGATTTGATTCACTTATATAGAGAAGTGATGAAGAGATGAAAGGTGTGGATTGATGGGATTGGTGTATGATGAACGGATGGAGTTTTATATGGAGTACGCATGAGGATTCTCAACTTTATGATGGAGTTGGTTCGCTTTCCAAGTTTGTTCTTCCTCCAATGTTGCATGGCAACCATTCCCAATGCATTCCCCCTTGAGGCACGTGTGTAGTGCCCTCTTCATGAAGTGGCCGAACCTTTCCCATTAAATTGTCCAATCAATCTCTTTCAATGCTCCTTTCCTTTCCCTATAAAGATCAAACAAGAAAAGTAAGAAATATCATAAAAAAAATCAATTTAGATTTGTACGGCTAAAATAATATAGAGAAGAAAAGATTAGATTGTTTATTCATGAACTCCAACTAACTAACTAGCTGTGTATCCCTTTATGCATTTTGGTGGCACCATGGGGTGGCACCAAACTTAGTTTGAAGCATTGTGATGAAAAGTTCTGTTCAAAGCTCCAAGACTAGAATGCTCTCTGTTGTATTCATGCTTTCTTGGTACGCTTTGAACACCAAACTTGTTCTTCACTATATACTGCAATATAAGGACTTCACCAAGTTTGGGATAGAATTTATGAATATTGACTTATTCACTAGTAAAAGCTAATAAAACATGGGTTGCCTCCCATGAAGCGCTTCTTTAGCGTCACTAGCTTGACGTTTCTCCTTCATCAGGGTGGTTGATAATGCTTCAAGTCCTCCCCTCTTGCCTTGGACTTATATCCATTGGTTGTATCAATGATCTCTACATGTTCCAAGGAAAGAACTCTGTTGATAGTGAAGACCTTAGGTAACTGAGATGGTACAGTGGGGAGATTAGGGGGGATATCTGGGAAGTAAGCTGAAATCACTTTATCTCCTGGAGAGAGGCCTTCCGTAGGGATCTTCTTGTTCCTCCACCCCCTTGGTACCTTCTTCTTTGTCCCTTTTGATGCTTCCCTGCTCTTGGCGACTTCTTCTTTTAAGTGAATTTTGTTGTTGTCTTCACATGCCTCTGGTGGTTTAGGTTCCTCCAGCTTCTCCTTGAGCTGTGACGATTGCTGTTTGCCTTGTTCATCATTCAGTGGGGTTCTCAGATGTGTTGGTGGTGCCTCAGTGCTTGTTTCCTCTGTCAGCATTCCGTTATGATCATTGCTTGGTTCTTTGTTTTCTTGGTCAATTTCTTGGGAGAGTTTGAAGACATTGAAGCTGAGTTGTTCATCATGGATCCTTAATATTAGCTCCCCTCGCTCCACGTCTATGAGTGCTCTGGCTGTAGCTAGGAATGGTCTTCCCAATATGATTGGGTGAGTGTGACTCTCTTCCATGTCCAAGATGACAAAGTCTGTGGGAAGAAAGTATTTCCCCACCTTTAACAACACGTTTTCCACCACCCCTCTTGCTTGTTTTTTAGTTTTGTCAGCCAGCCTGATGACTACATCTGTGGGCAATATCTCATTGATCTGCAGCCTCTTCACCAGGGATAGAGGCATTAAGTTGATGCTTGCTCCCAAATCGCAGAGTGCTCTATCAAACATTGTTTCTCCTATGGCACAGGGGACATGAAAACTCCCTGGATCTTTTCTTTTTGTAGGCAACTGCGTTTGAATGAGGGCACTGCATTCCTTGTTCATCACTATAGTTTGGCCTTCCTTGAGTGAGCTTTTCCTGGGAAGTAGCTCCTTTATGTACTTGATGAATGCAGGCATTTGTTGGATAGTCTTGATGAATGGTATGTTCAAATGCAGAGATGCAAATAAGTCAAGAAATCTTGAGTATATTCTCCTCTCCACAGCTCCCTTGAACAGTTGGGGAAAAGGTGCATAGAGTCTCAGCAACTCCTGTTTTGAGATTTCTGGTTCTTGGTAATCTTTTTCCACCTCCTCTATTGAGGTATCTTCAAGTTGTTCTGACAGCTTGCTTGGCTTGTCCTCAGTCTCCTTATCACTTATAGTGACCATCTTGCAATCTTCCCATCTTACCTTCTTTGTTTCACCTCTCGGATTCTTCTCTGTGTCACTTGGGAATCCATCTGTGGGTTTGGGAATTTGCTCAGAGAGATATCCTACTTGAGATTCCAACCTTTTGATTGTGTCTCCCTGGTTCTTGAAACTGGCTCGCACTTCCTCCTTGAAGACCTTGTTGTCTTGAATCTCCTTGCTTAGGCCTTCAAGTAGATTCTCAATCCTTGAGATTCTTTCATCAAATGATGACAGGTCAGGCTGAGTAGGGTTATTCTGGCCTTGATATGAATGTGGGGAGTTGTTGTTATGGGGGTGTTGATATGGTCTAGATGTGAAGTGTTGGGTGGCTGCATTGTTTGGATTTGGGCGTCTTTGATCAAGGCTTTGGTCTTGTTGATTTTCCCACCCAAAGTATGGGTGATTCCTCCATCCAGGGTTGTAGGTCTTGGAGTATGGATCATGGTTTTGCCTAGGTGAATTCCCAATGTAGTTGGCTTGCTCCTGACTACCCTCTGCTTCTTCATTCACTCCTTCTTGGGTTGTTGATGAAGTAGATACTGCTACTACTTGGTTCCTCTCCATCTTCTTAGTGAGGTCAGCCAGCTGCTGGGTAATGAGCTTGTTTTGGGCCAGCAGAGCATCTACATTGTTTAGCTCCATTACTCCTCTTGTGTTCCCTCTTTCGGAAGCATAGAAGTAGTCGTTCTCTGCTACTGTTTCAATGACATCTATGGCTTCCTCAATAGTCTTCTTCTTGTTCAAAGATCCTCCGGATGAATGGTCTACGGCCTTCTTTGACTCATAAGAGAGCCCTTCATAGAAAATGTCCAGCTGCACCCATTCATTGAACATATCTGGTGAGCACCTCCTTGTTAGGTCTTTAAACCTCTCCCATGCTTCATATAGAGTCTCACCATCTTGTTGCCTAAAAGTTTGGACTTCAGCTCTCAGCCTATTGATTTGTTGAGGAGGGTAAAATCTTGCTAAGAATTTGTTCACCACGTCTTCCCAAGTTGTCAAGCTTTCCCTTGGAAAAGATTCTAGCCACTTGGCTGCCTTATCCTTGAGTGAGAATGGAAATAAGAGCAGTCTATAGGCATCAGGATGAACACCATTAGATTTCACTGTGTCACATATTCTCAGGAAGGTGGTTAAATGTTGATTTGGGTCCACTTGGACACTCCCTCCGAACGAACAGTTGTTCTGCACAAGGGTGATGAGCTGTGGCTTCAGTTCAAAATTGTTGGCATGGATGGTTGGCTTTTGAATTGATGTAAGAGCCTAAAAATCTTCTATCCTCCCCAGTATGATTTGCTCGACCTCCTCTGCCATGGTTGTGAGCCTGTTCTTCATGATGGTTTTTCATGTTTTCTTCCATGTTTGGTTCAAAGTATTCCTCAAAGTGTTCCTCCTCTTCTTCAGCACCAACTACACGTTTTTCTCTTGCCTCCCTCCTTAGTCTAAGGAAGGTTCTCTCAGGTTCATAATCAAAGGAAGTTGAAGCCCCGCTTCTTCTCCCTGTCATACAACCAACGAGTACAAGCAAAGAGAATAGGTGCAGAAAGTATATCTGTCAGAATTACTGTTAGTGTGAGTGATGCAATATATCAAACAGTTAGTGGGTTAGTGAGATGAACAGTAAATAACAAAGAAAAAGTAAGGGGGAAGGGAAGAAGTTATCTAAAACAGAAAGTAAATGACTAAAACAGAAATTTAAATCAAACAAAAATAAAATGCTCAATCTAGTTATCCTCCAATCTAATCATTGTTAATGCACAATCAATCCCCGGCAACGGCGCCATAAACTTGATGCACGAAAAACTTGTCTCACAACAAATTTCCTTCGGCAAGTGTACCGAATTTGTCGTCAAGTAAAAACTCACAACAGAGTGAGGTCGAATCCCACAAGGATTGATTGATCAAGCAACTTTAATTAGAGGACTGTTCTAGTTGAGCGAATCCAGAATTTGAGTTGAGAATTGCAGAAAATAAAATGGCGGGAAGGTAATTGACAGGAAAGTAAATGCTAGAATTATAGATCTGAAAGTAAATAACTGAAGGTAAATTGTAGAATTTGTAAATGGGAATGGGGGAATTGCTCATTAAAGTAAATAACAGAAATTAAAGAGAATGGGTAAGATCAGAAATGGGGAGTTCATTGGGCTTAGGAGATGTTGCATTCTCCGGATCAATTTCATTTTCATCTCTTCCTCAATCAATGCACTCATTGATCTCCTTGGAAATCTTAAGTGATTGAATTACAATTTCTTGTAATTCAATCTCTCAAATCTTGATCAATAGCCAATTCCTTGGTCAATTGCTCATGAGAAGAGATGAAGTATGGTCACTGATTATACCACATGCATTTCCCAAACCAAGTGTTGAGAGGATTATAGTCACATATCCATCCAAACCCAATTTGGTCCAGCATGAGAAAGCATTTCTAGCTTGATCTCTTCATTCCTCTTTCAAGGTTCAGAAGAGATCCAAGTATGAATAGCTTCTTTTTCAAGATAACTACTCAATTAGATGAAGATTGAAAGCTTTCAAGTAAAATCAAGAGAAAAGATAGAAGAAGAATAATGAAAACTAGTATTGATCCATCAAATTACAACAGAGCTCCCTAACCCAATGACAGTGGTTTAGTTGTTCATAGCTCTGGAAAATGATAACAAAGATGGAGAATACATGATGAAAACTTAGAAGTGCAGAGAAAGTAAATACAGAGAGTAGTTCCTATGCTAAAAGTCTCCCTATAATTTCCAACTCCCTAAAATATTTCAAAGCTACTCCTATATATACTACTTTTCTGTTCATCTAGTTGATTCTTCAAGTCTTGGGCCTTTGGATCTTGAGTTTGAAGCAGTTCTCTTCTTCATTGGGCTTAGCTTTTACTTGCAAAGAGAAAGTATGAAGTGGGCAGGGGCTTTGGCTCAGGAAGTTAGTGGTGTTAACGTTCAGTGAAAATATGGGTTCGAGAACGTTAGTGACAAGCACCTTTTTCACTAACGTTCCTCACCAAAGTTAAAAGCCACGTTAACCTCAACGTTAGTGGCACAAACGTTGCCACTAACATTTCCACTATGTCCTTCGCACACGTTATTGGGACTCAACTTTCCCAATAACGTTGAGAAGCCTCCCCCTTCCCTACGTTAGAGTCCACGTTAACTTAGTTAACGTGGCTCTTTTAACGTAGGCTTGCCATCCTTCGAGAACGTTAGTGACACTTACCATTGTCACTAACATTCCAAATTGCCCCTATTTTCCACGTTAGAGTCCACGTTAACTAGGTTAACGTGGCTTCTAACGTGGCCTTGCTAGCCATCTCCAACGTTAGTGACAAAGTTGAGTGTCACTAACGTTGGCTCATCTTTCCCTTATCCACGTTAGCTTCCACGTTAACTAAGTTAACGTGGGAGTTAACGTGGCTCATGGTGGCATGTGTGGCTCCTTCCAACGTTAGTGACAATGTTGGGTGTCACTAACGTTGGCGATCACCTTCTTTCTTCACGTTAGCTTCCACGTTAACTAGGTTAACGTGGGAGTCAGTGATGACAAGTCATCTTAGCCTATTTTAACTAGTCTTTTTCTTTTGTTTTCATTAGAATTATGCACTTTCTTAAACCATAAGCAAGCTAATTGAGTAGATTTTCATGTTTCCCTTAATTGAATCAACCATGTATAAATTCATGCCATTTCATGAGATTTTATGCTAAAATTGTTGCATATTATGATAGAATGAATATCTCATGATTATGAGCATAGCTTTGATGAGTTTGGTTGATTAATTATAGGTGAAGAAAGCTTGAAGAAAGGTTGAAGCAAGAAGGAATGGCTAGGAGTGAAGAGAGGACAATGGAATAAGTGAAATTGAACTAGGAAGCAAAAAGCTGGACCTAAAGTTAGCATCAAACTTTTGCACAAACTTTTGGTTGAAAAGTTAGCCCCAACGTTAGCCCCCTAACTTGGAGGCTAACGTTGGAACTTGAAAATTCTCCCCTGGGCTCCAAAAGTTTGCGCCAACGTTAGCCCCCTAACTTTGAGGCTAACGTTGGCACATGAATTTCTCCCCTGGGCACCAAAGTTTGCGCCAACGTTAGCCCCCTAACTTTGAGGCTAACGTTGGCATGAGAAACTCCTCCCTGGCCACCTAACGTTTGCGCCAACGTTAGACCCCTAACTTGGAGGCTAACGTTGGCACATGAAAATACAAGGGAGAGGAGCAAAAGTTTGCGCCAACGTTAGACCCCTAACTTGGAGGCTAACGTTGGCGCCACAAGCACACAAGGCAAGGCCAACGTTAGGGTCAAAGTTAGACCCCTAACATTGGCACCAACGTTCATATCAGCAAGTTTTGTGGGCTGCTATGAAAAGTTGGAGCCAAAGTTAGACCCCTAACTTTAGCTCCAACTTTTGGTCCAACTTTTGCAAAACTCCAACCCGGTTCAATTGGTTCATTTTGGTTCTTCTCCAAACTTCAAGAGCAATCAACCAAGGCCTCTTTCAACCCAATCCCACCAAGAGCAAAGGCCCAACTCAAGGCTTGAAGATCATTGGAAGAAAGTGTATAAATAGGATAGAATTCAAGTTCTTCGAGGAGCTTTCTTTTTGGAATTTTCATAATAGTTTTCGGAGAGCTTTTGATATTGAGTGAACTTTAATTTCTTTGTCTTGAGGAAGGAGAATTCACTTCTCTTCCTCTCAGTTTTATTGCTTTCAATTTCAATTACAATTGTCTTGGATCTTGGGTTGGAGAATTGAAGAAATTCTGTTTCAATCTCATCCTTGGATCTCTCTGTTTATTTACTGAATTTGAATTTCTGTTTCCATTACTTGCTTCTCATCTAATTTCTTTGCAATTTACAATTTCCTTGCAATTGTTCTTGTTGGATCTAGGAAGGCATTGAGATCTAGACTTGGTTTTCTAGTCTCTGGGTCCTGAGATCTGATTTCCCATTTCAATTCTCTGTTTCTTGCTTTCCATGTTCATTTACTTTTCTGCTATAAGATCCGATCCAATCCCAATTCCCTTTTACTCTGCTGTTTGATGCAATTTAACTTTTCCTTGTTTAATTTCTGCAAATCCACGTCCCAATCCCCTTTACATTTCAAGCAATTTACATTCCTTGCACTTTAAGATTCTGTAATTTACATTTCTTGCACTCTAAGTTTCTGCCATTTAATTTCTTGTTCTTTACGTTTCAGCAATTTATTTCTTGTTCTCTTTACTTCAATGCAATTTAATTCTGCAAGTCACAAAACCATCAACCAAATCTTAATTCGCTTGACTAAATCAACCACTAAACTAAAATTGCTCAATCCTTCAATCCCTGTGGGATCGACCTCACTCCCGTGAGTTTTTATTACTTGATACGACCCGGTACACTTGCCGGTTAGATTTGTGTGTTTTGGGAGAAATTTATTTTTCACCAAAATACTCATCAGTCAACGTGGCTCATTGGGGGCTTGTGTTCTTCCAACGTTAGTGACAATGTTGGGTGTCACTAACATTGTCGACCACTTTGTTCCTTCACGTTAGCTTCCACGTTAACTAGGTTAACGTGGGAGTTAACATGGCTTAATGTGCTTTGGCCAACGTTAGTGACAATGTTGAGTGTCACTAACGTTGGCTCCCCTCCCTTTCTTCTTAACGTTAGAGGCCACGTTAACTAAGTTAACGTGGACTCTAACGTGGCCACTCATGATCTTGGTCCAACGTTAGTGATAATGTTAAGTGTCACTAACGTTGGCTCCATTTCTTTACTTCCACGTTAGAGTTCACGTTAACTTAGTTAATCGTGACTCTTAACGTGGGCAATGATGGCTTCGAGAGCGTTATTGGCAATCACTTTTCTCATTAACTTTGCAAGTTACTCCCATTCCACATTAGTGTTAACGTTAGTGTAACTAACGTAGCCACTAATGTGGTTCTTGTTTGCTTCCTTTGTCCTGAAATCAAGCAATAACATGCATCAAAGTTTTAGTCCAAGTCATGGGAAATGCAACATCCAATTTTGTCCTTAAATTCATGCAAAATCCTCATGAAATCATGTAAAGTGCACAATGTATGCTTGAATCAAGATGTGGTTCTTGTTTTCTTCCACAGTTTCCTGGGTTTGGATTGATGTAAGAGCCTAAAACTCTTCTATCCTCCCCAGCATGATTTGCTCGACCTCCTCTGCCATGGTTGTGAGCCTGTTCTTCATGATGGTTTTCCATGTTTTCTTCCATGTTTGGTTCAAAGTATTCCTCAAAGTGTTCCTCCTCTTCTTCAGCACCAACTACATGTTTTTCTCTTGCCTCCCTTCTTAGTCTAAGGAAGGTTCTCTCAGGTTCAGAATCAAAGGAAGTTGAAGCCCCGCTTCTTCTCCCTGTCATACAACCAACGAGTACAAGCAAAGAGAATAGGTGCAGAAAGTATATCTGTCAGAATTACTGTTAGTGTGAGTGATGCAATATATCAAACAGTTAGTGGGTTAGTGAGATGAATAGTAAATAACAAAGAAAAAGTAAGGGGGAAGGGAAGAAGTTATCTAAAACAGAAAGTAAATGACTGAAACAGAAATTTAAATCAAACAAAAATAAAATGCTCAATCTAGTTATCCTCCAATCTAATCATTGTTGATGCACAATCAATCCCCGGCAACGGCGCCATAAACTTGATGCACGAAAAACTTGTCTCACAACAAATTTTCTTCAGCAAGTGTACCGAATTTGTTGTCAAGTAAAAACTCACAATAGAGTGAGGTCGAATCCCACAAGGATTGATTGATCAAGCAACTTTAATTAGAGGACTGTTCTAGTTGAGCGAATCCAGAATTTAAGTTGAGAATTGCAGAAAATAAAATGGCGGGAAGGTATTTGACAGGAAAGTAAATGCTAGAATTATAGATCTGAAAGTAAATGACTGAAGGTAAATTGCAGAATTTGTAAATGGGAATGGGGGAATTGCTCATTAAAGTAAATAACAGAAATTAAAGAGAATGGGTAAGATCAAAAATGGGGAGTTCATTGGGCTTAGGAGATGTTGCATTCTCCGGATCAATTTCATTTTCATCTCTTCCTCAATCAATGCACTCATTGATCTCCTTGGCAATCTTAAGTGATTGAATTACAATTTCTTATAATTCAATCTCTCAAATCTTGATCAATAGCCAATTCCTTGGTCAATTGCTCATGAGAAGAGATGAAGTATGGTCACTGATTATACCACATGCATTTCCCAAACCAAGTGTTAAGAGGATTATAGTCACATATCCATCCAAACCCAATTTGGTCCAGCATGAGAAAGCATTTCTAGCTTGATCTCTTCATTCCTCTTTCAAGGTTCAGAAGAGATCCAAGTATGAATAGCTTATTTTTCAAGATAACTACTCAATTGGATGAAGATCGAAAGCTTTAAAGTAAAATCAAGAGAAAAGATAGAAGAAGAATAATGAAAACTAGTATTGATCCATCAAATTACAACAGAGCTCCCTAACCCAATGACAGGGGTTTAGTTGTTCATAGCTCTGGAAAATGAAAACAAAGATGGAGAATACATGATGAAAACTTAGAAGTGCAGAGAAAGTAAATACAGAGAGTAGTTCCTATGCTAAGAGTCTCCCTATAATTTCCAACTCCCTAAAATATTTCAAAGCTACTCCTATATATACTACTTTTCTGTTCTTCTAGTTGATTCTTCAAGTCTTGGGCCTTTGGATCTTGAGTTTGAAGCAGTTCTCTTCTTTATTGGGCTTAGCTTTTACTTGCAGAGAGAAAGTATGAAGTGGGCAGGGGCTTTGGCTCAGGAAGTTAGTGGTGTTAACGTTCAGTGATAATATGGGTTCGAGAACGTTAGTGACAATCACCTTTTTCACTAACGTTCCTCACCAAAGTTAAAAGCCACGTTAACCTCAACGTTAGTGGCACAAACGTTGCGACTAACGTTTCCACTATGTCCTTCGCACACGTTATTGGGACTCAACTTTCTCAATAATGTTGAGAAGCCTCCCCCTTCCCTACGTTAGAGTCCACGTTAACTTAGTTAACGTGGCTCTTTTAACGTAGGCTTGCATCCTTCGAGAACGTTAGTGACACTTACCATTGTCACTAACATTCCAAATTGCCCCTATTTTCCACGTTAGAGTCCACGTTAACTAGGTTAACGTGGCTTCTAACGTGGCCTTGCTAGCCATCTCCAACGTTAGTGACAAAGTTGAGGGTCACTAACGTTGGCTCATCTTTCCCTTATCCACGTTAGCTTCCACGTTAACTTAGTTAACGTGGGAGTTAACGTGGCTCATGGTGGCATGTGTGGCTCCTTCCAACGTTAGTGACAATGTTGGGTGTCACTAACGTTGGCGATCACCTTCTTTCTTCACGTTAACTTCCACGTTAACTAGGTTAACGTGGGAGTCAACGTGGCTCATTGGGGGCTTGTGTTCTTCCAACATTAGTGACAATGTTGGGTGTCACTAACGTTGTCGACCACTTTGTTCCTTCACGTTAGCTTCCACGTTAACTAGGTTAACGTGGGAGTTAACGTGGCTTAATGTGCTTTGGCCAACGTTAGTGACAATGTTGAGTGTCACTAACGTTGGCTCCCCCTCCCCCCCCCTTTCTTCTTAACGTTAGAGGCTTAGTTAACGTGGACTCTAACGTGGCCACTCATGATCTTGGTCCAACGTTAGTGATAATGTTAAGTGTCACTAACGTTGGCTCCATTTCTTTACTTCCACGTTAGAGTTCACGTTAACTTAGTTAATCGTGACTCTTAACGTGGGCAATGATGGCTTCGAGAGTGTTATTGACAATCACTTTTCTCATTAACTTTGCAAGTTACTCCCATTCCACGTTAGTGTTAACGTTAGTGTAACTAACGTAGCCACTAATGTGGTTCTTCTTTGCTTCCTTTGTCCTGAAATCAACCAATAACGTGCATCGAAGTTCTAGTCCAAGTCATAGGAAATGCAACATCCAATTTTGTCCTTAAATTCATGCAAAATCCTCATGAAATCATGTAAAGTGCACAATGTATGCTTGAATCAAGATGTAAGTGAATATCTACCCAAAACTAGCTTATTTCCTAAGGAAATGCATGAAACTACCCTAAAAACAGTAAAGAAAAGGTCAGTGAAACTGGCCAAAATGCCCTGGCATCACAAATTGCCCTTTAAAACTTATCTTCTTAAAATACGAAACGATAGGTTTTACTCTATCTCGTTCCATTCACGTGTCATTTTCAAATTTTCAAATTTGTGAAGAAGATGGTTATGAGAACACAAAGGGTTCATATGTTTTTAGGAATATGTAATGTTCCCAATGGGCTTTAATGGGCCTTCATCCTTTTAAAACCCTTCTTATTTTTCCAGGTTTGCCTTCTTTACCCGTTACTCTCACTCTTCTTCACGTTTCAAAAGAGCTCTTCATCTTTTACAAACACCCCCCTTCTTTCTTGAAAAATCCATCTTGGCTTACCTCCATGGACTCCCAATCCGGTCTCCATTCCAGCAGCACAACGACTGTTACTGTTGCATCATCATCTTCTACTACCATTGCTACAACCATTACTACTTCCATTCCTATCACAACTTCCCCCGTAGGAGCCACACCATGTCATTTTCTCTTCATGCCTCTGTCTCTACCGTTATAGCTGCTAGCACTGCTCCAGGGAGAGCCTCTGCTACTTCAACTTCTTATAAAGAGGATGATGATGGCGTTTATGTCGTGGGTCCTCCTCCCTTGGTGACCAATGTGTCACAATTCTACAACGATGATGGGACTTTAAGAGCTCCCAATCCTGATGTAGAATCCACAGTATTATGGCAGAGCCAGGTATTGCTTCCATTTTAAGTTTCCAACATTTTGTATTCATACCTAAGACCTATCTCTACCCAAGAAAAATTTTGAGTCAATTTCTTCTTTTTTTTTCATCTTTCCCTAAACACCTTCCTTTGATTATTTTAAAAAAGAGTAAAGTATCATTTTTGTCCCCAACGTTTGGGGTAAATCCTATTTGTGTCCCTAACGTTTAAATCGTCCTATTTGTATCCCTAACGTTTGTAAAAGTGATTCAATGTTATCCTACTATCAATTATACTAACAAATCAGATTATATTTTTCAATTTCTCACTTGGATGTATTCATTCTCAATTAGGTCTCACTTGGATGTGTTCAATTTTAATATTATACCCACCATTTGTATTTAGATTTAATTATGTCCCTAGAAAAGTGAATTATGTAAATGTTGTAGGAATTAGTTTCAACATTTGATGGGCTATTTTTCGGAGTAGATCATCGATTCTATCCCAGACATTTATATTCTAACTTCAAGAAGAGATTTTTAAAATTCAAACTAAAGCGCTCATTATGCATAATTGACGGCAGGATAACATTGAATCAATTTTACAAACATTAGGGATACAAATAGGACGATTTAAATGCTAGGGACACAAATAGGATTTATCCCAAATGTTGGAGACAAAAACGATACTTTACTTTTTAAAAAATGTCAAGGCCTCTTACTTTTCCAGTCGAGTTTTTAGAACCGTACCCCCTAAGGAGTCTAGTTCCTTATTTTTGACATGACCGTCGAGACTATCTCCAACTTACAAATCTGTGTGGAGATCTTTAGGTATTATGTTTGCCCTTCGACTAGCCACCCATGACTTGTCTTACACTGCTCCTTGCTTCGGGCTAACTTATGCTTTTGGTGTCCAGCCACAAATAATTTTCATTTCCCATATGGAATGTTGGGTCTGACCCTAATAAAAATTTCAGCTTTGACTGGCCTATCTCTAGATGGGGAAGATGTCTGCTAGACAACTCCATACCCTGATAATGTCTTCAACATCAATTTTAACTCGACTTCTGTGTCGGGTTTCGTCCAAAACAACATGGGTTTCGAAAGTTCAGTAAAGGAAGCACCTCTGCTGCATCATCAAGCACCTTGATCTACATCATCCTTATGTCATCACTAAGCAAGAATCTCTTCTGAGTTAAGCTCGATGACATAGTCACAAAGAACCTAGTTCTTGAGCCGTTTCGGTTAGGAGTTTTAGATTCTGGTTTCTGTAGTTATTCTCAATTTGATGAGTCGGACTCGATTTATGAGAGAAGAATTATTATTATTATATTAACATTAGAGTTGCTTGAGTAATATTATAATATTATTTTATATGCTTTAATTAAAAACAGGAGATAAGTTAAATCAGACTCACAGTTTACTAGTGCAGGTTAACACTAGCACTCTCTAATGACTTTAGCAATGCTAATGTCTCATCATATATCCTATGTTCTCATGTTAATCATGTTACTAGTGTCATCTATACTAGTAGGTCAGATATTAATCTATAGATGTGTTGTTAAGTGTGTGTTCTAATACATCTAGTTTTAGTAATTATACACCTAAGATATTTTTTAACCACCTCCCTAACTAGCCAATCATCATCAAGCACGTTTTTTTCCCACCCCAAGACACTCCAAGCTGCTCATTTCCACCTTGAATGGCCGAAAATAAGAGAGAAAGAAAAGAGAGAAAACTTTGAACACATAGAACTTCAAATCTTGATTTCTTCCAAACCAAAACTCAAATCAAAATTCCAAACCGATTAAAGTGATCCTCTCTTCTTTTTCTTCAAAATTGTGTGAATTTTCATAGATCAAAATCAGCTTAAGTGGCTGTTCATCCCTCTTCTTTGGTTTAGTTACATGGAAACCTTGTTAAACATGTATTTTCTTGATGTTCTTCCATAGATCTTTTTAGTAGTTTAGAGGGATTAGGTGAGTATAGAGTCTAGGCTAGCCTGGGTGCCTGCTTAGAGACTTCTTGAATAGGTCAGGGCTTGAGATGTTATATGTATATTATTCTTATCTAGCTATCTCTAGAGGTGTTCTAACTGAGATTTATACTTTAATAAAGGCTGGATGACTGCTTGTCGTTAACTGCTTGAGATATATATAAATGTGGTTGTTTATAACTGTTTTATCAATCAGTATTCGTACCTCTATCTGTGTATGTACTACTTGTTATACTGATAAACTACTATTTTCTGGTAAATTTTGGATTGACATGAGTGGATTTTATCAACTTATCTTATATCATTGAAATAGCATAGCTTTGTTAATTTTTCTTAATTGTACTTAATGATTAAAAACATATTTTTTAGGCTCTTAAATTGCTAAATTTAATTCATTTTGATTCCATTCGATGCCTTGATGTGTTTGTTAAGTGATCTCAAGTTATATACCAAATATTTAAAAAAAATTACTCACAAAAATGATAACGCTCTAACAAGGAACATACTCTTATAATAAATAATAGAAAATAATTAGGAAGACAAGTTGGTAGCACTCAGTTTCTGGTATGATCTAGATATACTAAAAATTGGATCGTTACAATTTGGTATGAGAGCAGTTCGTTCCCAGTAGAGCCTGGGAAGTGGACTGGCTATGCTTTACTGCATACTCTGTTGTGTGTCTCATGCTGTTAGGGTATCTTTAAGATACATTTGGTATGAATGTCTATGAGCGCTTATTTTGGAAATATTTATGCTTAACTTGAGATATTAAGACTCATCACCTTAATGTTGATTGTTTGGTGCAAACAAGACCTCAATGACTGTGAATAGGCATAGTTTAATCGAGTTCCAAATAATGAATTGGTATGAGGCACAATCATTTTCGTAGCTGTTATGATATCCATAGCTATTGCTATGTGAGGTATGGTTGTTGCATGAAATGGATTCTCCTTGTTAATATGGCTTGAAAAAATATATTGCTTGAAGATGGATCTTCCTCAACTTCTTACACGTAATGGAAATTTTGAGGGCAAAATTTTTTTAGGAGGGTAGAATGTAACAACCTATTTTTTGGATACACAAGACTTTTTCTGAAGAAATAAAGCTTTTCGAAAGTTCAATAAAGGAAGCATCTCTGCCGTATCATCAAGCTCCGTAATCTACATCATCCTTATGTCATCACTAAGCAAGAATCTCTTCTGAGTTAAGCTCGACGGCATAGTCACGAAGAACCTAGTTTTTGAGCCGTTTCGGTTAGGAGTTTTAGATTCTGGTTTTCGTAGTCAGTCTCAATTTGACGAGCCGGATTCTACTTATAAGAGAAGAGAAATAATAATATAATATTATTATTATATTAATATTAGAGCTTCTTGAGTAATATTATAATATTATTTAATCTGCTTTAGTTAAAAACAGGAGATAAGTTAAACCGGGTTTACAGTCTACTAGTACAGGTTAACACCAGCACTCTCTCATGACTTTAACAATGATGTCTCATCATATATCTTTTGTTCTCATGTTAATCGTGTTACTAGTGTCATCTATACTAGTAGCTCAGATATTAATCTCTAGACGTGTTGTTAAGTGTGTGTTCTAATACATATAGTTTTAGTAATTATACACCTAAGATATTTTTCAACCACCTCCCTAACTAGCCAAGAATCATCAAGCACATATGAGAGAAAAAAAAGAGAGAAAACTTTGAACACATAGAACTTCAAATCTTGATTTCTTCCAAACCAAAACTCAAATCAAAATTCCAAACTGATTAAAGTGATCCTCTCTTCTTCCTCTTCAAAACCATGTGACTTTTCATGGATCAAAATCAGGTTAGGTGACTGCTCATCCCTCCTCTTTGGTTTGGTTACAAGGAAACCTTGTTAAACATGTGTTTCTTGATGTTCTTGCATAGATCTCTTGCTTAGCTTCACTTCTGGGTCAAGAAACTTCAATTTTCAGAAAGATTAAGGTGAGGAATCTCATCCTGTAGTGTTATATACTCATCATCAATACATCGCAGGATTCATTATGACAGAAGCTTTTGCTCATGGAACTATATTTTTTATTAGAGATTATACCAGAACAAAATGAGGATAATATATTGGCAAGAATGTTAGACCACGAAGAAGCTATAATATCGCATTTAAGTTGGGCCAGCCTGTTTTTGGGGTTCCATACTTTGGAACTTTATGTCCATAATGATGTCATGCTTGCTTTTGGTACTCCGGAAAAATAAATCTTGATCGAAGCCATATTTGCCCAATGGATACAATTTGCGCATGGTAAAACTTCATATGACTTCGATGTACTATTATCTTCAACGAATAGTCCGGCGTTTCAATGCGGGACGAAGCATATGGATGCCCGGTTGGTTAAATGCTATAAATGAGAGTAGTAATTCTTTATTCTTAACAATAGGAACCTTGGAAATCTTAATGCCATAATGCTTTTCAAATCCTCCTAGTCACTATTCTACTACAATAATTCTTGCTAAGAAGAATGCCTATGTTATGGCAATTTTACCTATAAGGTATTACTCCTATAGCACGTCCCTGTACAATACTCAAGGCTCTAGGCTGAGTAGCAGGAGCAACTTTTAATTTATTATGAACCCAAACAATAGATTCAATAAGTTATTGCCAATAACTACTCCCGCTGAATAGAAACATTAAACTAAAAGCCAATACAAAATGGGCACCCAAGAAAAAGAGACCATATGCAGATAATGAAGAACCATAAGACTGATTTACCTGGGGATAAGGTACTATGAAAGGAAGTTGATAATGGATCATCTAAAAGAATCAAATTGATTATTCCTGGGTTCGATGCCCGAGTGGTTAATGGGGACGGATTGTAAATTCGTTGGTAATATGTCTACGCTGGTTCAAATCCAGCTCGACCCAATAATTTGCCGATCTACCATGAAAAGATATAACCATTTGTTGTTCTCCAGAAATGGCCGATATGCTCAGATATGAGAGAAAATAAAATGTGATAAATCTTTAGGGATATTTTTTTACGGACCATATATACATATAAAATTTAAATCTTGTTAATGATCTATATCCTTATTAGTATCTCTAAGTATAATATAAAAAATGATTAAATAAAAAAGATAAAAAAAGACTCATTCTTAATAATTTCTTTTATATTAATGGATTCATTTTTCAGTTGATTTGGCAATAATGAATGAAGGAATTACAAGTAATCCATGTTGATCTCTAAAGTGCGTATTGATATATCAATTTAATAAATATATTTATTTATATAATTAAATAATACTAAAAATAATAGATATATGATATGTCTCTGTCAGTTAATTAAAGCAAACAATTCTATAATCTAAAATAATAAAAACAAAAAGTTTGAATGAAAGTATAAGAATTTCTATGTTGTACGCCCCTTTCTTGGGATTGTAGTTCAATTGGCCAAAGCACCACCCGGTCAAGACGGAAGCTGTGGGTTCGAGCTCCGTTAGTCTTGAATGAATAAAAATCCAAAAAAAAAAATACCAATTTGTATGTGAAAAGGAATCTTAATAACAAAAAAAAAATATTATTCCTAAGAGGGATCCCCTCTTTTTTGCTTCATGGGAATCCTTATTTAATTTAAAATAAAAAGTAAAAAAAAAAACAGAAATTTTGATTGCATCAGAAATGACATTTTTTGAATTCTCAACGATGAATCGATTTGATAGCTTAGGTTAGATATTGTTATTGATGATATTCTACTGGTTCTATTTGATATCATCGAGATGTGATTTAGACCACTAAATTTGCTGACGAAAGATTTACTATCTCTATGGGATTAGATCTGAGTTATTTATTGAAAATAAAAGAAAAAAATTATAGAGATTATGGAAGTAAATATTCTGACATTCATTGCTACTGCATTGTTCATTCTAGTTTTCACTATCTTTTTACTTATAATTTATGTAAAGACGGTAAGTCAAAGTGACTAATTTGACTTAAAACATGATTTTATTTCTTAATTCATGTCAATACAGTGAATGAAAAAAAAAGATTCTATTTTTTCTTAAGATTTAATAAATGAAATAATCGAACTAGAACCGACAGAATTCTATAAAATCTGGTTTAAGATGGCATCGTTCCAGATTTCCCAGTTTAGCTGTTGGGGTACTAGTAACTAGTGTGTGGTGTCTTTCTCTTCTTCTCTAATGGCTGCCCCCGATAGTCTGGCTGGACAGTTAATAAGTTGAGTAGGGACAGGTATGATGTAGCAGATCTTGAGAATCTCTCCCTATACTATCCCAAAGATTTGGCAGGTCGAAGCCTAAATACTTTCAAGGTCAAAACCATTCCATTTGAAAACCAGCCTTCAAAGAAAGTCAAAGCCGAGTTCAATAAATCAGAGCTCTCCCCGGCTGTGCCGTACCGGTGAACTGAACTCGAGTTCATTCTATTCATTCTAACAGAATGCTAACCTAACATCGCCTTTGGTTTGGTTAGTGATTGGCCAATTCCAAGGTCTTTCTCAATAGAGCTCTACTAATGAAATAAGGGCAGCGAAACCAAGGCTTTCAGTTCCTCTCCATGGGTAAATCAGGGTAGACTAGCACTGTTAAAAGCTACTCCCAGTCATGTTCTCGCTCGGTTTCAAGTCTATTCCGTAGCGACTGCCCCAGGATTTGAGCCTTGACCCTTTCGTTCTCGTTCCCTCTCCTTTCTTTTAAGTCGGAGAAAAAGAGGTAGCGGTCCATGCTTGAGTTGAATCACTTGACTTTGGTCCTATCTTTCTATTAAGTCGTAGATCCGGAAGAAATGACATTCCCACGCTCGACTATAGGAAAGCTAGCCTCCACTGCACACTAAGAATCAAGTCCCAACTAACTAAGTAGATCGACTTTAGTTAGTTAGGATTTCATGGATTTAAAGTTATTCTTGATGAGATTTAGGAGGAAAAAATACTCTAGGAACACCTTGAAGGATAACCGAATTAGGAGCTACAAATCAAGGTAGGATTTGGTGAAATTAGTCTTGATTAATTGTGTTTGAGTTGTGTGATTGTTGTATGGTTTGGTTATGTTTTAAATTGGTTGTTTATATGAGTGATTCTTAGTGAAATTCTGGTAAAAATTTGATGAAATTGTATGACATTCAAGCTATGAATTTTGTTCTTGAGGGCTGCTGGAAATCCGAACCCTAGGCCTTAAATTAGGAATGAATTTATGTTGAAATCAAGTGAAAAATCACGGGACTTTAGTGGATGCTAATTTAATTTGAATTTTAGAAAAAATCGATTACCGAAAAGATTGAAAAACGGGTCAAAATTGAAGACAAAAATTTGAAGAATTTATGAAGAATACTTTGAATATGCTCAAGAACATTCAAGAACGGCTCTTTGATCTTATTAGGAGTCAAAATGCAAATATTTTTATATTTGGGAGAAAAGTATAAATACTAAAAATTTAGGGGGTTAAAGTATAAGTATCAAAAGTTAAATGGGTCAAAATATAATTTTTATAAAATTTTTGGGGTCAACTTATAATTTTCCAAAATATATAATAAAATATTATTAAAAATAATAAAATAATAGCAAAAAGGCAATTTTTCCTAAAAGCCTTAGGAAGAGAACTTTAAACTCAATCTCATAATTACCTTTATAAAACACCTAGGAAGTGGTAAGAATATATTAGTGAGGAGAAGATAAAATGTTGAAGAAAAGATAAAAAAAACCAAAGAAAACGTCAGTAAAACTTTAATGGCAAAGACAAATGTCGGTTAGAGAAGCGATCTAGGAGCAATATAGTTAGTGTTTGATTTACGTTTAAGGTTAAGTATTATATGAAAAGTCAAACTGGTTCAGCAAAGACTTAATGAACCTATATTTGGAGCAGGCTGATTATTCATATCGAAATTGACATACGCTAAACATGCAAACGTTAAAAAGTGAAACAAAAGTAGAACAAAGAGGCAAAGAGAAAGAGGATAAAGAGTAAATCAACTATGGAATGTTCATCTATTGTATGTTATCTACTGCATTGAGGCATTCAGATAGATAGTGGTACGACCAGGGAGCGTTTTTCAGTGATATACAACAATTGAGGGCTACACCTGAAAGTGATAGCCTGGGATCACTTGCAGAGGATATCAATTCATACACGGCTAGAATGTCGCACCTGTAAGGTAAAGTTTGCTTACAGAGGATATGATTGTATATGTTGGTTAGTGAGAGCCGTACGTACTTATGTTTACTGGAATAATCATACACGTTTCAGTTGCTTTGGGTTACGTCGATAGCAGGTAGAAACTGACAGATGAGCTTATTATATGCATTAGGGCTAGACATGCATCATCCCTGTGTGTACATCATTCTCTGTTATGCATTTTCTATGATTGTATTATGTTTTTTGTGTATTTTTTCTATTTTCTTGTATTTCTCTATTTTCTCTGTTTTCTCTGTCTATCTGTATTCCCTATTTTTTCTGTTTACTGTAAAATATAATACTGTCTGACAAGCACAACGGAGCCGATTAACATGACTAATTAGCCTGACTCTACTATGCACAGACTCATATAATAAATAGTAGAAATAATTAGGAAGACAAGTTGGTAGTACTCAGTTTCTGGTATGATCTAGACATACTGAAAATTGGGTCCTTACAGCCTTTTTCTTTTGTGGCTCAATGCTTTCATTTTTTGTCCAAAATCAATTCAAATCCAAAAAAGCAATTATCTCCCATTAGCTATCATGCTCCACCATAAAAAAATGTCAATCTTCCCTCTCTCATTTTGGGTCAATTATATGAAACACTTTTTTTGGTGGTTAGTGAAATCCGACGAGGTGAGCTATCGATCAATCCATTTGGCACTCTCTAGATTGTAAACCTATGGTTGAAGTCTGTGTTCGAAAGTCGTACTAACAGAAATATTGTAGGATTAATGAAGCTATGGAAGTTTTTAAAAATGAATGAACGTAGAAGAGTGAAACCTAAAAGCAAGAGACAATAAGGAGAAGAAAAAAGGTGCCGGATTGCGACGAGGATCGAAGAGTCCATGAAAGAAGTTGCGTTCAAATTTAGCGACGACTTTCAATTTAACGAACATTACGTTTACAGGATCCATTAAAGCACAACCTTAGCTGAACTACAAATACTATTAGTTACTAAATGAAGCCACCGCCAATTCTTCGACGCCGAGCTGTTCTCGTCATCGATGGAGTGTTAAGTGATGATCGAGATGGAAATGGAAGCTTCAGGTTGAAAACAGTTACGACTTTGAGTCCAACTCCAACAAACAAAAAATTTTGCGTCAGATGGTACCACACAGTAAAATATCATAGTTTATCCAAATAGTAAGATGTTGAAATTCTTGTGAAGGGTCTCATGCGAAAAATCGAGTGGATGAGGCTATTTATGTTATAAGAAAAGACAAAGGAATGCAAATAGTAAAGATAATTTGGGGATTAGGATTTTAAAAGGGAAAAAGAGACCAAATTGCAAAAATAAAATTTCTTTCGCCACATCAGCTAGTCGTGACAGCATGGTAGGAATCAGTCCAACTCAACTTTCCGATGACAAGCGATGGATAAAAAGTGCTTTAAGGACTATTTCTCGGAGTGCAACTTCGAGAATAAATTTAGGTAATTATTAATTTCGGAAATCCTTTTGAGACTCGAGTATAACTTTAGGTAGCGTTTGGTTTATGTCTTTCATGAGACAAAGACATAAATACATAGGCATTAAAGACATGAACATAAATTATTAGTGTATATGTATTGTCTTTGGTAAATATTGAATAAGACACAATAAAATTAGAAAAGTCTATATTTTGTAAAAATTAATAAAGGATAAAAATGTAAAAAATTAATAAAAGATAAAAGTGTAAAAAATTGATAAGAAATAAAAGTAAAAAAATTAATTGTGTAAAATTTAATAAAAGTTAAAATATGTAAAAAATTATATTTTTGTATGTGTCTCAATATTTTAAAAAAATACTAAATACATGTATTTTATATGCATTTCTGTACTAATATATTCATCTAAAATTTGTCTCAACAAATAAATAATGAAAAAGTATAAGTAGACAATGAGAATACTAAACAATATGAACAATAAATATCGGATGTTCAATTCAATAAGTATGCAGATGATTATGTTAAGGAAAAGTATAGGTGAACAATAATCCTAGTGAACAATATGAACAATGGGGTTATAAATGTAAATTACTCATAAATTTAATTAATGATGTAATTAATTTAATTATAATAATAACCATTTTTTAAAATTTAAAATATTAGATTTTTGAAATAGAGAACTGTAACACGTTTCATATCCTCATACCATATCTCTTCTCTCTTGTGGTGGTCCTTCCCAACAAAGAAGGCTGACTTCCCAGCCCATCCACAACCCATGCTGCCCCCTGTGCCAACGTCCGACACCACCGTCATCACTACCGGCGACCACCGTCGCCAACCCCTCTCTTCCCTCTCTTCTCTTTTTCTTCTCTCTTTCTCCATTTCTCCTCAATTCCCTGTACGTTACCCCTGGTCTCTGTGCAAAGTCCAACCCCAATGCAACCCAGCAGCGGCTGAGCTCTGTGCTGCTGCAGCACCACCTCTGCTACCCCTCTCTTTCCATTCTTCCCCTTTCACCAACGCAGGTTCCATGCTTCCTCCTGCTTGTGTTATTTCGTTTATTTATTTTAACTAATTTTTAATTCTGCTTTTAGTGTTTAGATTAGGCTTAGATTAATGGATTGATACTTTTTGGATTTCAAAATGTTTGATGGCTGATTTTTCTGGATTAATTGCTGCTTAAATTGAGTTTAAAATTCCTGTTTACATATTGTGCACACCATATGCTCGATGAAATGCCTGAGTGAAACTTTTTGTTTAATTTTTATGTTTGGCCAGTATTTGTCTTAAATTTTATTATCTTTAGGCATTATAATTCAAAATTGTGTAATGTTATGCTATTTTTAATGATGTTTAGATTGAATTTTGACATGGCACTTGATTATTAGTTTTGTTTAAACACCAAATTGGTTTAAAATTTTAAATTTAGTCATTTGATTAGTGTAATTTAAGAAATGCATATCATGTTTAGTTAAGAGAATTGAATGAAACTACCAATTCAGGTATGTTTTAAACATTCCACATGGTTGCCATTAGATTATTTTAAATTCTCATCCTTATACTTCAATCCCATGCATGCACAAACAAATTTGGTCACAACTCACTTTACAGATGGAAATATATGCTCTAAGTGGAGATGCTATTCAATTTGGATGCTCACTAAATGTGTTTTTTTTGTTTTTGCATTCTTTTTAATTTTTTCACGCTATATAATATTGCTAGAAAATATATGTACAGTTGTGCATAAGATAGAATATAGTACTCAAAGGTCCCAAAATTTCAATTAGCAAGTCCATAATACATACAACACTAATTACTACTATAAGAAAAATAAATTAATTAATAAACAAATAAGGAGAAGAAGAAATAAGAGAGGATTGACAAGGAAGGAATTGAAGAAATGAAAATGGAGAATGGGAATGTATCATTCATATCCAAGAAGAAATAATGAGCTTTTTGACTTTTCAAAGCATAGAAATGGACTTGGTTTTAGATTGTAGGTATGATTCAGATGTAGCAGATCCATGCATGCTCTATTCAAATACTTAATATAAGCCTAACTAATTAGGTGAGATTTTTTATGATGAGTACACTTTTCATTGTTATTATTTCTTATAAGTTATGTATAGTAATAAATTTTTAATGATATTTTTGGAAAAAGTATTAATAAAATCTTTTTAGTTGAAACTTGTTTAATAGTACAGTATCTAATTAGTTTGTGTATGTTTGATTGTAGGTCATAGAATGTACGGACATTACTGGAAGTGATGACACGGATCTTGTTGATGAGGTTTGGTCTCTAGTATATTGCTGTTTTTTTGTGAACTGCATATTTGAATCGACTATTAATCCTCATGTTCATCGAATGATGTATGTTTTGAACGGATTCGCAGTTACCGGATCATAGTTGCCTTGTCGAAGACGAAATACTAAGAGTTGGGATGCGGTGAGCATTTGAAGCTGGCTTAGGATTTTTATGCAACATATGCAAAGAAAGTCAGTTTCGATTCAATAGCGTAGCGGATGGTTATTTGGTACCCAGATGGATATTTTGTAATAGCCTTGGTGTGGTGTGTATAATTAGTTACAATTATTTTAAACTGGATATTCTATTTAATAGGATAACGGATGTTTATTTCTATTGTTACCCAGATGGTTATTTTGAATAGTTTGGGTGTAGTGTGTGATTCGTTAAAAGTATTATAAACTGGATGTTCAATTTAATAGGAAAGCGAATGGTTATTTCTTTTGTTACCCAAATGGTTATTTCGAATAATCTGGGTGTAGTGTGTGTGATCAGTTGCAAGTATTTTAATATAGATGTTCGATTCAATAGGATAGCGGATGATTATTTTTACTGGTACCCAAATGGTTATTCGTAATAGTCTTGGTGTAGAGTATGTGGTCAGTTACCAGTAATAAAGGTTGGATGTTCGATTCTATAGGCTATCAGATGGTTATCTCTATTGTCACCCAAATGGTTATTTAGAAGAGTCTTGGTGTAGTGTATAAATAGTAACAAATAGTAGAGGCTGGATGTTCGATTCCATATGATAGCGGATGGTTATTTTTGTTGGTACTAGATGGTTATTCTTAACTAATAACTTTTACGCTTCGCTAATATCTTGAAACAGAATCAAAATAGTTAGAGAACTAAAAATGTTATTCACCATGAAAATTTATCATTTCTGTTGTAACAAAATTTCACCACGAAAATACGTAAACAATGTGAAAAAGGTATTTGTGGTCTTAAGACTAAGGTCCAATTTGGGTTAACAACTTAAATAAGCTCTTTTGAAAAAAGAGCTTAAAGTAGAAGGACTTTTATTAATAGCAACTTATAAATAAGTTATTTTGTGTTGATTTTTAGTTATAAAAGTACTTATTTTAAAGTTGTAGTGTTTGGATAAATAACTGAAAAAATACAATTTTTTTACACAAGAGAATGAATATTAAAATTCTAATTCATAATAATATTGATGGCAATACAAAAGAAATTATTGTATAGTTAGTACTTGTTATTTTATTGTGCATGATATGGTAGGTGAAAATAAAAAATAAATATGAAATGTGTGTTAATGTATATTTTGTTGTTGTTTTTTATTTTTTTATTGTGACTTTTCATAATTTAAAAGTAAAAAAAAAAGTAGCTTTTTCTACTTCTCAAACGGGCTCTAGATACATCTATTGCTTTCTCTTATTCCTCACAGGTTCATCAATAGTCCGTTCGCATTATTTAGAAAAGAAAATTTCACACACATAAAAAATATTATTTCTATATAACTATGTATTATTCTTAAAATTTTAACACGAGTCTTTACAACATCCATGATCGAAAATAATAAAGTCTTAAATATGTAGACATCAAACATTATGCAACTATAGTATTTACAACCAATTTAACTCATATCTAGTTAAGCCACCACTAAAAGCCATCTCTTTTTTGCATCCATCGTTTCTTACAAAATTAAACATCCGTAATTCATAGAAATTAAAAGTCAATCACATGAACCAGAAACATATAAAGAAAAGAATTCTAAGATATGAAGCCCAAACTCCATCAAATTTCATACCGTCGCTTTAATCCAAGCATCCATGAACCATATGATGTTACTATCTTTGCTGTAATTTCAAAAAAAAAATATGAAAATCAACCGCAGAACACCCACAGTCGTACACAATATGAGTACACAGGCAGAACATAACATGAAAATTACGGTAAACATCTATGTAACTCATAACATGAAGGAACGACTATCGGGAACTGATCTTCAATAGCGGCATGCAAACACACCCCACGGTTGCTTTGATGTTGCCCAAGAAAGACTCCAAGCGGTGCGAACATACAGTGATTTCAACCTCCGGAGATGGCCGTTAACAGACAACGTAGGTGGCGGCTGGCCGACTTCCACATGACGCCGACTCGGGGATTCACCTGCTGCTCTTCTTCACAATGGAGGCCTCCCCCAAGGGATGGTCGGTTCGGTGATGGCAGAATGGACGACGGAAAGGAGCAGAGAAGAAGCACTGGATATGGGTTGGTCCGAGTTTCTCAATGCCGTTTCAAATGGGGTAGGGGAAGGGTACTAGTTCCTGAATGGAGTTTGAATTGAGGGGAAGGGAAAAAGTTTTTACCGGCGGGTCAAAAAGGGGAGTGGGTGGGAATGTGGGATGATTACGATGTTAATAATTAAGAGGATTAAAATTAGGATTTTGGGAAGGGGGTGTATAAGGTAAACTGTGTTAGTAAGCTAATTGGGCTAGTTTTTAGGGCCCGTTGTTCATATTGTTCAACAAATTCATTGTCCCCCTAGCATTTCCCTTATGTTAATTATTCTTAATTGGATGATTGTTCATTTTGATTCAATTTACTCATACACAATTAACAATGACTAAATATTCAATTTACTAGGTATACGAATGATTATCCTAATATTAGAATTTAGGAAGTAATTTAGAAATGAAATATTTTTTTATTTTACTGGATATTCTAATTTTAGAACTCATTATTTATATTATTTACAAAAATCATTCTCTACTTAACAAAATTCAAAAAATAAATACATAGTATTTATATATTTGTATATGTGTCTTTAAAGACTACTTTAAAACTTGACTTCAATACAATTGCTTTAGTGAATTAATTAATATTCCTTGTTTGGTGTGTGATTTTTTTTGGTAAATCGCAATTCTTCATTATTAACGCCTTTCTCACCGTCCAATAATGCTTCACATGAACACACGCCTTTACACGTGATTAACATGTGTGCGGTTGGCATTGGAGAGAAAACTCGAAAATTGGCCTCGGTTTTCTGAAGGATGTTTGATTATTATAAGTGCTTATTGCACGCCAAGAATCTTTTTGTTTTTTCCCTCTTAGGTTTGTGATAGTGGAATTGCTTGGTTTTGACGTTTGTTTTCTATTATTATGCAAATAAATTTTATTTTTTAGTCATTTATATGTAGTATAATAAAAAAATATATAGCACAATAGTAGTCATTTCAACTATTCCTCTTTCTAAAGTGACTCGTGCACAATTGCACATGATCATGTTCAATATAACCTTTTCCTTTGGAAATATGTTTTTTTTTTATGAATTTAGCTAAAACATATTTAAGAATATTGATTATAAACTTAAAAGAGTAAAAAATATTTTTTAATTTCAATACGTTAAATACACAAAAATTTTAAAAATATACATCTGCATGCTTTATACTTTTATAACTTTTTTAGTATATTTTGAACTAATATTTTTAGAACACTTATTAGTAATTTTATTTGGCTATTATTTTAAGAGAATTATTTCCAACGTATCTACTATTAATGCTATTGTTAATATTATTATATATTTTTTCTGAGTTAAGTCTTAAAATAGTTCTTGAACTTGCACTCGAGTCTCAAAGTAATCCCTGAAATTAATAATTACTCAAATTCGTCCCCAAACTTATGCTCCGGGACTCATAATAGTCCTTCAAATATTTTCCGTTCATCAAAATCTTAAAACGACGTCGTTTTGAACAAAAACAAATTAAAAAAAAAAGAAAAAAGAAACGTAGCATAAAACTCTCAATCCAAAAAAATAAAGAAAGAACGTGTAGCGCACCCAACCCCCACCCCCACCCCAACCTTTCCCTTTCCCTTCTCCATCCCCAACATGCTCTTTTCCCTCCTCCAACCCTTCCCCTTTCCTTTCTCCATCCCCAACTCGTCCCTTTTCCCTCTTCCAACCCTTCCCCTTTTCCTTTTTCTTCTGCCTCCCCAATGCCCTTCTCCTTCCCTTTCCTCTTCTGCTTCCCCAACCTTAGATTCTTTTCATTTTCTTTCTCCTTTCTAATCTGATGCCTTCTCTTTTTCTAACCATACTTTCACACTCATAAGAGCTCTCCTCAGCCTTTATTGCCGCTGCCTTTCGCCGGCTTCCGTTTTGCTGTCGCTGCTCGACAGCCTCCATTTTCACTCGGTCTCCCTCTTCTCTCATCTGGCACGGTTCTTTCTCTCTGCCATGGTAATTTCTTTTTCTTTAATTTTTTTAGTTATTCAATCATTGTTTTTTAATGTTCTGGGTGATTGTTGTTGTTGATCCTATTTTAATATAACAACAATGGTTAATTTTAATTATTTTCTATTCTGTAATTATTACTGATTTTTTATTGTTGCTATTTTTTGTGCTTGTTGCTGTTTAAGTTGATTGATGCATGCTATTTAACTTGATTGAACTTTTTTTATTAATACTGATTTTTTGTGATATTTTGTGGTGTTGGTTTTTATTTTTGTGACCTTTTGAAAAAGAAGAAGAAAAACAGAGTTGAAGAAGAAGAACAACAGCGTTGAAGAAGAAGAAGAAGAAGGGAATTTTTTTTCTAATATAAAATGACGCGTACGCTTTTTTTTTTGTTCAAAACGATGTCGCTTTCTTTTTCCTTTTTTTTAATTTTTTTTGTTTAAAACGACGTCGTTTTAAGGTTCCGATGAACGGAAAATGCTTGAGGGACTATTATGAGTCCCAGAATATAAATTCGGGGACTATTATGAGTCTCGGAGTACAAGTTTGGGGACGAATTTGAGTAATTATTAATTTTAGGGATCATTTTGAGACTCGAGTGCAAGTTCAAGGACTACTTTAAGACTTAACTCACTTTTTCTTTGTAATATTGTTGCTAATATACTTTGTAATATTGTTGCTAATATACAAAGTTCGCAGAGTACTGTGTAAAACAAATGTGCTATCGATGTACCATTGTTATTTGGATGATTTTTATCTGAAAAGTGAAAATATTAGTTATACCATTAAAAAAATTAACAATTCAATTTTCTTTCTCTACATATTTGGATAATATTAAACTAAAAAAAGTGTATTAAGTGATTATTGCTTACTTTAATTTTGAATAATCAATATTTTCCTTTCTATCTTATTATACTATTACAATATTGTAATTATCCTGAAAACAAATGATAATTATAAAATTATGATAGATAGTGTTATTTTATTTCTACTTTTATTTTATAATAAGTATTCTATTATTTTTCTCTTATTACCACCAGAATGGACAAAGATAGATATTCATTTATAGGTGGTTCATTTTTTTTTATATTAAAAAAAATTCTTAGAATGAAGCAAACTTAACGAAATTTGAAAAACAAATTTTGTAAGCCCATAAAAGCATAAACTGAGGCAAAAGGGTTATATACAATCAATAACAATACTTCTCTATCTTTTTTATATCTTCACTATCAATATATAAAATATTCTTCTCTCTCTTTTATATATTCGTTACTACATATATTAGTAAATATATATGATTCATTTCTATTATATTGAGATTATTATATTGGTAAATATTAGTATTAGTGTCTTTTATTTATATTTTTTTATTTTAAATTTATTTCTTCATATTTATTTATTTATTTCACAACACGTTATCAGCACGAGACTCTAATAAAATTTTAGGAAGGCTCAGGTAATAAATTTTCATTATGTCAAAACTATCTCATCTTAAATTTAATTCTCGTAATATATCTAGAAACAACTACTTATCATGGATACTAGATACTGAAATCCATCTTGATTCAATGGATCTTGGAGATACCATTAAGACTGAAAATAATGCATGCCAGAAGGATAAAGCCAAAGCCATAATCTTCCTTCGTCGTCTTCTTGACGAAGGATTGATAAATGAATATCTCACACTAAAAGATCTTGCAGATCTTTGAAAAAACCTTGAATATGAGTGGACACACTTACATCTACAGAATTTTAAATCCATAAATGAATACAATTCAGTAATGTTCTGAATTACCTCATGAATAAAATTATGTGGGGAAAAGATAACTGATAATGACATGTTATAGAGAACTTTTTCGATCTTTCATACATCGAATGTGCTCATACGCAGCAGTATCGAGAAAAAAAAATTTAAAAAATATTCTTAGTTAATTTCTTGCTTTCTTGTTGCTAAACGCAACGATGAGTTGCTTTTAAAAAATTATGAAGTGTGTCCAACTAGTGCCGCCCCATTTCCTAAAGTAAATGCGGTAAATCATAACCCCAAAAGATGTAAATGGTAAGGTTTTGGTAATAAGAAAAATTATTGAACGAAGAAAATTTATGTTCACAAGAGAAGATCTCACCAGAAGTGGGATAAAGAAAGAAATAATGGACAAAATAAATCAATAAAGGATAAATATTTCCGTTGTGGTGGAAAGGGCCATTGGTCGCGTACCTGTCGTATCCTGAGGCACCTAGTTAATCTTTATCAAGCATTCTTGTAAAAGGACGACAAAGAAAAGGAGATAAATTTTATTTCAAAAGATGTTGCTAAAAATTACACCACTCATTATGATCAATGATGGAAAAGTTTGATATTTGGGTTGAGTACTTATATAAATAAATAATGTAAAAAACTTTTAAGTTTTATTCCCTATGTATTTGAATTTTAAGTGTGATGTATATAAATAATGTTTAATAAAATATTTATGCTTATGAATTTTAAAATTATTAAATGTGCCAAGTTTTAAAATAATAATAATAATAATAAAATTTTTAGTATATGATACTAAGTACAGTACATCTTAGAAAAATAATTTCAATCAAGAAAATAATTTTACTGTGCATATACTTTTACTCATTTTATTATTATTTGTCTTTGAAGAAAATGGTAAGGACATATAGTGAAGATATTTGCCTTACGGATAGTGCAAGTTTGCACACCATTCTCAAAAGTAATATATATTTTACTCATCTTGTGCCAAAAGAAGAATATGTTAATACTATTATTGGCTTGGACAATGTGATAGAAGGCTCCAGAATAGCTATAATTTTGTTTCTTGGAGGAGTAAAATTTATAATAAATAATGCACTTCTACTAAGTCTCTAAGGAACTTATGGAGTTTCAAAGATATTCACCGAAATGGATATCATATTGAAATAATGAATGAGAAAATCATGAGTACTTATGTATCACAACTCATGATTTAAATAAAAAGGTTATATTAGAAAAGTTACCCTCACTTTTGTCTGGGTTATATTATACCAAGATTAGTGCAATTGAATCACATGCCATTGTAAACCAGAAGTTTACTAGCCCAAATGAATTCATAACTTGGCATGATCGATTGGGTCATCCGGGAACAACCATGATGCGAAAAATTATTGAAAACTCCCATGGACATTCACTAAAGAACTAGAAGATTCTTAAATCTAGTAAATTTTGTTGTGCTGCATGTTCTCAAAGAAAGCTAATCTTAAGGCCATCACCAGTAAAGATTGGATTTGAGTCCCCTAAATTTCTTGAAAGGATTCAAGGCGATATATGTGGACCTATTCATCCACCATGTGAATCTTTTAGATATTTTATGGTCCTAATAGACGCATCTTCGAGATGGTCACATGTGTGCTTGTTGTCTTCTCGCAAGCTAGCGTTTGCGAGATTACTAGCTCAAATTATTCGATTAAAAGCACAATTTCCAGAAAATCCAATCAAAATAATTCGCCTTGATAATGCTGGTGAATTCACTTCCCAAGCCTTTGATGCTTATTGTATGGCTAATGGAATAAGCGTTGAACATCCAGTAACTCATGTTCACACACAAAATGGGTTAGCAGAATCACTTATTAAACGCCTCTAATTGATTGCTATACCCTTATTTATTAGAACAAATCTCCCAACCTCAGCTTGGGGCATGCTATTTTACATGCCGCATCACTTATACGTTTGAGTCCAATAAGCTACCATCAATTCTCTCCTCTGCAATTAGCTTTTGACCAACTGCCAAATATTTTTCATTTGAGGATATTCGGGTGTGCTATATCTATTCCCATTACACCACCTTCTCGCACTAAAATGGGACCCCAAAGAAAATTGGGGATATATGTTGGATATGATTCTCCCTCTATAGTGAGGTATCTTGAGATACAAACTGGAGATGTATTTAAAACCTGATTTGCAGATTGTCATTTTGATTAATTAAAATTTCCAACATTAGGGGGAGAGAACAAGCTTCCCGAAAAGAAACTTAATTGGAATGCATCATCCTTGATGCATTTAGATCCTCGATCAAGGCAATGTGAACTAGAAGTTCAAAAGATTATACATTTGCAAAGAATAGCAAATGAATTACCTGATGTATTTTTTGATATGAAAAGGATAACTAAATCCTATATACCAGCTGAAAATGCTCCAATTCAAATTGATGTCCTAGTCGGACAAATGACCACAGAAATAAATTCACGTCAGAAGCATGGTAGGCCTATCGGCTCCAAAGACAAAAATTCTCGAAAAAGAAAAGAGGTAAATACTATTCCTGTTGAAAAAGATAAAGGCATAGTAAAGACACTTGCAGTTGTCCAAAACTTTGATATGGTTTTGACGCCAGAAGACGTTCAGGTACTTGAAAATACTGAAAATTGTGAAAATAATGAGATTTTGATAAATTATGTCTTTACAGAAGAAAAATGGAACTAAAATAAGACAATTGTCAATGAAAATTTACATATAATGTGGCATTAAATATCATGCATGAAAGTAAAGATCTTGAGCCAAGAATAATCGAAGAATGTCGACAAAGAAATGATTGGCCAAAATGGGAAGAAGCTATGAAGGCTGAGTTAGACTCACTTGCAAAATGTGAAGTCTTTGGACCTATAGTCCGTACACCAAAAGATGTAAAACCTGTTGGATATAGATGGGTATTTGTGAGAAAATGAAATGAGAAAAATGAAGTTGTACGCTACAAGGCTCGACTTGTGGCACAAGGTTTTTCACAAAGGCCTGGTATAGATTATGAAGAAACATATTCTCCTGTTGTGGATACAATCACGTTGCGTTATTTGGTCAGTTTATCAGCATACCATAAACTACATATGCATCTAATGGATGTGGTAACAACATATTTATACAGATCATTAGATCGTGATATCTATATAGAAGTCTCTGAAAGACGAAAGATATCTAAACCATCCAATGAATATTCACAGGGGTTATACTCAGTCAAATTTCAAAGATCTTTATATGGTCTAAAGCAATCTAGACGAATGTGATATAATCATCTTACTGAGTATCTGGCCAAAATGGATTCAAGAATGATGATATCTACTCATGTGTTTTTATAAAGAAATATGCATCTGGATTCATTATAATTGCTGTGTACGTTGATGATTTAAATATCATTGGAACTCCTGAGGAGATTACAACAATTATAAAATCTCTAAAAGAAGAGTTTGAGATGAAAGATCTTGGAAAGACTAAATTTTGTCTTGGCCTGCAGATCGAGCATACAAAAAATGGGATATTTATTCATCAAACAACATACACAGAAAAGATTTTGAAGAGATTTTATATGGATAAGTCACATCCATTAAGTACCCCAATGATTGTAAGATCTTTGGATGTGAAAAAAGATCAATTTCGTCCTAAAGAAGAAAATAAAGATATCATTGGTCCTAAAGTACCATATCTCAGTGCCATTGGGCACTAATTTATCTTGCTAATAATACACAACTCGATATATCATTTACTGTGAATTTATTAGCAAGGTATAATTCTTCTCCAACCAGAAGACATTGGAATGGAATCAAATAAATCTTTCTATATCTTCATGGAACAGTTGATATGGGACTGTTTTATCCATATGAATCCAAGTCATAATTAGTTGGCTATGCAGATGCAGGATACTTATCTGATCTACACAAAGAAAGATCTCAAACAGGATATCTATTCACATATGGTGATATAGTTATATCATGGAGATCCACAAAACAGACGATAGCAACAACATCCTCCAATCATGCTGACTGTCAAGCTAGTGACAGTAAAGAAGCGCTTGTTGGGAAGTAACCCAACCAAGAGTATCCTTTAGTTTTTAAAGTTTTAGTTTGATTGTCATTTATTTTTCATTGTTTTTCATAGTTTTCCTTGGTTTAATTATGTTTGTGATCATGCAAAGTGCTTAGAACAGGAATAGGAGGACTCAGAAGGAAGAATATAACACCCTGGAGCAAGGTTGATTCGAAGTGTTCTGACGCTAAATGCCAGGCTGGCCATTTAGCACCAGAAATGGGGCAAAGGAAGCTGGTGTTAAATACCAGGATGGAGTTTAGCGCCAAGAAGAGGAAGCAGAAGCTGGCGTTAAATGCCAGGAGGGCGTTTAACACCCACAAAGGACCCTATTTCACCCCTCCAAGGGCGCTAAACGCCAGCTGGGCATTTAGTGCCAATGACTTGTCCAAAAAAAAAATAGCCATTTCTGGCGCTAAATGCCAAGGTTGGCGTTTAGCGCCAGGTATGCTAGATTTGATTTTGAAGAAGGCTTTTAACCGTGGCAACTGTTACAACCCCCCATTCCCTTCTACTTTGACCATTCAAACACACCTTCTAACTCCCCCATTACCCTTATTCTTATCCCCATTCATCCCCCCACTTTCCAATATCACCTCCCATCAATCCAATCAAATCCCCTCAATCCCTCTACTTCCCTCTTTCCCATATTCACCTATCCCAATCACCATTAACCCCATTTAACCACATTTCCCCACCAACCCCCTCCATAACCAAACCCACCCTCCCCCACCTATATATACCCCTACTTCCTTTTTACTTCGTCACACACTATATTCCCCCTTACTCCATAACACATTCTTCTTCCCTCTCATATTCACTTTTCTATTCCTCTTCCTCTTACCCTCTTAGCCGTAGCTCAACCTCACCACCCTCCATATATATATATTCATTTTTTTCATTTCTTTTTCACTTTTTACTTCCATTTTCCATTATCTCTCTATTTTTCTTTGCTCAGGGATGAGCAAACTTTTTAATTTTGGTGTTGGATGCTCTACTTTTTCTGTCTTTTCACTATTTCTATGGTACCCAAAACTGGTGAATCCTCCTCAAGGAAGAGGAAAGAGAAGGCGCCCGCATCAGGTCTATATGACTTTACCCAGCCGGAAGTGACCGGAAGTGTTCCCGATGGCCACTGAAGGAGTTGGGATCATTTCAGAAAGCTCAGAAGGAATGATTTACGAGCAGTCCATCAAGTTTGAATTCTCAATTTTGAACAACCAAGCAGTGTACGAGGCCTTGATAGATGGCTTAAGTTTAGCCAATGAGGTTAGAGTAACAAAGTTTGAGGTCAACAGCGACTCTCAGGTTATAACCTCACAAGCGAACAGGACTTATCAAGCTAGGGACCCATTATTGCAAAAGTATTTGGAAAAAGCAAAATAGTTATGTAAGGATTTTGAGGAGGTAGTGGTCCAGTATGTTCCCAGGAAGAGAAATGCTAGGGAAGACCTTTTGTCAAAACTAGCAAGCACCAAATTAAGAGCGAAAAACTAATCTCTTATCCAGGGCTTGGTAAAAGAATCATCGGTGACCCTCTATTTGACCCAAGTTCTAGACCCCCCCCATCTTGGATCATCCTGGTACAACGTTTTGTCGAAGAAGGAATGCTCCTTAGAAATGAAAAGGGGCCAAAGCAATATGAAGGGATGCTACTAAGTATGCAGTAATATAGGGATAACTATACAACAGAAGACTTAATTAACCCCTACTGAAGTGTCTACGCCTCGACCAGATAGACTACGTCCTAAGTGAAATCCATGAAGGATGCTACGACCACTACATTAGAAGGAAGCCTTTAGCCCGAAAGCTCGTTAGAGCTGGATACTATTAGCCTTCTATGATGACAGATGCTCGCCAGTTCGTGAAAAAGTGCAGGAAATGCCAAGAAAATGCAAATTTCCACAAGGCGCCAACAGAGGAGCTGAGTTTCATGTTGGCCTCCTGGCCTTTCTCCCAGTGGAGAGTCAATCTCTTGGGCCCATTCCCGGTAGCCCCAGAACAAGTCAAGTACCTCATTGTAGCCATTGACTATTACACTAAATGGGTGGAGGCGGAACTATTGGCTAGTATATCATCTAGGAATTGTCGAAAGTTCTTTTGGAGGCGAGTAATCACTAGGTTTGGGATCCCAGAGATCGTCGTGTCGAACAATGAGACGCAGTTTTTCGACAAGAAATTTGGGAAGTTCATAGCAGGGCTGGAAATCAAACAAAAGCTTTCCTCCGTGAAGCATCCGCAAAGTAAGGGGCAAGCCAAGGCGGCAAACAAAGCTATCCTCAATGGATTAAAGAAGCACTTGGATCAACGAAAGGGCTCTTGGGCAGACAAGTTGGCCTTTGTCTTGGGGTATTTTAGGATAACACCGCAATATTCCACCAGGAGGTGCCATTCTGGCTTATTTACGGCATTAATGAGGTGATTAGTGAAGCGGTCGAAAAAGACTTGGTAGATGAGAGAAAGGAAATGGCTTACTTATCAGAGGAAGCACTGGAGCAAAGGATAGTGATGCGTTACAATTGCAGAGTGCAAAACAAGAGTTTTAAAGAAGGTGATCTGGTGTTGCAACGTAATGACATCGGCCAGCCGACTCCCAGAGAAGGAAAGCTCACGCCTAGTTGGGAAGGATCCTATAGAGTAACAGAAACACTTGGAAAAAGTGCCTACAAGTTTGAACGGCTAGACGGAAGAGAGATCCCGAGGACTTGGAACATGACAAACCTCAAAAGGTTTTACTCTTGAAGGACCAATGGCCTGCCGACTAGATGGTTATTTTTTACCTTTATTTTTTACTTCCATTTACTTTGGCATCTGCTTTGTTTATTTAAATTCACCTTGTTACGAGAACATTCGTTTCATTTTTAAAGAGGGGTACTCTTTCCCCTTTGCCCTCACAACGAGATGATGGCAATGGATTTTAACGAGGCCCGATATTAAAAAACAATTGCATTGTGATTGTTAAGTTCATTTTTGCTTTGATTCATTCTATTATTGTTAGCAACGATTTCTTGGGGTGACCACAATAACACGTTAATCGGATAACCATTACACAACGGCTTGACGGCCAAATGAGGAATAGTAGCAATTAAAGCAACCAAAATGTAGATTCTAACTACGAGTCAAAAATGTTAAAACGGTAGCTCAAAAAGGGCATCATGTCGGCCCGATAACAAACCAAATTTGTTCAAAATGCACAAAGGCCATTGCACCGGCTTAACAAGTAACAAACAGGAAATTGTTCAAATTACACAAAAGGGCATCACATTGGCCCAATATCTAAAATGTACAAGCTCAAAGATACAAAAAAAAATTACAAGTGATAAGGTTCTTTACTTCCTCAGAACGTCCACTATCTTCACATCTTGAATCATTTTGAAGGCTCAAATAACCAAGGTGACGAAGTCAGGAGCAAGAAGGGAGACTTGGGCCTTGATTGCCTCCTCGGTAGCTAAGATGGCTTCTCAGGCATCCTTAATAATTTCTTTATGTTTCTTCTTCATATAGGCAATATCTCTCTGGACAACCCTAAGTTTTCCTTCCAAGACTTGACCAATTCACTAGAACACATTCGACCTTCCTGGCTATAGTGGCTACCCGAAGGAGGCTCCGGTAGGTTCACCTCGCCTGGGTGGTCAAATCCTCTTCCCGAAAGAAGTCCTCAGTTCCAGGAAGAAGCTAGGAGTCGATAAAGAATCTAGCATCAAAGTTCTTCTCCATAATGGAGAGAACCTTCTCCGAACCGGAGTTTGTTTTTCTTTTCTTTGGATTAGTGATAACGATCACCTCGGGATCAGTCTCTATCGTTACCCCTTTACCTCAATCGTCTCCGTTGGTAGCAGGGTTCTCGACGGGGTTCTCAGGAGGTACCTCGGTTAGAGGGCGTGATTGAGCTTCACCTCAGCAACAACTTGGGTCTCGAGCTCAACGGTAAGGGTTCTTGAGTTGTCGTCGCCATTATCATCTCCATCAGGGAAGAGATGAGTCATCAAGCGGGACAAGGTCGTGTTCTCGGCAGCCATTCCGACTACAAGAAGCAAGAAAAAACAAAATAGAAGCTAAGTTAGAAAACCCAAAAAATAAACACATCAAATCAGGAGCAAAACAGTAAGCAAGTCGGGAGAGCGAGAATAAATGAAAGAAATCTCACCTACTCACTCGCGACCGGATTCCCGGTCGCCCATCAACAAATAAGGGTTAAGATCCTTAAAACAAAAAATCGCCAGTAAAACAACGGCGATCTGTTGGTTCTCCTGACCTAACACATCGTAGGTCATGTTGATCAGGTAATTGGCGCCAGCACCAAAGTTCCAATAGGTCGGTATCCGCCTTTCCCCTTCAAGAGTGAACCAAAAGGGGAGACAACCCTGCGCCGGTCTACACCTTAAAATAGGTTTCTTTAAAACCATAAAACGAATCTCCGAAGAGCCCGAAGATCTGCCATTTTGGACAACTCGGAAAGAAAGGTATCTCTTTTTGTGATTTCCTTCATGGGAGGGGTTTGTGAGTAAGAAAAAAATAAAGGAACACATTAACGAAGGCTGGGAGCTCCAAATATTCACACACCATCTCAAAGCACTGGATGGCTGCCCAACTATTCGGGTGAAGCTGTGACGGGGCGACATCACAACGGTTTAGGAAGGACATGATGAAAGGTGAGAAGGGAAGACAAACAACCAATATGGTGAACATGGGCTTGTACATCGACATCCAATTAGGAATCCAGGAGACAACAAGTTTAACAGGCATATGCGTTCCCGGGCTCCCAGAACGAATACATTGTAGTTTGCCTCCTCTCTGCCACCCCCACACAATTCCCTGGAGTTGTGGAACTCTTGCAAATTCCTCTTGGGTTATTCTGGACACCGTATTCGTCACGTCGGTAGTAACCTAGGCATAACGATCTACAGGGTTTCGTGCCGCGGGTTGCTGCGCTATACCTACAGTAGGGGCACAACTTAAGTCAACACAGGAAGTTGAAAACTCAGAAAAAATTAAAACTAAACTATGTTCTACTATATCACTACCCTATGCTATTTTGCACCAATTCAGGCCTAGGTTCCATGAAGAAAACACCTATAGTACCCCCCTAAGGACTAACTAACAATGGCGAGTTCAACCAACCAAAGCAGAAACAAAACGCAATAACAAACACAATAAATAACAGCGAAAATCATTAAAATAAACAAGAGAAGTATCAGAGATTCACGTACCAGTAAGTAAAAGGAGTGGAAAGAGGCGTTGATTTGAAGGCAAATGCAATGAAACGTGCAGCAGGTAGAAGGCAAGTTAATGTTTGTAAAATGGCTGGAATGTCGATTGTGAAGGGGCGAAAGAGAGTGAAAAAGGAAAATGTGAAATGGAGGAGATATCAAAAGGGAGGCGTTGCTAAATAGTAACCGTCAGAGGGAGTGTGAAAAGGCAGGGGTAGAATAGACATTTTTCATTAATTTCAAATCAGTCATAAAGAGCATTAAATGCCCTTTGCACGGATATCGAAACAACGCCCTAAGCAATGATTGGGGGCAGCTCACGCGCACTAAAGGCGTGGATCTCGTCAACGGATCCATGAGTAGGGGAGAACTACTACCTAGGAAGACACTAGTAACTCGAACATGCCAACCGCGAGCCTCACGGCTTGTCACGTTGGGTACACTGTTCCGGCCTAGCCCAATATGGGCCGGAGGTCTAGCAAACAGACTGCCGACCTGACGGGTCCTTGACCCGTACACACCTGGCAGGGCCTCGACCCACACAAAAAGGTGACTTGCGCGTTACTTCTTTCCTGGATGTTGACCTAGATAGCTGGCAGAAGCTTTCAGACGGATGGGCCCAAGTCAAATGGTCCACCCGAGTACAAGGTATAAATGGGGAAGGACCTACTCCTCTCCAGAAGTATGTCATTTTTATCCTAATTAGCCGCCTCATCGTATGAACGCTTACTTTAGCATCGGAGTGTCTTTGTAGGTGGTACCATCCGCTAACTCACCAACGATTGGGACAACACCTCCCTGTCAAGCTCACGCCCAGGTTCAGATAGATCCTCACTCAACTCATTGCTCACGACCCGACATCCATCCGATCAACTATTCTAGCGAGCAACTGAACAATATATATATATATATATATATATATATATATATATATATCGAGAACGTCAACAATTAAAGATAATGTAACAAGGACAAAATCATACTGTCGCATGAAAAATTGGAGGAAGCTAAAAGATGATTAACGTGTGGTTACTATTGTAATTGACAATGTTTAAACTTTAAAGTAATTATATTTAAGTGTTTATATTTAAGAGGGAATATAAAGAAAACAATGCTATCTAATTTATTTTTTAATATATTTAAGTAAAAATATTTTATGCACACTGAAAGTCAATTATCAAATAAATTATTATGTATTTATGTATATTTATACACATTAATTTATATAATTTTTAGCAAAATAATCAAACTTGTTACAGTAGTAAAATAATCAAATTTTTAATAGGAAAATAATAATCAAGTTTATTTATAGTAATATAATAAAAAAATTTATAAGATGTCAAATACATATTTTTATATATAATAATTGATTTTTGAGTTAAATGTAGTATTTTTTTGGTGATTGTAATTAAAAAAAGAAAAAGAAGAGGAAAAAAGAAACACGGTTCAAGAACCACAAAACAACTAAGATATCATGTCCTGAAAAAGAAGCAATTGAAGACCCTCCTGTGACACCAGCCATTCAGCATGATAAACACCTTTCTTGATAGCATATTTGGTCAAGGAGTTAGCCACACAATTCGCCGTTCTCTGAATTAACACCAGCTCTGTCCTCCATGGGCGTCGTATAATGTCACGAATTTTCTCAAACAAGGAACTTACCTTGCTGCTAGGATGAGCAGAAAAATCTCTCAACAAATGGAAGGCCTCATGACATTCAATTTTGCAACAAACATCTTTAAATCAGCCTTCCAAGCCAACAATAAGCCTCTCCAAATAGCAAATAATTCACCCTGAAGAACACTGGAAGAGGGAATAATTCCATCACAACCTATCTTCCACACACCATGGTAATCTCGGATAACACAACCGAAGCCAAGAGCACCATCAGCATCAAGTTTGCTAACATCACAATTGACTATGACAGAGCCATGGGCAGGAGGGTTCCAGTTCATAATCAAGGGAGACATGCAAGAAGTTTGTTGTAAGGTAAAAATCTTGTGTAACTCACTCTTAGAGGCATGGATTAGAACAACCACCTTATCCGAAGTCCAAGGATCCGAAGGATTGAAAATAGCATTATTTTTCTCCCCCCATATCTACCAAAAAGCAGAGAAGAAGCGATAAGCATTACAATTCTTTTCTCGCAAAATCCAAAGCAATAAATCAAGGTTCACCTGATCATAATTCAAACTTTGCCAAATATCGCGAGACATAGGACAATCACGAAGACAGTGAAACACAATTTCAGGGCTAGTGTTACACCAAGGACAAAGATCCAAAGAGGTAAGGCCTCTTCGAAAAAGAAAAGAAGCAGTAGGTAATTCTTAATGGAGAGAAAGCTAGACTAATAACTTATACTTTTCAGGGACCTTCAAGCTCCAAAGCCACAACCAATTACTTTGATCATCCCAATTTAAATTCCTCTTGCACAACCAATAATAGCCACATTTTGAGGTGTAAACCTTTGAAGAGGATGCATTCCAAAACCAACCAGTGCTAGTTCCATTGAAGATCCATATTATAAGCCAAAATACTGTCTCACTTCCTCTAGAATCATGGTGCGAACCCGATCCAAATTCCAAGTACCATTCTCCCATAAATCCTGAAGACTCAGCTCAATATCTGAGATATGGACAAAGGAAAGAACGTTAGCAAGGGGCTCTTCAAATCTCCAACCATCATACTAGAAAGATCGGTGAGGAGGACCAGTACTCCAGGAATAGCCATCTTGCAAGAGTTGGAAGACTTTATAAATACCCTTCCAAAAGGGGAATGCATTATTAGAAAAAAGGAGAATGTTTACCTTCCTATTCGAAAGGTATTTATTTGTGACAAGTTGAACCCAACGTTTCTCCAATAAGTTGTGAAAGTGCCAAATAAACTTACCTAGAAGGAAAACATTAGACCATCGAAGATCTCTTACTCCAAGTTCACCATATTTCTTAGGGGTGATTACCTCTTCCAATTAATAAAACTTATCCCTCTCCCATCAACCTACCCTTTCCAAAGAAATCTATGCATCATGAAAGAGATGTCATTACAAACACTCACTGGGGAGAGAGACATTCGCATGTTATAGGAATAGATGAGGCTACTAAGTTGATGAGACACAATCTTCCTGCTTTGTTAAAGATCTTGCCTTTCCAGCCAGCAAGGCGCCCTCTAATCTTGTCTAGAATATTACTAAAAGTAGCTCTGGTCGTTCTCGAGTGATGCAAGTTCACACCAAAATACTGTCCCAAGTCTTGGGTGAACTGGATAGAAAATACCCCAATGAATAAATCTTTCTTTCTAATATTTTTGGAACACAAAATTTTAGTATGATTATAATTAATAAGTGTTTATACATTTTCTTTATTTATTATAGAAAAGGATTTAACTAACTTTGGACATAGATTAAAGTTATCAATTAAAAAAATAAAAAAATTATTTTTAATTTTTTATTATATATTTATTAAAATAAAATATTTAAAATTTTATACTAATAATAATATTAACATGTGTATAAAAAAAACTTGATAAAATTGATAAATATTAGTAAAAAAATAATACCTAAAAATAACCATAAAAAATATATATATATATATATATATATATATATATATATATATATAAAAGATAAAAGAAAAAGGGGTAGAAAATGCTATCGAAATACTTTTATCCTAAAAATTAAAATAAGTTGATAGAAACAAATAAATAATGATTATATATTTATTACATTCCTCATTCAAAAGTCTTCTTTAAAATTTACGTGAATTTTTTTATAAATAATTTTTATTTTTTATGTTAATATTTTGTATTATAAAAATTAAATTAAATTTAAATTATAAAAATTTTAATATTATATCATAAATTATTTATTTAAAAATTTAAGTTAATAAAAAAATAAAAAAAATTATTATAATATTAAAAATAAAAAATTTGATAAACACAAAAGAAAAGTACAAAAGCCAATTCTACCATTCAAATTTAAAGCTTATTAAATTACCGTAAACTCTCGACTCCTTGGTGCGAATCCTTGGTTGTGCTCTTTTTGACTTTCTTTCTCTGCAGCCACCTTTCTTACACACTCTTCAACAACTCTGCTCTTAAGACTCAATCACAACTTCTTAATAATCCTTGATTCTCATACTCACATTACCTGATTGTTCAAACCTATAACATCAGTTTTCTAACAATAGTCATTATCTCATTCCTACATATTTGCTCGAATTCAAAATATATCAATGCTATTTACAAGTCTTCTCTCTTTTCAATCACCAAGATCCAATTGATTCAAGCCTAATTAAACCAATCATTTTCAACCATTCACCTCTAAGTATGTCTTTCAGCAATTCCAAAACCAACACATATCACTCATACCACTGTCAAAATTCCTATCTCGGTGTGCTCTCACCGGTTCGTTCTTGGGAATTCCTCCATGATTACTTCATTCATGCCCATGAGACACCATTCAGGTCTTGTCCACACTAGCCATGTGATACCGAGGTGATCAGACTCAATATCTCAAGTTAAGTGCTTCAAATTACCAAAGCTACACTCATGGACTTCATGCTAGATGTATCGGTTAGATACCCTAACTAGCACAGGTACAGACTCAGAGTACGCATTGAAGCATAAGCAGTTCCATCCCCCAGGCTTACGAGGACGAACTGCTCTGATACCATAATGTAATACCCTAATATTCAAATCGTTATGCTCGAGTCATAAGTCAATGATAATAAGGTGGTACGACTCTCAAGGTGGATTTTTAATACATAGTTTATAAGTATAATTGAAAGGAGTATTAATCGAGAAGTCTGAAAAGAGTAAAAATAAAATCGCGAAGTCGTATCACTCACGCATCGACAACTAGAAGATAAAGCGTGAAGTCGAAAGCGATACACAGATAAAGGCATAAAGGAGAGTAAGAGGAGGACAGTATATAGATATATAACATAAGTAAATAGCCACTAGTCGCGACCCGCGAAGTTTAGGCTGGCTAGGGTACAGTATGAAAGTAGTTGACAACAGTACCTCCTAATCTCTCCCAAAAGAAACATAAAAACCTCTATAGGCAAGTACAAAAGAGTTCAATACATAATATAGGTTTTTCAAAATAAATGTGGAGAGATTCTAAGCAAAATATAAAGTAGAGAATACAAAGATCTTCGCTGTCTCTCAGATGAACCATAGCTCACTTCTGAGCACCTGGACCTGCATCTGAAAAACAAGAGATATATACGGAATGAGAACCCCCGACCCATAGGTTCTCATTACGGTAAAAGTGCCAAATAAATACAATGTATTGTAATAAAAACTCACTAAGCATCCTAAACTTCCTTTCACCCAATATTCATCCTATATTCTCGCTAATCCATAAATAGGCAACTGTCATAAGGGAATGCTAAATCTAATTCCTCTTCCTCATGCTTCCCAACTTTCTAACTCTCCAACAAATCAGAATCAGAATCATAAGCCAAAACCATCACCAATTATTCTGTCTTAGCAATTCTATATCAATACTTCATATCCTCACCTTGAGCAAGTGAAATCACTTCACTGCGTCTACCCAGGGAGCTCAAATTATCTCATTCAATCATCATCATCATTGTTTAATTTTATCATCAACTCGTCTCATCAAGAACATCCCTTAGTGTCAACCGACACCAGCATGAGGGATCTCTTAGTTGTACAAACACAAGCAATACAGACAAGTAATACACAATAAGGTACAAGTAGAATAAGTAGCATATAATCAGGCAACATAGCATATATGATATAGCAGTCCAAACCAAATAGGCAAACCCAAACAATTCAAACATATGCAAATGATGTATGCCTTCCCTATGGCTGATGATATCATCTGTCGGTTATCAAGCCCACCCGACGTGTCCAGTAGCTAACCCAGGCACAGTCTCTATGTTGCACATTAATATCATTAGATGGAATACGTACGCTGTCAGTGCTGTCACCATTAGAGGGTATATGTGCCCTGTCACCATTACAACCAGAGAGAAAACACAAGCATACTTATATCCAACATTTTCCATCATTATTCATTTACCACATTCATTCATAATCACTCTTCATTATTACCAATTCTCAAACAATGAGCCGGAGCAAGCGGGACGAACCATGACCCTTGCTACTACCCAGGTATCACAATTATATATTCATTTATAATCACTCTTCATTATTACCATTCTCAAATAATGACCCGGAGCAAGCGGGACGAACCACGACCCTTGCTACTACCCAGGTATCACAAATACATATTCATTCAAAACTCCATAATTAAACTCATTTATCATAATTCTCCTTCCCCATCTCATACCCAGAGCAAGTGGACAACGTCATGGCTACTACCCGGGGTCACACGTCACATTCATTTTTAAACCATCATTTCTGCACTTCCTCAATCACAGTTCATTACTCCAAGCTTTTCTTCATCAACAAGTTATCACATTTCCTAGTCTCTTCTCATTACTAGGCATACTATACAAATTTAAGACTTAAATGATGAAGATGGAGGCTTAGAAGTCTAAATTCGGCTTTAAAAACTCAAAAATTATTTTTTTGCTAAAAATAAGGTCACGCGTGTGCATCGCCCACGCGCACGCATGGGAAGCAGAGAAAAGCGGGTGTGATGAGAGGACTTTTGTATGGTTTAGAATTCACAAATGGATTCTCGTTGCAATATAGTTTCTAAACCAACAATAGTCCTTTCATGCAAAAATTTGTTTGTCACTAAAACAAACCCCTAAAATCTATAAACCAAATTATTGAACCTCGGGTCGTTCTCCCTAGGAATTACAATAAAGTGCCTTGTTATTGGTTATGAGGTATGTTTTGGGGTTTTTGATAAGAGACAAGAAAGATAAATGACAAGGAAGTAAACTAATAGCTAAAAAGTTCTTAGCAAGGTTTGGTGGTCAAGAATCTCTATCCTAATCACTAAGCACAACATGAGAATTGGCAAGGATCAATCCCACTAAGTTAACCCCTAGCTAATAGTAGAGGAAAGTCAAGTGAGCTATATCAATCCAAGTCCATAAGTCCTAGTTCTCCACCAAATCAATTAGTGAGATCTAGAGTTAATGGCTCCCAATCGTCAATCACTTGGACATTAGCAACTCAAGAGTTCCTAAGTTACCTTCCCAAGCCAAGAGCATTAAAATTCTACTCTAAAATCCAACCAAGCATTTTATCAAACACTTGGAAGGCACAAAAGGAAAGCATAGTAAATTTGCAAGGAGAGTAAATCTACACTACTCAATTGCAAGGAATTAGGCAATAACAAATCAAATGAACAATAAAGAAACATGAAAACATAAATTGCATTAGAAGGAAAAGGAAAGAACAAAAGTGCATCAACATAAAAGTAGAGAATTACAAGAATTAAATGCAAAACTAAAAAGAGGAAAGGTAGAAGAAGAAGAATTACAAAGACAAAAGTAAATCAAAGCATGAATTAAACCTAGATCTAAGAAATTCTAATCTAGATCTAAAACCTAATCCTAATCCTAGTTCTAGAGAGAAGTGAGAGCTTCTCTCTCTAAAACTAATCCTAAACTAATCCTAATGAGTGTAAATGATGCTAAGTTGTTGATTCCCTTCAATCCTTGGTCCTTTAAATGCATTTTGGCGCCAAAGTTGGTTGCAAATTGGGCCCCACAGCTCTCAGAAATCGCTGGGCACGTTTTCTATTAAAAAATCACGTGCGCCCACCGGCGCGTACAGTGGGCGTGCGCGTGGATGAAGATATCTAAAACTTTGGCTTTTTCATGTGTTCTCCACTTTGCATGCTTTCCTCTTCACTCCTTTGATTCATTCCTAGCCTTTTCAACCTGAAATCACTTAACAAACAAATCAAGGCATCTAGTGGAATCAAGGGTGAATTGAATTTAGCTAATTAAGGACCTAGAAAGCATGTGTTCACACTTAAGCACAAATTGGGAGACAATCATGAAACAATGTTATTTCATTGAATAAATGTGGGTAAAAGGTGATAAAATCCCTTAAAATCAATACAAGATAAACTCTAAATATGGGGTTTATCAGGGTAACGCTTAAGCGTCGCCCATGCGCACACGTGGAAAGTAGAGAGGTAGGGTGACGCATGCGCGTCAGCCACGCGTTTGCGTGGATGCGTTTTGTGCTCCTCGCACAAAACCAGCATGCTACCATCACTACTCTCTGGAATTTATACCACGCATCTGCATCAATATAGCGACACGTACGCGTCAGCCAGGCACACGCATGAGAGAGTAAAAATTATGAGTGACGCGTACGCGTCGTCCATGCGTGCGCGTCGGAGTACGTTTTACCAAAAATTTTACTAAGTTTAAAAAGATGCAGGATTACATTTTCAAACCCCAAACTTACGACGGGCACAACTTTTTCGTTTCAAATCATTTTCCACCCGTTCTTTGAATTGCATAAACATCTCGGATCCAATTTTATTTCTAAACAAGTTTGATACAAATCGGGGATCCAGAGACCAAGTTATGCTCCGTCAAAGTAGACCAAAATCACAACTTTTATAAAAACCAACAAAAACTAAATTTTCAACACAAACCAATTTCAAACCTTTTCAAAACCAACCAAAACTTACCAAAATCAACCTCAAGCCTCTTCAACTCATATTTTCAACATTCTCATTAAATTCACAATCCACCAATCCACCATTTTGACTAATCCCAATCAAATAACTCAATTTCAAACAAAATACCATATCATATATTTCATTCCACATCTCAAGTTCCAACAATACCAATTCTATCAACCCCCAATACATATAAATTCATATCATCATATACAACCCACATGGATTGTCAACAAAGACATCAATTCCTCCCTCAAAACCAATAACCACATAATCCATACAATCCATTGTAACAAAAAAACAACAATCACAATTCCATTCAATCTCATATGACATCACATAATACACACATCACTTACCTTCCTTACCTCTCACTACAAAAAAATCTGGTTAAAATGGCGGTTTTTTGGGTATTTACGGCGGTTTGAACCGCCATTATTACCAGAAATGGCGATTTCAGAAAATGACGTAATTCTGAGCGCCATTCCAGTTATTACGGCAGTTTTTTGAAAACCGCCACAATTTCCTAGGTTAAAACGGCAGTTTTTGAATAGGTTAAAACGGCGGTTCAAACCGCCGTTATTTCCAGGGTTAAAATGGCGAGTTTTGAATAGGTTAAAACGACGGTTTGAACCGCCATTATTACCCTGACAGAATGGCATTTTGGTTGGTTAAAATGGCGGTTCAAACCGCTGTTATTTTCAGGGTTAAAATGGTAGTTTTTGAATAAGTTAAAACGGCGGTTTGAACCGCCATTATTACCATGACAAAGTGGCATTTTAGTTGGTTAAAATGGCATTTTTGAACCGTCATTTTTACCCTAATAATAGCATTTTGGTTGGTTAAAATGGCATTTTTGAACCGTCATTTTACGCCTGACAGTGACATTTTTTATCGTTTAAAAAAATAATTTTTACCGTCATTTTTATCGCGTTAAATAAATAATTTTGTGATTAAAATTTCACAATAGCAAAAAATCATAATCCATAAATGAAATATTATATAACTCATAAATAAAATATTAATATAATACATAATTTTTTATTATTAAAAATCAAAAGTAATAACTCTTATACAAAACCTTGTCTTACTAAACTTACCAAAATACAAGCATTGCAATAAACACTAATCAGTCAACTCTACCATCCACTTCCCTAAACTATGTTAATATCTAATAATATATTCAAATCATCTAATAAGTGCTGTTTTTACTAAGAATATGAATATACAAGACAAGTAGCTTAGCTAAGTGATGATGAATAAGATTTGGAGGCCAAAAGTTTCCTCCTTTTGTAATTGACTTTAAAACAAGCCTGCCATAGTTTCTTGGTCTCTTGTGTGAGTTTCATCCCGAGAACTTGCTCCAACATCTTTGTTTCTTGCTCCAAATTGGTCAGTGAATCAATCATTCATGTCTGCTGAATAAATAAAAGGTTCTTATAATTAGACTAATTGTCACAGTATGTGTTTTTCAAGTTGGTGTCCAAAATAGATTCCTATTATAAACATCAGTACCAAAATAGCTTACTCTTTTGGGTGATAAGTAGCTTACTTTTATATCTAACTATAGATAAATTGGTGGAGAGGTTATTGGCTTAATGTACTCAAGAATTCTTAATCTTACAATTAAGCAAGCCATGAAGAAATCATAGTACTATGTCAGATGTGAATGTGAATGATGATAGAATGGATCGCTTGTAGATTCAATGATGATCATTGATCACTACTATGGTTTCATGTCCACCGATACTAATTCAACCCCTGCAAAAATAAAATAAAAATAAACAAATGAATAATTACTACAAATTAATTAAATGTTATTTATTAATGTGCTGAATAAAATAAAAAATACGATGGTAGAATTATTTCAAGTACCTGAAATGCCAGAGACAGTTTTATTAGGACTAATATTAACAACACAAATCAATAAAAGATTTTATTAGGACTAATATTAACATATCATACATGAAACGAAATAATTAATATATTGCAATCAACATTAGTAAAACCTGGCATGAATAAGTGTTGCAAGTTTGCAATAAAATTACTCCAGTAAACATATCTATGCCAAATCTGGCCTCTAATTTATATTCTGCGACAGCAGTTGCTGATATAAGATTATTGTGTTCCAACATGCACTTCTGCATAATTTGTTATTTTCTTTTATTGAACATTTGTCACCAGAAACACAAAATTGATAGAATTTGAATTTGGATGACTTTGTCAGCATGAAATCAGTGTGATTGATCGATACAACAAAACAAAAGAGGAGCATAACCCCTTTGGAAGTTCAACCTCTGAGATGAAGGTATTTAAATATCTTGCACCGCCAGCAATCAAGTTCACTATCAAGATATATCTGTATGCTTAAGGAATTATAATCATATAAATATAAAATATTAAAACCTTAGTTAGAACAGAGAAATATCATATTGTTTTATATTTATTAAAAGTAAAAGGGACATTGGACAGTCAACCATGATCAATGAAATGGAAGAAACAAAGTTTGACTTTCATCAAATTGAAGAAACAATCCTGCTGTGCATACACCCTTGTACTTGTCACCGATTTGACACACTGTATAAACACTTGTAGGATCCATTAAATATTATTCACTATTGATCAATATCAATTAATGTCTCAATTAATGTCTCCATTAAAAAGCTTTTAACCTCCATCACAATATCAATTATTGTCTAAATTGTTAGAGAATTAAATAGAAGATAAATCACAAGAATTTCTAATAGCAAGATTGAAAAGGGAATAAATGCGGACATATAAATAATCTTACCTTTGATAAACGTACTCTACATCTTTGGCACTTAATTCTATCACAGGTTTGTATTAAGAACCTCTGTAATACCTATGGAGAAAGAATAACCTCCTGCATTCTGCAAAGATGAAAATAAGTTAGAAATAATATATAATGGAATATATTAACTTATCAATTTATAAATATAAATTAAATAAAAAATATATACAACTATTGCAACATAACTGGATGCTGATTTATCCTTTCAAACCTTCCAAATCATAGAGTGGTGTCTGATTCCTACTTAGGCGGTTCAAATCAGCCTGTCAATAATAATACTAAAATCTCTCAGATTTTCAGTAACTATTAAGAAAATTGTACTTTAAAGTATAATGTTGAAGTTACTGGCCTCCCAATAATTCCAGAGTTGATCGTGCAAACAACTCCAATAGGATTAACCCTCAAAAATTTATCTTGAGATGTCACTGTTTTGTTTTCAGGACCCACAATCACTTCTTGCCAGCCAAATATAGATAAGAAAACTTCTATTAGATACACATAGAAACAGATTAAATAATCAATTAACAACAATCCAGTATGATGATGTACATACCAAAAATTTGTTCCCACTCTTGACCTGTATTTGAATACTAAATTCCAATGAAATAGAATGACAAAAAGGTAAGCGACCATCCGAATATGCTATAAACATCAGAGTTATAGTCTGATTACATGTACATACTTTTCAGCATAATGAAGGAGGTACAAGTACATGAGCTTCTTCACTTCCAATGATTGAGAAGCAACATTTTTAACAACCTGCAATTTTTCGTTCAATGAGTAAATGGAGGGAGAACAGAACGTGAGAAAGAGTAAATGAGCAGCACATCATTTTCTAAAGCTACACATCATATATATGCATACTCTAATTATTTCCCAAGCAATCGAGGTACTCTTTGGATTAACTGTAAGGTAAAATCCTGCAATATTGAAAGAAGAATAACAAATTCACAACATAACTAGTTCATTATGTAGTTTTAACTAAGCTAAATAAAAAGAAAGCCATTTAAGGTATGTTTGGTAACGAAAAAATAAAAGGGTTTGGTGTTGGTCACCAAAGAAAGCTTGAATTCAAAATTTTCTTTGCTTAATTAATGAATGAATCTATCTATCCATAGTAATAATAAATGAGTTGTCTGACACTGCATTTACTTCTTCTACATTTCTGATTGCAATCAAGTCTTACGTGTGAAGAAGTGAAGTGGTATTGCAAAACTTGCAATCCATTTTTGATGGGTGATATCATGTGGTGTATTTTAGTGTGAAAGAGAAATAATAGTGAGGTGAGGGGTGAAAAACTAAAAAGGCACAGTTCTGAGAATCAATGGTTGTCCTTGTCATGGAACATGACTTTGAGGTTAATTGAACGTGGTCACAACACTGAACAGAGATAAAAGTGGTGTCAGGTTTTTCTCTTTTACACAGAACAAAGCTAACACTCTAATCTAATCTAATAATATGCACTCAGTACGAGAAATCAAAAGTGATTAGTAGTAGCAATTAGTAAAAATGTGATTAACTTTGACAAGTCACAAGCTTTTGCAATTTGTGCATGTGATTAACTTCACAGCCTTTCTTACAGCTATAGCTGTAAAACCAGAAACAGAAAGTGTAGCCAGCCATCCTCTAACTGCACAGCATTAACAACTCTCACCATTAAAATGAAATTTGCTATGGTTCAAGATGAAAATCAAGATGTAACTGAGTGCAAAATTAAAAGAGAGAATAAAGGAAAAGCGCAACAAGCTACTAAGAAACTATCCATAAATAACCGATGGAGAAATCAACGCTTATAAGTGAACAAAAAATGAATAATGGAAATTACATTATTGTGCTTATTTTCCTTCCCCTACCAAAACAAGAAGATTATAGTGCCACTTTAAAAGCCTCAAACTTCATCTAATTGGCTTGGCTAAAAGAGATTGGAACAGAACCAATAGGAACATATGTGACATGTAACAATGAATCAAAGAAAAATTCTCCCTATAATTTATATTTACATTGCATTTGAAGAGGCATAGCTTTCTAGTGATAAGGATTAATCCCCTCACTAAAGACTAATAAAAGCCTTTCAAATTTTATACATGAATAAAAGATCAATTTTATACCTAATTGACATAAATCACCACAGGAAAAGGATAATTATCTTACTCTCCTTCTTGGTTTCTTTTGAAAGTTGTTAACAGAGAAGAGCTTCTTCAAGACCTTCACATTCACCACCATGCTAGGCCTATTGATATTCTTAGTTGCTGGAACTAGTGCATCATTATTATTGTTATTATTGGCAAATCTTGATGAAGCTGGAGTAGCACATCTGAAATCAATAGATCTTCTATTATCACAAAACTTAATAATACTTTATCAAAAGCCTAGAAATCAAGGAAATTAGATTCTTAATTTGACAGTGAACAAAAACAAACCATTGATAGAAATTTAGGAATTTAAAAACCCTAAAATTTAGTAAAAAAGTGAAAAGAAGAAAGAAAGACCAATGTGGCACTGGCGAATGAGGACCATGGCGTGGTGGATTGACTTGGCCACGCCGAACTTGAAGACGAGAGTCTGGAGGCGGTGCTCAAGGAAGTTCTTGACAGTGAGAGCGAGGACGTAATCGCGGAAGTTACACAGAAGGCAGCACCAAATCGCAGAAGCTCGCTAATGGCAGTAACAATGTTGCCTGCAGAGGCGAGGTGATAAACAAAGCAGCAAGGAGATGATAAGCGATGGCTAACCTTCAGATCGAAGCCAGAACAAGATCGTAGAAGCTCACTGAAGGCTGCGGTACGATGTTGATAGGTGTCGCGAGGGGATGAGCAGCGGCAGGGAGATGAACGATGGCGGTGAATTAAGCGGCAGCAACAAATATTCAAATCGAAGTCAGATCGAGAACTAGATAGAAGCTCAATGAAGGCAGCAACAATAGCGTTTCTTGCAGCGGCGAGGAGATGAGAAGCGATGAGGGGATGAATGATAGCGAGGAAATAACTGGCAGCGAAGTGAGGTGAAGGACAATGGCGTGAGATAAACGGCGGAGAAAGATTAGGGTTTGTCATTTACATTACCCACAAACTCCTCATATATGCAGCAATACATCATCCAAATTAAAAGAGAAACGGAAAATGATAGGGGCGGTTTTAAACCGCCAGAATCAACTAAAACCGCTAAAAAAATATGAAAATTTTGGCAGAGACTAAAAACGCCGAAATTGGCAGAAAAATGGCATTTTTGTGTAACCGCCATAAAATTATTGCCACTTCAATCCAATTTTTTTGTAGTGTCTTTCCGGCCTCCGACCCAAGATTCACAGCCTCTGGCCCAAATTTACAATTTAAATGCATATTCCACAAACTAATATTCATTATCCAATTCATCAAATTCTCAACACACCAAACATACAAATTCACACAATTCTCAACCCAATCTTTAATTTATATTACATATCAACTATACATATTAGTACCAACCATTTACACAATCCAAACTTAATCTTAGGAGCATCTAGTCTAGGAATTCTCATCACACCACATGGTACTTAAATGAAACTTAAACCGTACCTCTTATAGCCAAAATAATTGAGCTTCTTCTTGGAAGTCTCCACCAACCCTTAGCTCCAACCCTTACCAAGGCCCCACAAGCAATACCAATCTTCCAATTATGCACCAAAATCACCCAATACTCTAACATAATCAATTTTTACACTTATAATCAACCTACGGTTTATGAAATTGATAAATCACAAGGGTTAGAGGGTTCCTTACCTTAACCCACAAAATTGGTTGATGAAACTCACCAATGGCTCATATTAGAGCACTCATAAACAATCAAAATCATAAAATTACTCAACACCCATAGCCAATCACGTTTTCAGAGGAAAAAATTAAAACTGGACAGAGAAGAACGAAATACTCACTACAAAACTTAGATAGAATTATAGAGGATAAAAAGAGCGACGCGTGGCTGCAAACGGCTCGTCAATCGGAGTTTCAGATCAAAAGTTATGGTGATTTGAAGTTTGATGGAGTTAGGATTTTCTCTCTTCTTCCTCTCTTCCCCATTTTAGCGCCCCACACCCCTTTCTTTAGGATAAATGAGCTGAAATACTCATAACTAATGTTTATATATGTTGGTCTTGGATCCACTTAGGCCCGGTTCACTTGTTTTAGTCCGTTGGCCCAACTTTGGGCCAAAACCTTTAAGATTAGAGTTTTAAATCGTATTTTAAATATTTCTACATTCCCAAATCATAAATTCTCATTTCTTAAAATTATTCACTTTAATTAATTTTCTCAGCCACAGTACCGGACAGATCGTAGCCGGTACTGCCGGTCAAATTTTCAGTGCGCATTTTTATTCAGAAAACTATATTTTTCGACTCAGAAAAATTCACTGAGTCTAAATATTATATTTAAATTATTAAATTCCGATTGCTAAATTTTCTAACCATATTCGCTCCTATTTAATTTATTATTTAATTAATTACGGTTTGATCGGGTTTTACATACCATCTCCTACCTCTTCACGAAAAACTCAAACGGCGGCACCTCGAGAATAAAAAAGTCGGACACTTCTCCTAAAGAAACTTAGACCTTACGTCTAGGCTCGAAAAAAATCTAATTTCAAGTAATTCTTGGAACAGAAAATATAATTATAAAGTTTTGACAGGATGATCAATACTTATATAATTAACTAGCAGTGTCCCTTCCCCCGGTGGGCACGATGCGCAGACGTTATGAATAATCTACAAGAACCACTGTAATTAAATTTCTAGTAAAAGTAAAATCTAATTGTTGAAAAAATATATTATATAGAGTTGAAGAGAAACATTGAAAGTTAATAATTTTAATTTATAAAAATACATTTAACATAATCTGATAGCATCCACTACAGTTTATAAGTTTAGATAGCATGTATAATTAAGATAGTTCTTACTCCAAATCCTGTAATTATCAAATATTGACACTATTAGCAAAAGGAATTATTACAACGAAATATTATTTTCTTAATTTCGGTAAGAAAATTTATATCGTAAAATTTAAAACTACTAGAATAAGTAATTTAATTAGTAAACAATAAATCCAGAAAAAAGTTTAGTTTACAGTACCAATTTCAATGTAGCAGGTTGACAATAAAAATTGCAAGATGAAATCAAATATTCTTGCACGTTGTTTGTTTTGGTGCAGTTGCTTGAGTTATAAAGACGAATAAGATTCTTTATTCCATTCTTGTTGGTAATTCAAAAAATTGATGAACAAAAACTAAAGTTCACAAATATTGACAAGCGCACTAGATCGTTTAAGTAATATTACCATAAGTAAATATCGTTTTTACGAGGATTAAAAGATTGAACAAATAAATATTGAATTCAATCGTTAATTAAATCGATTGAACTTGAATGTGAGAGTTGGACTAAATCTTGAATGTTGGAATTAGTAAGGAGATAGTGATGAACGTGCAATTAATTGATTGAGAGAAGGCATTGGTTGAGGGTGTCAAGGGTTTTAGAGATATTTAGTTCCTAGAAAGATCAAATTTTATGTTTATCTATTTTGATGCATGCAAAGACCTTTTCACGATGAATCATAAGTAATTGAATCTCAATTTCTTGGCTCATCAATTTATCTTTAATTAATCGATCGCCAATTCTTTGGCCAACCAATTAAGAAAAGAGGTTTAGCACAAAACTGAGTTAGTTTCAATTAAAATTCAAAAGTAGTTCTAGGTCAAATTATATGTCACGTATTAAAGCTAGTTCTAAATAATTGAAAATTAAAAGAAAGGAAACGTCGAACACTTTTTAAAACACTATTCCTAGTCAAATTAAAAATTCATAAGAAAGAGTTTTCAAACTATAATTTCGATATTAAATTTTCCAAAGTAATAAACAGAAATCAAAATAGAATTAGCATATTTTCCAATACTACTAGCCTTTAAGGAATGAAGAACAAAACTTAATCTTGAAAATAGATCAATGCAATACTTTAAAATAGAATAAAATTTAGATTAATAATCCATAAAAATATAAATAGAGCTCCTAACCCCTTAACAAAGGAATTAATGACTCATGGAAAAAGATAAAAAAAACAAAGGTGAAGAGATACGGCTAGGGTTCCAGATCTCTTTCCTGTGAACAATGTTCACTTATTTATATCCTAGGTTTACCAAAAATTCAAATTCAAAACTAAATCTTATCTCATCTTTTAAGAAGAATAAGATAATTAACAACAACAATTCAAATCCTAATTAAAACATATTCAAATCAAATTATATCCTAACAGAATCTTCCACAGCCTTGATTGAATTTGCACCTTCCAGGGGAGTGGACTTGCTTAACGTTACACTTGGGCCTTGGCTTGGCACGCCAATCTTGATTGGGCTTCACGGGGTTCCACGCCTAGGTGCCAAGTTGGTGCACCTCTCAGGGGTCCAAGGCGTTACACGCCTTGAAGTGGCATTACATGCCAGTCCTCTTCTCATCCTTAGTGTGGTGCACCCTTGATGGTGGCGTTACACGCCAACTTGCATGGCTTCTAGGGCTTCGAAGGCGTGTAACTCCATAGGTGGCGATACACACCACTTCTTCTTTTCTTTGGGGAGTTACATGCTAGTTTGTAGCGTTACATGCCACTCTTGGGAAGCCTTCGAAGGCGTTGCATGCCACTTCTCCCTTGGACTGAAGGTGTTGCTCACTACTTTCCTAGTCCCTTCCTCCTTAATGGCGTTGCACACCATGCTTGTAGTGTGGCATGCCAGCCTTGAGCCTTCTCGAAGGCGTTGCACGCCTGTAATGGCATTGCACGCCAACTTAATCTGAGTTGGAGGGCGTTGCACGCCCTTGGTGGCATTGCACACTACTTGGTTTACATGGTTGCATTACTTTAAACGTTACAAGCTTGTTGTTGCATACTGTTCCCTTTTCTTGCCTTTGGATGGTGCTTCCTTGGCTACTTGGTTTTTCTTCTCTTTTTCATGGATTTTCTTAAAAGCACTTAGAAAATATATTAGTAGCAAAGGATATCTTAAATTAATTGATTTATATGAAAGGAATTATAATTAATTCTATGAAGAAAAGCTACTAAAGATACGAACGCATCAAAAACTACAACATAAAGTTAATAGTATGTAAATACAGGTGGTTTAAGAAGCAACCCCACTTGATTTAGTGATTGTCCTTGATTTTTGTTTATAATAAAGGCATAAGAGAGTATCAAAGGAAATTGTCTACGCTGGAATTTAAATGGTAATCTACTATCTGATGGAGTCAATGTCATCCTAAAATGTAAAGTTTTTTACCAATGTTATTTCCTGATAAAACCTTTGCTTCAATGGCCTTATTTTCGAGTATTGTAATGATTAATCTAGTTCCATTACATAACTCGACAGAATTATCAATAGTTTTTATAAGCATAACAAGAAAATCTTGGTTAAAATGCAATTTATGATTTGGAAGTCTAAGAGATTTAATAGTTGCTAAAAATTTTAGAGTGTGCATGCTAGCATAAGTGTCATTAGTTCCTTCCTCAAAACAGGGAAAATCAGAATTCATGTATGTTTTGAATTCATTTTTATGCAAAGAGAGCATGTAATTATTTACTTTTTCAACAACATTAATAGTTGGAGCTAAAATTTCTCGACCTTCTAAATGACTCAAATTTGTAGGGCCATCTAGATAGTCACTATGTACGAAACTCTTGAGCTCTTCAATATTTTCATCTTGCACTACAAGAAAAATATTGAGTACCGTCGGATTCACCGGAAAAATAACGACAATAATTTGCTGGTAAATTGGTTATCGGTGGATTGTTTGTCCGATGGTAACTTTTGGCGGAATTACCAACGGAGTTTGACGTTTAAGTGACAATAACCTGATGCCACATACAATTGAAATTTTTCCAACGGTAAGTACCAAATGTGGAAACTTCGCACGTTATTATCGTCAGATTTTTTCACCAATAAAGCTATCGGTAGCTCTAATATTTTACTTTTTAAAAAAACATGGAAAACCAATAACGTCAGGAACATTCTGACGGTAAATCCGGTGGTAATGCCAATTTTTTCTATTTTTTATTTTCAATCTATAATGGACCAATATAGTTAATAGTCGATAGTAAACTCCCAATAAGTAAAGTATAAATTAATAATTTATCTCAAAATAGTGATTCATATATGATGTGAAAGATCAAACATATAGTATAAAAAACCTGAAAGAAATAAAGAAATACATAAGATAGAACTAAGGCTAGGGTACATTGTAATTATATATGATCTCACTACAATAAGATTTAAACATACGATAAGTTAGTTAAACTATATTTAGGTTAACCTTATTTAGAACATCATCTTCTTTCTCTGATTCATCATCCTTCTCTTCCGAGGTAATTTTTCGATCATTGAACTCGTCTTTTTCTTCTTCATCTTCATCGACCCCCTCTTCTTCTTCAAAATCGTTGGCCTCTACTGGTAGTGTGTTTTCATCTCCCCTAAGGTCAATGATGTCATCATCCATAAAGGTTGAGCTAAGAGTGATCGGATCACCGATATTAACCACTATTTTCGAAGGAGTTAGGTCATCAATTCGGTAAGGTTCCTGACTCTCTGTCCCATTAGACTCTATGCGAATTCTTGGCTTAGTTTTAACCACAATAATCCAACTAGATTTGTATGACCTCGGATAAGGCAAATAGTATACCTGTCATACATTTGGGGGTAGAATATAAAGATCATACTGCCTATATTTTCTGGTTTCATTTACTTTAGTGATATTGTAGTCCTTGTATTTTTGTGTTCCTTGTCGCGAACTTGGATCATACCTTCATATTTAAACAGGCACACCTTGTACATAGTACGACAAAAATACTCTAATTGAATTATATTGTGCAACATACCATACCAATCAGAATGACCACTGCCTGCATCCCCACAAACCTAGACTCTAGTGTTATCTGTTTTCTTTCCCACCGACCATTATAAAGAATTGAACCAATATCTATTAATATTGTATATCGGGTAGCTTGTGCGTTTATTCAATGGGCCCAACTAAGTGCAACTAGTTCAGAATTTGTTGTGCCAGATAGAGAGACACTGACTTATTCTCGGAACCAATGTGAAAAATTGTTCCATGGTGTATCAGGATTTATTTCCTAGAATAACCTATGATATAATATGATAAATAACAAAATTTTAGTGCACTAAAGTTTTGATTAGATGAAGAAGTTATTATCTGACTAATTACAATATTTACAAATACTTAAAAAACTAACCTTAGGTAAGGTGAAACCTAGTCACAGTTAAGCAACACATGCAGATGTACGGTATTGATTTCCTTTTTCTCTAACCAATATTCACTACCCGTGCCCATTAAAACTCCATTTGGAACAAATATTGGGTAGGTTGTTCCATTTGACGAGAATTCTCCCCTTTTGTCAATCCTTCCAACCCTTGTTCTACGTGATTCAACATGAGGCTCAAAATAGAAAGAGCAAAATGCAGATATTTCTTCAGCTAGGAATGTTTTGTAGATACTTCCCTTGATATGAGCTTTGTTCTTCACAGTATACTTGAAGGATCCAATCATCCTCTCAAATAGGTACATCCACCTAAATTAGACCAGCCCACATACTCTTGCTTTGTATGGCAGGTGGACTAAGTGTTTCATAACATCAAAAAGTCCTAGAGAAAATATCCTCTCTAATTTACAAAGTACGATAGGAATGTTCTTCTCCATGACTGTGAAATTATTAACGTTAAGTTTCATAGCACATAACTCTCTAAAGAACACTTATTTCTGTGAGGGGTTTTCAAATGTTGGTTGGAAGTTCTCTGAATGTGATAGTGATGCGTGAGCATCTTTCCTATCTTTTTCTAGTGAATTTGCATTCAAGTTGTTGAGTTTAATCAAGAATCAATTATATTTTAGCCAATATGGATGCTACTTTGAGTCGTGTGCAATTATGTTTATTTCAGGTAGCATTCGGATGGATTTGATGGAGTTTTTGCAGAAAAATAGAAGAAAGCGAATGATGCTATCAACCCTGACCTCTCTACACTCAAACTTAAATAACTCGAGCTACAGAAGTCCAATTGACGTGATTTCAATAGCGTTGGAAATCTAACTTCTAGAGCTTTCCAACGATGTATAATTGTCCATACTTATTCTCCAACAATTCAGCAAGGGTGGCGCCTAACTTGAGGTTTTTCAAGTTAGGTGCCAAGATGAGCAATATATAGGAAACCATGGCAGCCAAAGTGGCGCCTATCTTGAGATTTTCAAGTTAGGCGCTAGGACAAGAGAAATGCATAAAATATACCTGCTAAGGCTACGCCTAACTTGAGATTTCTCAAGTTAGGCACCGGACAAAACAACAATGCACAAGATTGATGCAGCCCCCTCCAAGTTAGGCGTAGTCCCTCCCAAGTTAGGCACAACAACACACGTAAAACACTCCAAACCATGCTGCCTCCGCCAAGTCTAACTTGAGATTTCGCAAGTTACGCGCCACTCCTAGGGAACGCCATGGTACCCACGTCCAAGTTTACGATGGCAACGAAGATCTCTTTTAATTATAATTAAACTTTATTTTATTTGAAAATAGAAAAAGATATTATTTAGTTTTAGGAAATATAATTTACATTAATTAGGATTAGATATAAAAGGGAAAAGAATCATCCCTTTCGGGCTCTTCTCTTCTCCTCTCTTCTACCTCATTCTGCACTTTACAGTTTTTCAGAATCCTAGTTTTCTCTCTAAACCATGAGCAACTAAACCTCTACTGTTAAGGTTAGGAGCTATGTCTATTATATGGATTGATACTATTACTTTTCTGTTTTAATTCATGTACTGATTTTTATTTCAAGAATTATTTTCGTTCTTTATCTTATGAATCTGGGTGGAACGGAAGTATGACTTTGGTTCTAATTGAGTTCTTGTATAACTTAGAAAAGATCTTTACTTGAACAACAACTTGAAAATAATTTCTCCTAAACTACTAATTATCTGGACTTAACGGGATACGTGACATATAATCCTCTTATATTTGGGTAATTAGGGTTACTGTGGCATATAAACTAGAACTGAACTTTACCCTCTAATTGGAATTAAGCGACCAAGGAATTGGTGGTTGATGAAAGTTAGAGGAAACTAAAAAGGTCTAAGGAATTAGGGTTTAGTCACATATAGTTGCCATGAATTGAATCTTGCATGATTAAAATAGTTAGTAAGAAAAGTCACTCCGGAAGATAGATATCTCTGAAGCCTTAACTGTTTCTCCATATATTATTCACCTCAATTTACTGCTTGTTTTCTAATTCTTTGATTTACTGTTTAATGCAATTGAAATTTCAAAATATCATTTTCTGTTTGTCTGACTAAGCCAATCACTCAATCATTGTTGGTTGATCCACCAATCCTCATGGGATCGACCCTCACTCACCTGAGGTATTACTTGGTACGACCCAGTGCACTTGCCGGTTAGTTTGTGGGTTATAAATTCCGCACCAAGTTTTTGGTGCCGTTGTCGGGGATTGACTGTGATTGACAACTATTAGTTGTTTAATTGCTTAGATTAGGCATCTTAGCATTAATTTTATTTAATTTTGCATTATAATTTCAAAATTCTTAGCTATTATTTTTCCGTAATTTCTGAAATTAAGTTTGGTGTCCCCTAGTTATTTTTATTTTAATTTTGCCTGTTTATTTTCCTTAATAATTTCGAAAATTTTTGTCCTAATTTCACTCATAATTTTTGAATTTTATTGCCCCATTTATTTAGTTGCTTTATTTTATTTCTTTTACATAGGTTACCTCACTGGAAATTTTCTACACTCTTACATAGAGATTCCTACCTTTTTATTGTCTTCTGTCTGTTTATGAGCAAGAACATGGACAAGGAACCTCTTATAGATTTTGATCCGGAGCCTGAAAGAAATTTGAGGCGGCGTTTGCAACAAGCTAGACTTTACAAGGCTAGTCAAAATCTGAGCATGGATCAGAATCGTGATGTGAATGCCAATATGGCAAATCTGAATGAGAATGAGCAACCTAGAAGAGTGCTTGGCTCATACACTGCTCCCAATGCAGATCTTTATGGAAAAAGCATTGTAGTGCCTCCTATAGCTGCAAATAATTTTGACCTGAAGTCTCAGCTAGTCACTCTTGTGCAACAAAATTGCTAGTATCATGGACTTTCTCATGAAGATCTAAATCAATTTATTTCTAATTTCCTACAGATTTGTGATACTGTGAAGACCAATGGAGTGAATCTTGAGGTATACAAACTCATGCTCTTCCCATTTGCTGTGAGGGATAGAACAAATCTGTGGTTAGATTCTCAACCCAAGGAGAGTCTAGATACTTAGGATAAGCTGGTCACTGGATTTCTAACTAAATTTTTTCCACCACAAAAGCTGACTAAGTTGAGGGTGGAGGTTCAGACCTTCAGACAGAAAGATGGTGAGACACTTTATGAAGCCCAGGAGAGATTCAAGCTACTGACTAGGCAATGCCCTCCGGACATGTTTTCTAAATGGACTCAACTGGATATCTTTTATGAGGGCTTATGTGAAATGTCCAAAATATGTTTAGATAATTCTGCAGGTGATTCATTGCACATGAAGAAGGCACCAGATGAGACTACTGAGCTTATTGAGTTGGTTGCTAAGAACCAATATCTCTACTCATCTAACAGGAATCCTATGAACTTTGGGACCCATCAGAAGAAAGGTGTTTTAGAAGTAGAGGCTTTGGATGCTCTTCTTACTCAGAACAAAATTTTGTCTCAGCAGATGAATTTGCTTACTCAACAATTGAGTGGGATGCAGGTTTTAGCTGTCAACACTCAGACTGCACCTCAAGAGACCCCTTATGACATGACTGGTAGCTTCATGCAAGGTGAGAATTATGGTTATACTCAAACTTCTTCTGAACAGGTCAATTACATAGGGAATGCTCCTAGAAACTCCAATAATGATCCATACTCTAAAGCCTATAATCAGGGGTAGAGAAATCACCCAAATTTTGGATGGAGAGAGCAACCTCAGGGATCACAGAATTTTAACAATAATTCTCAAGACGGTTTTTAGCAGAATAATCATAATAACCGCTAGTTTCAGTCTCATCAACAACAACCACATCAGCAGGCAAATTCTCAAGCCCAGAAAAACATTGATTGGGAAGCATTACTGAATAGTTTTATGCAGAAAACTAGAGCTTCCATCAGAAACTTGGAGGTGCAAGTAGGCCAATTGAGCAAGCAAATACCTGAGAGGCCTCCAATTATATTTCCTGGTGATACAATGGTTAATCCAAGAGAAGAATGCAAGGCTATCACCTTGATAAGTGGACAAGTGGCAAGTACGAAAGCACAAGTTACTGAGGAGCCGGTCGAAAAAGAAGCTTGATAAACCCCGATTTTGTGGTTTATCTTGTGCTTATTTTAGGGGATTTTATCACCTTTTCCCACATTTATTCACTGAAATAGCATGATTTTGTAATTCTCCCTAGAATTGTGCTTAAGTGTAAAAACATGCTTTTTAGGCCCTTAAATTGGTGATTTTAATTCACTTTAATTCCCTTCGATGCCTTGATGTGTTTGTTGAGTGATTTCAGGTTCATAAGGCAAGTATTGGATGGAAGAAATGAGGAGAAAAAGCATACAAAGTGGAGAATGTATGAGAAAACAAGAATTGGGAATACATCGATGTGCGCACGCGCAGAAGTGGTTTCGCATAGAGACGCGCACGCGTACATGACGTGCACGCGCAGATGAAGAAACAGCCAATCGACGCGCACACGCACATGGCGTGTACGCGCTGATACTCTCACGTGACCCACTTAAAGGCAAAACGCTGGGGGCGATTTCTGAGCTGCCCAGGCCCGAATCCAACTTGTTTTTGAGTGTATTTCATGCAAAATTGAAGTCCAAGCAAAGGGGGAGCAATTAGTTAGTCAACATGAGCCTTTAGTTAGTTTTCTAGAGAGAGAAGCTCCCTCTTCTCTCTAAAATTAGGTTGGGATTAGGTTAAATTGTCTTGGATCTTGAATCAATTACTTGATTTTATCTTGTTTCTTTTACAATTTCTCAATTCTACATCTTGATTTCCTTAGTTGTAATGTTAATTTCTCATTTTGCTCTCTTGTATGTTGATGAACATTGTTAGATCGAATTTTCTTTTTATGCGATTTCATGTTTCTATGTTTCTTCTATGTTGATCTTGCTTGCTCTTATTGATTTCTCGCTTATGATAGTTATGAGTCTCCTTAATTTTAGCATTTTGTGATGTTTACTTTTATTGCACATTAGGTGTTTGATATAATGCTTCCTATAGTTTTTGAGTAGTTCTCTTGACCCTTGGCCTAGGCTAAGGAGATTGAGTGATCTTGAGTCCTTGGGCTTCATTGAATTGGTAATTCTAGAACCCTTGGGGATCAATTTGATAACCATTGACTTTAGCCTACTACTAAGTTAATTTGTAGCCAGGTTGGAACTTATGGATAGATGTTGATCAAGCCATTTGACGTACTCCAAGCCTAGGAGTAGATATTACGTACTTAAGGCTTTAGTGAGTAGACCTAATGAGCTCGGTTCCTCATAATTATCAATATTTGAATTGTTGACAAGGATAGTGATCTCAATTACCTAAGTCTTAGCCAAGAGTTCTTTATCTTGCTTCCTTTAATTACTTGCTCGATTTACACGTCTTGTCATTTAAATTCTTGCTCATTTAATTTCTTGCCCTCTTATCAGTCAAACCCCCTTGCATTCTCATAGCCAATAATTGACCACTTCATTGCAATCCTCGTGAGACGACCCGAAGTAGTGGTTGGATATTTAGGACATGTTGAGCACATAAAGGAATCTCAAGTTGAAGAGCCCTCTTCCACGAAGTTTGGAAGGGATATTAAAGAGGAGAGTGATGTTGAGGAAGTGGATAGAGAGTTGAAGGAAATTGATCAAGAAGTGGATTCCATCATTAGTGATTTTTTGTCCACATTGATCAATCCCCTTGATGATCTTGTTGAGCCTTCTTCTAGTGAGTTAGAAAGTAATATTGAGGAGGACGTGCAACCTCCATGGCATATTGTGAATGAGGAATTGGAAGAAGTGTCCCAAGCAACAAGCCCCCCTATATATGATGATTCCGCATCAACATATGACCCTTTCGAGCTTTAAGAGTCCTTCCCCACTATGCTTGGAATTGATGACGAGGTAGACTTCACTAAACCTCCTATCTATGATGAAAGTGATGGGGAAGGAATAGAAGAAATTAGTGAAGAAGAAGGTGAACTTGAGAAAGCTTGGCGAGAGGTAAAGCTGGAAGAACCTTGCCAAGTGGTGGAAACCTCTAGAAGAGGATGGACGGGCGTGGAGCGTGCTTTGTCAAGATCATTGGGAACTCCTCCACTTAGGTTGTCATCCAATCTTTCATTTGAGTGGGTAAAACTTCTGACTCTTAGCTTTATTATCCCACTTGAGTTTGGTCTGCTTGAGACGGATGGCCAACTTAGGACGCTGTGTGGAATTAAGCGAAAGAGGAATACGTTTAGTGGTTGGCGTTGTAAATCTAGACTCATTATGGTTGGAAGCTCAAAATTGAAGAGCATGGATCGGTGTAGTGCTCAATTAAATGGGCCTAGGAGGGTAGTTTGGTGCCTTCACGAGAATTCAGCTTTCTTGTCACCCGGAGAGAATCAAGGCGATCAATTAGAAGATGGGTGTGAAGATAAGATATGGGACCCTGGATCATACCATGAAAACCAATTTTGGAAGCTCATATCTTGGAGAGAACCTCACCAAAGCTTGGTGAAAATGGTTGGAACTTCTAACAACCAATTGAAGGACAAGCACTCTTGGAGGTTCAAGGATGAATACCGGCATAAACCACCTTGACAAGGAACCTTCCAAATATCCAACTTAAGGACTTAAACTAAAAGTGCTTGGTGGGAGACACCCCACCATGGTAAACTGTTTCCATTCTCTTGTAGATATAATGAATGAATGAATTGGGTTCTATTGTATATAGTTTCTTTACCCCCTTGGTATATTTTACCTTGCTTGCTAAGTTGTTTATACACTCTATGCCCTAATTAGGGATGATTCTTTGAATTTGAGTTTTTGCTTGGATTACAAGTTTCCTCAATTTGTTTGAAAATTCCCAAAAATTCAAAAAAAATGGTTAGTTTTGCATTTTAGTTGGTTTTTGAGTCTTAGAGAAGGCTATGAGGATTGTGAGCTCTTCTTGGTGCTTTTGAAAAAAAAAAGAGAGCAAGCTACGCGCAAGCGCACAGTGCGCGCGCGCGTCGGCTGTACATTTCGTACTTTTTGGGCCAAGGACCAGAGAGTTGTGCCACTTTTGGGCCAACTCTGGGCCTTAAGCCACACGGATGTGTACATGGCGCGTCCGCGTCCCTTGGTGTTTCCCTAAGCACGCGTAGGCGCACCTGGCGCCTCCGCATCGTATCATCGTTCAACTCATCTACGCGCAAGCGCACAGTGCGCGCGCGCGTCGATTCGTTTTTTTATCACCCAGGCCAAAGACCCGAGAGTTGTGCCAACTCTGGGCCACTTTTGTGCCTCAGGCCCATCTCGACCCGCGCGGACACGCGATGTACGCGTCCACGCCCATGCCTACACAACCCATTTATGCGATAGCGTGTATGACGCTTCCGCGCCGGTTCCTTATTCTCTTACCCACGCAAACGCGCACCGTGCGCGCACGTGTGGATTCAAAAAATTCACTTAACCAGGGACGTGAAAGGCCTAACGCAGTCGCACCCCCAACTCCTTTTCTCTCCCAACGTTTCCTCTTCTTCTTCATCTCCCTCAATTCCCCAGCTCTGCAACCAACACCCTCCAGTGTCGCTGGCAAGCATCCCACAACCACCGCTGTCACGACATTTCTCCCCCCTCTCTCTTCTTTCTCCCTTCCTCACTTTCTCCTTCTCACTTCGCCCCCGCTCTGTCTCCCCTCTGTCCCCTCTCACCAGTAACCTGCCCCGCCACCGCGACCAAGTGCGCCGCCGTGAGCACCGCTACTGGTAGCGCTACCTTGCTGCTTCCTCTATCTGTTTCTCCCTTTCCCTCATTTTTGCTTCTTCTCTGCTCCCCAGGTCTCTGCCTTTCCCCTGTTTTATTCATTTCGTTGCTATAGCTAGTTAATTTTGTTTAGCTTAGCTTAGTTAGAAATGCATGTTAGTTGATTAGGTGGTTAGAGAATCTGAGCTGGATAGTGGATTTAGGTTTGTTTTGAATAATGCTGTTGTTTGGGATGTTGCTGTTCTATTGATTTTCCTACTTTGTTTGTTGCTGTATGGTATTGCTCCTATGTTAATTTAGCTTGTCTGATGCTGCTGCATACTGGTTTATTGCTGCTTTGTCCAGCCTGGTTGATGCTGAGTGTTGTTTTAATTTGAACCTAATCACTGGATTTAGTTAGGAGCGTTTGTTTGGATTCATGTTGCTTGCTTGTGCAATGAGAATTTTTGCTGAATGTATGAATTTAAGTCGTCTTTACTGCTGTTTTGTCTCATTTTGAACTCAATCACTTGAATCAAGATACTTAGTTATTCAAATTCATCTTGAATGCTTGTGATTGACTGATGAATTTAAGGAAAAGAATGTTGTTGGATTGTTTCTTGTTGCTGTTTTGGTGCCGTGTTTAAGCCAGTTTTTCTGTGCATTGTTTAAAGAAAGAATGTTGTTGTTGCTGGTTGGTTTGGTTTAAATTGCTTTTTAATGCTTAGTTGCTGAAGGATTGGCTTATTTCTTTGGGTTCATATGAATTCAGACATGATTTTTTTTTGTGTTTTTACTAGTTAATGAATTCATATGAAATCTGAATTGATTGATTGAAATTGGAAAATAGCCAATTTACTGCTGAAATGCTGTTGGATTTTTCCTAGCCATGTTTTATGAAATAACATTGTTTTATTTAGTGCAACAAGCTTCTATTTGACGAAACTCTGTGTCAATAGAATTTTGTTTGCTAAATGGTTTTGGAAACTCCTCGTGGACTTGTTTACAAAGTTTTGGTTATGCTTATAACATTCTTTACTTGTTTATAATGCTGATTTACTTCTATGCATTGAATAGTTGAGTGAGTTTTCAGATTGACCATAACTTGAAATTCTTTTAAGATTTTTGTGCCTCTTTTGCATAAACCCACAAGTTTGAAAGTTTTTAATCTATGTGGCTGATTTGATTCATTCTACTTATACCTAATTTGTATTAAGTCACATAGATCATGAGATTTTCTATTCTTGTTTCAACTTGTGACTTTTATGCCTCATTGAATTTGGTGTTGAATGTTTCTTGATTGACTTATTTTTCAAGGTTTCGATTTTACCAACACCAATTAATACAACCCTAGTGACCTTTACATTGATTGATGATTTGATCCCCATGTACATGCTCTTATGCAAATTTTCATATTTCATCATCAATGACTAAATGTCCCTCATGATTTTGAGTGTGCTTACAACATACCTTGTGCTTTCCTTTTAATTGAGCCAATAGCCGTCATATCATTAACTTTTGAACTAATTTCTAACTCTAACTTGATTAACCAACTAACTTCTCTTTTGTTTTGAACATCACTTCTTTAATCATTTTTTTGAATATGGCGTTCCTTAGGCTCAATGAATAAGCATTGTGCAGTTGTGGTTTGAATTCTTGGTTTGTAACTTGGTTTGAATTCTGAGTTTTGTTACTTACATTCCAAGAATTCTCTTTCCTTCACTCACCTCATGAATATGTCTTACCTTGAGTGCTTTACATCTACTTGGCTAGCTGCTTATATCATATCACATCTGTTTTCAGGATGTCAGAAAAAGGAAAAGCCATAGCCACCACCTCAAAGAAGAGGAAGCGCTCTAAAGCCTCTACCCCTTCACCTTATGCCAATTATGCTAAGAATCCGCTGAATGAAGTGGATAAAGAGAATCAATTGTTACCATCCACCGACCCAATCAAGTTTTCCAATCTCTACTGTGAGCTTTGCTTCCCCAAATATCGGAAGACGAATCTGAACATTGAAAAGAAACTGGTCCTTCCCAACGACGTAAGACGCACCATCAATGCCCGTATTCTGGAATTGGGCTTGGATTTTGTTAATAGAGATTTGGGGAGGATAAATACTTCGTGGGTAAGGGAGTTCTACTGCAACTTCTTTTGTGCCACTCTTGATTCAGTCCACCTGAGGGGTAGAGAGATCTTGATCACTGAGGCAGCTATTGGGGAGGCATTGCTTTGCCGACCTCGTACTGATGACACATGCGCCTATCAGCAGACAGAGGTAGCTATCCACTGCATGACCTTTGATTATGAGGCGCTGAAGTGCGTGATTGCCACACCAGACACCCCTTGGGTAATGGATTCTGGCAAAAAGAAGTCCAAGAGAATGCTGTTCACTTATCTGTCGCGAGAAGCTAAGACTTGGCAGCTTATATTCGCGCATTATGTCTTGCCCACAACTCACTTTTTAGAGATTCCGATCGATATGCTAGTTCTTATTTGTTGTGTCATGGAGGGGAAGGAGGTAGACTTCCCCCAGTTGATCAGGCAGAGCATGTGGCGCGCACACATTCATGGCCTACTGCCATTTCCTACACTGGTCACCAGCATGATTGAGCTAGCTGATGTCCCGTGGGAGGACAATGACGTGACACCACCACCCCCAGATGACGACGATAAGGAGGTTACTATTCCGTGGGGTGGGTGGGTGCACGAGAAGCCTCCACCCAGATGCCGTTCTCGAGCCAGAGTAGTGGCGGAGGCAGCTCAGCCTTCATTATTAGCAGTAGCAGCAGGACCCTCCTCTACTTCAGCAGCAGTTGTAAGACCCGGTTAATTAATGGCTAATTAACCCATAAATGAGAATTTATTCTAGAAAACCAAAAATGTTATTTTTATGGCTTAATATGATAGAGGAGATTGAGACGAGAATTTCGGTACCAATTTTATAGAAAACGGACCAAGATTGGACCGAACGGGCCAAACCGGACCTAAAATGGGCCCTTGGCCCAACTAAACTAAATCAAAACCCTAGTTTTCAGCACTCTCTCTCCTCACTTGACACACTCAAACACGCTGAAATTGGTATGGAGGGGGGAAGAACACTCTCTCAAGTTCTTTCTCTCACTTGATCTTCAAACCACCATAACTTTTGATCTAGAGCTCCACAAAACCCATACAATTAATCTTGAGGTAAGCCACGTTTTGCTCTTCGAATTTCCAGCCTTGTTTTCGAGTTTCATGAGCAAAAATGTTGAGATTTTGGGCTCTTTGATGTTATAGGACCCAACTCTCTTGAAGGAGAAGGTTAATCTTATCTTCTTGGACCTTGGGTGTGGTAAGATTCTCAATCCTAGTGTAAATTGTTGTTCTATGATGTTTGGGTATTGAGTGTTGTGTAAGGATATGATGATTGTGGCTTAGGTTGTGTATATGTGAATATTGGAGCTTGATTGGTGATTTTGGAAAGCTTGGAAGAGGGTTTTGTGTGATAAAATCTGTTCTTGGAGGTGTTGAGACCTTGAGAGCTTGTGGACAAGTGGTTTGGAAGTGTTCCGGTTGAGCTTGGGTAATCGGCTAAGGTATGGTTTTGGTTTCCCGTATCTAATATGTAATGTGGTAGGAAATACCTAGGCTAGAGGCCCTAAGATAGGCATTGAATTGATGATGTTGTTGAATGATTGAGATATATGATGTGATCATATATGTGATTTTGAATATTGATGCCTTGATTGTGTGATATATGAGAAAATGCATGTTATGATATATGCTTGATGAATGATTGAGGTTGAATTGATGGGTGGTACCATGTTGATGGTGAGTATGATGATGATTATGTATAATGATGGTTGATTGGAAATGGAATTATTGGAAATTGGGATGAGGAAGGATGTATGACATGATATTGTGTTTGTCCTTTAGCCATTTGATTGAGAAGTGTTAAAATGGTTGGATGTGATTTTGGAAATTTTGGTAAAGTGTCAATGTGTGAGTTGAGGTTGGCTTGTTGTTGATTTTGGTATATTTTGAATGATTTCAAAGAAAAGGGTTGAAATTGGCATGTTTTGATTGATTTTGAAAAGAGTTGAAAGTGGCTTGTTTTGAAAATGGCACTTTGTGGTTTTGTATGAAAACATGGTTTTTGGGCATACTTTGACAGGACATAACCTGGACTACGGATCTCTGATTTATGCCAAATCTGTTTAGAAATGACATTGGATCCGGGATGTCCATGCCGTTCGAAGAACGGGTGAAAAATGATTTAAAATGAGAGAGTTATGACCGTCGGAAGATTGGGGGTTGAATCTGTGAATTCTGCAGCTTTTAACTTAGAAAATTTTTAGCAGAATAACCCTCCGTGCGTAGGCGCACTTGGCGCGTGCGCACCATTCTTCCAGGAAGCACCATCCACGCGTGCGCGTGGTGTGCGCGGGCGCGTCGATTCGCTGCGCCATATGCCCAGCTATTTTCCAGAGAGTTGTGCCAGAATTGTGCCAGTTTTGTGCCTGGGGGCAAGAGCACCCACGCGTATGCGTGGCTGACGCTTGCGCGCCGTTTGGATATTTTTCAACCCGCGCGTTCGCGCGTATGATGCTTGCGCGTCGATGAGTTTTTGGCCATCCGCGCGTGCGCGTGGAGTGCGCGTACGCGTGGCCCTGTTTTCATCCCAAAGTTGATTTTTGAGTTTTAAAAACCAAATTTCATACTTCTAAGCCTCCGATCTCACCACTTATGTCTTGAATCATTATGATATGCCTAGCATGAGAAAAAGGGCTAGTGAATGTGGTAACTTGCGAGTGAAGCAAGGGAAAATGGATGATCATTGAGGATCAAAGATGATTATGTGAGATGCGGAGAATGGTGGTGGAAGTGCTTGTTATGCCATGGGCCGAAGGGCCGTAATTGTTAATGAATTGGCTGGTTATGGATTTAACCGTGAGCCGGATGGCTAGATTATTGCCGTGTTACGGCGGAACCATGATTATGGTTAAATATAAATGCATATATGCTGTTGAATAAATTGTGAATGTTGCACTTCCACTATCTGAGATACGAGTTTCCCTGGGTAGTAGCAGTGGCTAGCCACCACGTGCTCCAGGTTGAGACTTGATACTCTGTTGACCCTATGTCGTAAGTATGGCCGGGCACTGTGAAAGCCCCGGATGAGCTCGCCCCCGTAAATATTCACCAGTGAGGGTGATGGATATGGATTATGATTATGATCAAGTTTATGACGAGTATAACTCGAGTTGGGGATGTGCGACAGAGGGACAGTCCAATGGTTAGCTACCAGGACTTGTCGGGTTGGCTCTATAACCGACAGATGATAATATCAGCCACTAGGGACAGGCATGCATCATAAGCATACTACATGAATTGTTTGAGATTGCCTATTTGACTGCATATTACTTGCTAATTGTCTAGATGCCTTATCTGTTTCTATTTGTAAATCTCTTGTCTGATATAACTGTGTTTGCTATATTTATACTCCTGCTGGTGGTTGGGAGGTCTGAAGGAATTGGAAAGGGAAGTATTAGTTAGACTGAAGGATCTTTAGTCAGTTGCCACTTACGGTTTAGTTTGTTTATAAGCTTTGATATTATCTGGAGGAAGTTCTAGGATTGCCTTTGGCTTTCCTCTATTATTATGTATTATATATGTGGAAGCTGTTACCGTGCTGGGGACCTCTGGTTCTCACCCATGCGGATTTTGTGGTTTTCAGATGCAGGACGCGAGGCTTCTCATTAAGGCATGTTGGAGACTTCCGGATTAGCGAAGATCCTTTGTTCTTGGGACTCTGTTTTGGTTTATATATCTTGTTTAGATACTTTTATCTCCATTAAATAATACAAACTGTGATGACTCCTCTTATAGGAGGTTTTGGAGAATAGGTTTCTGTATTTGTGTCCCTTTGGGTTTTCCTTGGGGTTTTCCTTATTTTATTATATGTATATATTGCTATGCTCGGACCGGTTATCTTCGCGGCCGGATTTTGAGTCTTGTTATTCCTGTTTTTGACACTCTTTATATATATGATCTCGCGTTCGCTTATCCTTTACTCGTTACGTTATCGATCGGAGTGTAGCGCTTTCGAGTTACGTTTTTTTTTTGTTCACCCCGTTTTCTATAAAGGCTCCTAGTTATAATCAATCATTCATACTACTATACGTACTAAATTTTTGTTTTAGAGGTCGTAATACCTTGCCATCTCTGAATTATGACTTAAGCATAAGACTCTGTATGGTAGGGTGTTACAGCAGCACCCTTACCACCACCACCTGCACCTGAGCCGACATACCTGTTAGTGCAGCGACTATTTCGTTTCATTGAGCGCAGCGAGCGTCGTATCATGCGACGTCTCGATCGCATAGACCAGGTCTTTGTATCACAGGGTATTGAGCTACCTCTTCTTCCAGACTCTCCCGCCTCTGATGAGCAGGATCAGGAGGAGGAGCATGTTGAGGAGCCGACTCAGCAGGATGCACCCCCAGAGACACAGGCCACCATAAAGCTTCAGCAGCCTCCTGAGGACTCATAGCCTGAGCCACAGTCACAGCCTAAGCCATAGTCTGAGCCACAGTCACAGCCTGAGCCACAGCCTGAGCCTGAGCCACAGCCCGGCACGACTGTTAACCCCCAGCCCGTGCTTCAACAGTAGCATCGAGGACGATGCTTCATCCTAAAGTGTGGGGAGGTCACCGTTCGTGACCAGTGGATAGCATGTGTGTGGTGAACTTTCAGACATTTATCCTTTAGCTTTTGCTACTTTATTTTATTTTGCAATTTATCTTTGAGATTATTTTAAGATTACTGTATATATTTGTTATCTTGGGATTACTTTATCTTGGTTGTCGCATTTTGTACCTTAGATAGTATACATTCCATATTTTGGTTGGATTTTTATTATATAATTGTTTTAGCCCTTCTGGTTGTGAATTGGAAAAAAAATTATGAATTTTTGAAACCTAGTTGATCCCCTTGGCATATGAAATGTGCTTTGATTGAAAAAGGGGTAAAACTAAGAAAATTTTTTTAGTTTTCTAAATCACAACCTTGCATTAGAATAAGCTTAGTCAATATGATGAAAATTTTCAAGAATTCCATTTTTAGGACACTACCCCCAATTGGTTGAAAATTTTTTTAGAACTTGCTTGATTATACACTTTGTGGATCATGTTTTGAGCAAAGAACACAAGCATGAGAGTTTTGATCCTAATTGTGTGGTTACATCATATGACCACTTATTTTCATTCTTGTGTGCATTATTCTCTTTCTATGAGTGTAATCTTTGATTTGTTTGATTATTTATGTCCATTATTTTGTGTATACATGCATTTATATGATTGAGGCCATTGTTCAAATAGCTCACTTACCCAAATAGCCTACCTTTTATCTTCCATTGTTAACCAATCTAGAGCCTATGCTTAACCCATTTGTTCTTGATTGTAGCACATTACAAGCCTAAGTGAAAAATAATAAATGTCCCTTGTTTGAATCCTTGATTAGCTTAGGCCAGTGAGAGTGTTCATCATTTGATTTTGGAAAAGTTGGGAACATTGGGTAGAGATAAAAGTGTGTTTTAGTATTTGTGTTGAGAATCTTGGGAATTGGGTACATACTCATGTATTAATCATGTGTAAACCATATGCATTGATGTTCTTATATATGTTTTACTTTGAAAAAAAATAAATAGAAAAAGAAAAAAAAAATTGCACTAAAAAGGGGACAAAAAATGCCCCAAAGTCAAGGTTCAATAAAAACCAATGCATATGTATGGTGATCAAAAGAGAATGCATGAGTGTGTGAGAAAGTGAAGAATGGGTAGTTAATTTTGTTTAGAATTGTATAGGTAGTTGGTATGCGAAATTGTTACTCAGGTTGTGAATTATTGTTCGAAATTGATTCCCTGGCGATGGCACCAAAAACGGATGCACAGAACCATGGTCTAAACATATCTTCACAACTTCACATAACTAACCAGCAAGTGCACTGGGTCGTCCAAGTAATAAACCTTACGTGAGTAAGGGTCGATCCCACGGAGATTGTTGGTATGAAGCAAGCTATGGTCACCTTGTAAATCTCAGTCAGGCGGATATAAAATAGTTATGGAGTTTTCGAAATTAATACTAAAATAAGGATAGAAATACTTATGTAAATCATTGGTGAGAATTTCAGATAAGCGTATGGAGATGCATTCATTCCTCTGAACCTCTGCTTTCCTGCTGTCTTCATCCAATCAGTCTTACTCCTTTCTATGGATGGCTTTGTGTAAGGATGTCACTGGTGCCAATGGCTACTTTCAATCCTCTCGGAAAAATGGTCCAAATGCTCTGTCACAGCACAGCTAATCGTCTGGAGGCATCACCCTTGTCGTTAGTTGCATCCTATTCCTCTCTGTGAAAATGGTCCGATGCGCTGTCACTGCATGGCTAATCATCTTGGAGGTTCTCGATCATACTGGAATAGAATTTACTATCCTTTTGCGTCTGTCACTACGCCCAGCACTCGCGAGTTTGGAGTTCGTCATAGTCATTCAATCCCAGAGTCCTACTCGGAATACCACGGACAAGGTTTAGACTTTTCGGACTCTCATGAATGCCGCCATCAATCTAGCTTATACCACGAAGATTCTAATTAAGAGATCTAAGAGATACTCATTCAATCTAATGTAGAACGGAAGTGGTTGTCAGGCACGCGTTCATACGGAATGATTATGATTGTCACGTTCATCACATTCAGGTTGAAGTGCGAATGAATATCTTAGAAGCGAAATAAGATGAATTGAATAGAAAATAGTAGTACTAGGCATTAATCTTTGAGGAACAGCAGAGCTCCACACCTTAATCTATGGAGTGCAGAAACTCTACCGTTGAAAATACATAAGTGATAATGGAGTTCATTGGTCTCGGCCCCAGAGGGGAACCGGAGTAACCAAGACTACGAATACAATGATAAAAAGTTCTATTTATAATAAACTAGTCACTAGGGTTTACAAAAGTAAGTAATTGATGCATAAATCCACTTATGGGGCCCACTTGGTGTGTGCTTGGGCTGAGCTTGAAGTCTATACGTGGAGAGGTCATTCTTGGAGTTGAACGCCAGCTTTTGTGCCAGTTTGGGCGTTGAACTCCACTTTGCAACTTGTTTCTGGCGCTGGACGCCAGAATTGGGCAGAGAGCTGGCGTTGAACGCCAGTTTGTGTCATCTAAACTTAGGCAAAGTATGCACTATTATATATCGCTGGAAATCCCTGGATGTCTACTTTCCAATGCAATTGGAAGCGCGCCATTTTGAGTTCTTTAGCTCCAGAAAATCCATTTTGAGTGCAGGGAGGTCAGAATCCAACAGCATCAGCAGTCCTTCTTCAACCTCTGAATCTGATTTTTGCTCAAGTCCCTCAATTTCAGCCAGAAAATACCTGAAATCATAGAAAAACACACAAACTCATAGTAAAGTCCAGAAATGTAAATTTAACATAAAAACTAATGAAAACATCCCTAAAAGTAACTAGATTCTACTAAAAATATACTAAAAACAATGCCAAAAAGCGTATAAATTATCCGCTCATCACAACACCAAACTTAAATTGTTGCTTGTCCCCAAGTAACTGAAAATCAAATAGGATAAAAAGAAGAGAATATACTATAAATTCCAAACTATCAATGAAACATAGCTCCAATCAAATGAGCGGGACTTATAGCTTTTTGCCTCTTGAATAGTTCTGGCATCTCACTTTATTCATTGAGGTTCAGAATGATTGGCATCTATAGGAACTCAGAGTTCAGATAGTGTTATTGATTCTCCTAGTTCAGTATGATGATTCTTGAACACAGCTATTTTATGAGTCTTGGCCGTGGCCCTAAGCACTTTGTTTTCCAGTATTACCACCGGATACATAAATGCCACAGACACATAATTGGGTGAACCTTTTCAGATTGTGACTCAGCTTTGCTAAAGTCCCCAATTAGAGGTGTCCAGGGTTCTTAAGCACACTCTTTTTTTTTTCTTTGGACCTTGACTTTAACCGCTCAGTCTCAAGTTTTCACTTGACACCTACACGCCACAAGCACATGGTTAGGGACAGCTTGGTTTAGTCGCTTAGACCAGGATTTTATTCCTGTAGGCCCTCCTATCCACTGATGCTCAAAGCCTTGGGATCCTCTTTATTTACCCTTGCCTTTTGGTTTTAAGGGTTATTGGCTTTTTGCTCTTGCCTCTTGGTTTTAAGAGCTTTTGGCTTTTTCTACTTGCTTTTTCTTTCTATTTTTTTTCGCCTTTTTTTTTCTGCAAGCTTTGTTCTTTGCTGCTTTTTCTTGCTTCAAGAATCATTTTTATGATTTTTCAGATTATCAAATAACATGTCTCCTTGTCATCATTCTTTCAAGAGCCAACATATTTAACATTCTTAAACAACAACTTCAAAAGACATATGCACTGTTTAAGCATACATTCAGAAAACAAGAAGCATTGTCACCACATCAATATAATTAAACTAAGTTCAAGGATAAATTCAAAACTCATGTACTTCTTGTTCTTTTGAATTAAAACATTTTTCATTTAAGAGAGGTGATGGATTCATAGGACATTCATAACTTTAAGACAAAGTTACTAACTACTAATGATCATGTAATGAAGACACAAACATAGATAAGCACTTAACATAGAGAAAGCGAAAAACAGAAGAAATAAGAACAAGGAATGAATCCACCTTAGTGATGGTGGCGTTTCCTTCTTGAGGAACCAATGATGTCCTTGAGCTCTTCTATGTCTCTTCCTTGTCTTTGTTGCTCCTCCCTCATTGCTTTTTGATCTTCTCTTATTTCATGAAGGATGATGGAGTGCTCTTGATGTTCCACCCTTAGTTGTCCCATGTTGGAACTTAATTCTCCTAGGGAGGTGTTGATTTGCTCCCAATAGTTTTGTGGAGGAAAATGCATATGAGGCATCTCCGGGATCTCATGGTGATGAGCTACCTGCGCCTCTTGAGCTCCATGAATGGGCTCTCTTGCTTGCTCCATCTTTTTCTTAGTGATGGGCTTCTCTTCCTCAATGTGAATGTCCCTTTCTATGGAAGCTCTAGCTGAGTAACATAGATGGCAGATAAGATGAGGAAAAGCTAGCCTTGCCCCAGAAGAGGGATTTTCGGCTATTTTGTAGAGTCCAAGGGAGATGACTTCATGAACCTCTACTTCTTCTCCAATCATGATGCTATGGATCATGATGGCCCGATCCACAGTAACTTCAGATCGGTTGCTAGTGGGGATGATGGAGCGTTGGATGAATTCCAACCATCCTCTAGCCACAGGCTTGAGGTCCAATCTTCTTAGTTGAACTGGCTTGCCTTTGAGTCAATCTTCCATTGAGCTCCTTCCACACATATGTCCATGAGGACTTGGTCCAACCTTTGATTAAAGTTGACCCTTCTAGTGTAGGGGCGTTCATCTCCTTGCATCATAGGCAAGTTAAACGCCAACCTCACATTTTCCAGACTAAAATCCAAGTATTTCCCCCGAACCATTGTAACATAGTTCTTTGGATCCGGGTTCTTACTTTGATCATGGTTCTTGGTGATCCATGCATTGGCATAGAACTCTTGAACCATTAGGATGCCGACTTGTTGGATGGGATTTGTTAGAACTTCCCAACCTCTTCTTTGAATTTGTCGGATCTCCGGATACTCATTTCTTTTGAGTTTGAAAGGGACCTCGGGGATCACCTTCTTCTTGGCCACAACATCATAGAAGTGGTCTTGATGAGCTTTGGAGATGAATCTTTCCATCTCCCATGACTCAGAGGTGGAAGTTTTTGTCTTCCCTTTCCCTTTTCTAGAGGATTCTCCGGTCTTAGGTGCCATCAATCGTAATGGAAAAACAAAAAGCTTATGCTTTTACCACACCAAACTTAGAATATTGCTCGCCCTCGAGCAAAAAAATAAAGAATTAGATGAAGAAGAAGAAGAAAAGATGGAGAAGAGGGGAGAGGTGTGTTTCGGCCAAGAAGAGAAGAGAGGGTTGTGTTGTGTGAAAATGAGGAAGAATGGAAGGCTTTATATAGGGAAGGGAGGGGGGTTAAGGTTCGGCCATATGGGTGGGTTTGGGTGGGAATTTGATTTGAATTTTGAAGGTAGGTGGAGTTTATTGGGTAGGTTTATGGGGAAGAGTGGGTGGATGTGAGTGGTGAAGGGTTAATAGGGAAAAGAGTTTATTGGGAATAGAGGATGATTGAGAAGAGAGAAGAGAGTGAGTGGAGGTAGGTGGGGATCCTGTGGGGTCCACAGATCCTGAGATGATCCTGTGGGGTCCACAGATCCTGAGGTGTTCAAGGATTTACAACCTTGCACCAAATTAGGCATGTAAAATGCCCTTGCACACAACTCTGGGCGTTCAGCGCCAGGTTGGTGCCCATTTTGGGCGTTCAACGCCCATTTGTTGCCCATTTCTGGCGTTGAACGCCAGAACCATGCTTGTTCTGGGCGTTCAGCGCCAGCTCTTCTCCAGGGTGCAATTCTGGCGTTCAGCGCCCAGATGCTACCCATTTTGGGTGTTCAGCGCCTAGATACTGCCCATTTTGGGCGTTCAGCGCTAGAACCATGCTCTGTTCTGGCGTTGAACGCCAGACAGGTGCTTCCTCCAGGGTGTGATTTTTCTTCCGCTGTTTTTGATTCTGTTTCTAAATTTTTCGTTTATTTTGTGACTCCACATGATCATGAACCTAAGAAAACATGAAAAACAAAAATAAAATTAGATAAATAAACATTGGGTTGCCTCCCAACAAGCGCTTCTTTAATGTCAATAGGTTGACAATGGGCTCTCATGGAGCCTCACAGATGTGCAGAGCTTTGTTGAGACCTCCCAACACCAAACTTAGAGTTTGGATATGGGGGTTTGACATCAAACTTAGAGTTTGGTTGTGGCCTCCCAACACCAAACTTAGAGTTTGACTGTGGGGGCTTTGGTTGACTCTGCTTTGAGAGAAGCTTTTTCTGCTTCTTCTCCATGGATGCAGAGAGAGATCCTTGAGTTGTAAACACAAGGTTGTCCTCATTTATTTGAAGGATCAATTCTCCTCTGTCCTCATCAATCACAGCTCTTGCTGTGGCTAGGAAAGGTCTTCCTAGGATGATGGATTCATCCTCTTCCTTTCCAGTATCCAAGACTATGAAATCAGTAGGGATGTAAAGGCCTTCAACCTTTACTAACACGTCCTCTACTTGTCCATAAGCCTGTTTCCTTGAATTGTCTGCCATCTCTAATGAGATTTTAGCAGCTTGCACCCCATAGATTCCCAGTTTTTCTATTACAGAGAGGGGCATGAGGTTTATCCCTGAACCAAGGTCACACAGAACCTTAAAGATCATGGTGCCTATGGTACAAGGTATTATGAACTTTCCAGGATCCTGTTTCTTCTGAGGCAATGTCAGTTGATCCAGATCACTTAGTTCATTGGTGAATAAGGGAGGTTCATCTTCCCAAGTCTCAATACCAAATAATTTGGCATTTAGCTTCCTGATTGCACCAAGGAACTTGGCAGCTCGCTCTTCAGTAACATCTTCATTTTCTTCAGAAGAGGAATACTCATCAGAGCTCATGAATGGCATAAGGAGGTTCAATGGAATCTCTATGGTCTCTAGATGAGCCTCAGAGTCCTTTGGTTCCTCAGAGGGAAGCTCCTTACTGATCACTAGACGTCCCAGGAGGTCTTCTTCCTTGGGATTCACGTCCTTCTCCTCTCTTGTGGGTTCGGCCATGGTAATTAATTCAATGGCCTTGCACTCTCCTTTTGGATTCTCTTCTGTATTGCTTGGGAGAGTACTAGGAGGGATTTCAGTGATCCTTTTACTCAGCTGGCCCACTTGTGCTTCCAAATTTCTAATGGAAGACCTTGTTTCATTCATGAAACTCACAGTGGCCTTAGATAGATCAGAGACTAAATTTGCTAAGCTAGATGGATTCTGCTCAGAATTCTCTGACTGTTGCTGAGTGGATGATGGAAAAGGCTTGCTATTGCTAAACCTGTTTCTTCCACCATTATTAAAGCCTTGTTGAGGCTTTTGATCCTTCCATGAGAGATTTGGGTGATTTCTCCATGATGGATTGTAGGTGTTTCCATATGGTTCACCCATGTATTTTAACTCTGCTATTACAGGGTTCTCAGGATCATAAGCTTCTTCCTCAGAAGATGCCTCTTGAGTACTGTTGGATGCAGCTTGCATTCCATTCAGACTCTGAGAAATTATATTGAATTGCTGAGTCAATATTTTATTCTGAGCTAATATGGCATTCAGAGTATCAATTTCAAGAACTCCCTTCTTCACAGGCGTCCTATTACTCAAAGGATTCCTCTCAGAAGTGTACATAAACTGGTTATTAGCAACCATGTCAATGAGTTCTTGAGCTTCTGCAGGCGTTTTCTTTAGGTGAATGGATCCACCTGCAGAAGTATCCAATGACATCTTTGATAGCTCAGATAAACCATCATAGAATATATCCAGGATGGTCCATTCTGAAAGCATGTCAGAAGGATACTTTTTGGTCAGCTGCTTGTATCTTTCCCAATCTTCATAGAGGGATTCACCTTCTTTCTGTCTGAAGGTTTGAACATCAGCTCTAAGCTTGCTCAGCTTTTGAGGAGGAAAGAACTTGGCTAAGAAAGCCGTGACCAGCTTATCCCAAGAGTTCAGGCTGTCTTTGGGTTGAGAGTCCAACCATATTCTAGCTCTGTCTCTTACAGCAAAAGGGAAAAGCATGAGCCTGTAGACTTCAGGATCTACTCCATTAGTCTTAACAGTATCACAGATCTGCAAGAATTCAGTTAAGAACTGAAAAGGATCTTCAGATGGAAGTCCATGAAACTTGCAGTTCTGCTGCATCAGAGAAACTAGCTGAGGTTTCAGCTCAAAATTGTTTGCTCCAATGGTAGGAATGGAGATGCTTCTTCCATGTAAATTGAAATTAGGTGCAGTAAAGTCACCAAGCATTCTCCTTGCATTATTGTTGTTGGGTTCGGCTGCCATCTCCTTTACTTGTTCGAAATTTTCAATAAGGTTGTCTCTGGATTGTTGTAATTTAGCTTCTCTTAGTTTTCTCTTCAGAGTCCTTTCAGGTTCTGGATCAGCTTCAACAAGAATGCCTTTTTCTTTGTCCCTGCTCATAAGAAAGAGAAGAGAAAAAGAAAAGAAGAGGAATCCTCTATGTCACAGTAAAGAGGTTCCTTATTGTTAGTAGAAGAAGAAAAGGAATAGGGGTGAAGAAGAATGAAGAATCCAAACACAAAGGTGATGATAGGAGCAGAGATGTGAGATGAAGAGAAGTGTTAGTAGATGAATAAATAAATAGAAGGGGATGAGAGGAGGAGAGAATTTTAAAAATAATTTTTGAAAAAGAGTTAGTGATTTTCGAAAATCGTTTTTGAAAAAGGTTAGTAGTTTTTCGAAAATTCAAATAAAAAATAAAATAATTAGTCTAATTAAAAATAAATTTTGAAAAAGAGGGAAGATTTTTTTTCGAAAATTAGAGAGAGAGTTAGTTAGGTAGTTTTGAAAAAGGTAAGAAACAAACAAAAAGTTAGTTAGTTAGTTGAAACAAATTTTGAAAAGATAAGAAGTTAGGAAGTTAGAAAAGATATTTTGCAATCACTTTTTTGAAAAAGGTAAGATAAGAAGATATTTTTGAAAAGATATGATAGAAATTAGTTTTTGAAAAAGATTTGATTTTTAAAATCTCAATTAATGACTTGATTCACAAGAAATCACAAGATATGATTCCAGAACTTAAAGTTTGAATCTTTCTTAACAAGTAAGTAACAAACTTGAAATTTTTGAATCAAAACATTAATTGATGATGTTATTTTCGAAAATATGATATAAAATTAAGAAAAAGATTTTTGAAAAATATTTTTGAAATTTTTTAAAATAACTAAAAAAAATTGAAAAAAAGATTTGATTTTTGAAAAAGATTTTGCAAGAGATAAGATTTTTTTAAATTGAAAATTTGATTTGACTCATAAAAACAACTAGATTTTAAAATTTTTTGAAAAAGTCAAATCTAATTTTCGAAATTTTAAGAGAGAAAAAGGGAAAGATATTTTTTTATTTTTGAATTTTTATGATGAGAGAGAAAAACAAGAAAAATGATGCAATGCATGAAAGTTATGGATCAAAACAATGAATGCATGCAAGAATGCTATGAATGTCAAGATGAACACCAAGAACACTATGAAGATCATGATGAACATCAAGAACACATTTTTTTTTTGAAAAATTTTTAATGCAAAGAAAACATGCAAGACACCAAACTTAGAATTCTTTAATGCTTAGACATAAAGAATTTAGGAATGCATATGAAAAACAAGAAAAGACACAAAACATGCAAATGCAAAGATCAAACAAGAAGACCTACCAAGAACAACTTGAAGATCATGAAGAACACTATGAATGCATGAATTTTTTCGAAAAATGCAAGATGAACATGCAATTGACACCAAACTTATAACATGACTCAAGACTCAAACAAGAAACACAAAAAATATTTTTGATTTTTATGATTTTCTAATTTTCTTGTATTTTTTCGAAAATTATTTGAAAAACAAAAATGAGGATTCCAAAATTTTTAATATGAATTCCAGAAATCTAGCATTCTTAGTCTAAAGCTCCAATCTGAGGGTTAGGCATGGCTTAATAGCCAGCCAAGCTTTAGCATATAACATCAGAGAATATACTGCTCATTACTTATCAAAGTAACTTGCCTCTATGCTGATGGTTTGGAAGCCTCAGTCCAAAAGAATTTAGACATGGCTTTATGGCTAGTCAGGCTTCAACATGCTTCATGAAACACTAGAATTCATTCTTAAAAATTTTGAAGAAAAATATATTTTTGAAAACATTTTTTTTTCGAAAACAAAGGAGAAATTTTTGAAATTTTTTTGAAAACTTTTTAAAAAGAAAACAAAAAGAAAGTTACCTAATCTGAGCAACAAGATGAACCGTCAGTTGTCCAAACTCAAACAATCCCCGGCAACGGCGCCAAAAACTTGGTATGCGAAATTGTTACTCAGGTTATGAATTATTGTTCGAAATTGATTCCCTGGCGATGGCACCAAAAACGGATGCACAGAACCATGGTCTAAACATATCTTCACAACTTCGCATAACTAACCAGCAAGTGCACTGGGTCGTCCAAGTAATAAATCTTACGTGAGTAAGGGTCGATCCCATGGAGATTGTTGGTATGAAGCAAGCTATGGTCACCTTGTAAATCTCAGTCAGGCGGATATAAAATAGTTATGGAGTTTTCGAAATTAATACTAAAATAAGGATAGAAATACTTATGTAAATCATTGGTGAGAATTTCAGATAAGCGTATGGAGATGCATTCATTCCTCTGAACCTCTGCTTTCCTACTGTCTTCATCCAATCAGTCTTACTCCTTTCTATGGCTGGCTTTGTGTAAGGATGTCACTGGTGCCAATGGCTACTTTCAATCCTCTCGGGAAAATGGTCCAAATGCTCTGTCACAGCACGGCTAATCGTCTGGAGGCATCACCATTGTCGTTAGTTGCATCCTATTCCTCTCTGTGAAAATGGTCCGATGCGCTATCACTGCATGGCTAATCATCTTGGAGGTTCTCGATCATACTGGAATAGAATTTACTATCCTTTTGCGTCTGTCACTACGCCCAGCACTCACGAGTTTGGAGTTCGTCACAGTCATTCAATCTCAGAGTCCTACTCGGAATACCACGGACAAGGTTTAGACTTTCCGGACTCTCATGAATGCCGCCATCAATCTAGCTTATACCACGAAGATTCTGATTAAGAGATCTAAGAGATACTCATTCAATCTAATGTAGAACGGAAGTGGTTGTCAGGCACGCGTTCATAGGGAATGATGATGATTGTCACGTTCATCACATTTAGGTTGAAGTGCGAATGAATATCTTAGAAGCGAAATAAGATGAATTGAATAGAAAACAGTAGTACTATGCATTAATCTTTGAGGAACAGCAGAGCTCCACACCTTAATCTATGGAGTGCAGAAACTCTACTGTTGAAAATACATAAGTGATAATGGAGTTCATTGGTCTCGGCCCCAGAGGGGAACCGGAGTAACCAAGACTACGAATACAATGATAAAAAGTTCTATTTATAATAAACTAGTCACTAGGGTTTACAGAAGTAAGTAATTGATGCATAAATCCACTTCCGGGGCCCACTTGGTGTGTGCTTGGGTTGAGCTTGAAGTCTACACGTGGAGAGGTCATTCTTGGAGTTGAACGCCAGCTTTTGTGCCAGTTTGGGCGTTGAACTCCACTTTGCAACTTGTTTCTGGCGCTGGACGCCAGAATTGGGCAGAGAGCTGGCGTTGAACGCCAGTTTGCGTCATTTAAACTTGGGCAAAGTATGGACTATTATATATTGCTGGAAAGCCCTGGATGTCTACTTTCCAATGCAATTGAAGCGCGCCATTTTGAGTTCTGTAGCTCCAGAAAATCCATTTTGAGTGCAGAGAGGTCAGAATCCAACAGCATCAGCAGTCCTTCTTCAACCTCTGAATCTGATTTTTGCTCAAGTCCCTCAATTTCAGCCAGAAAATATCTGAAATCACAGAAAAATACACAAACTCATAGTAAAGTCCAGAAATGTGAATTTAACATAAAAACTAATGAAAACATCCCTAAAAGTAACTAGATTCTACTAAAAACATACTAAAAACAATGCCAAAAAGCGTATAAATTATCCACTCATCAGTAGTCATAAGTTAGGTGGGAAGTTTAAGTTAATAAAAGATTCAAATTTCAAACTCACTTGACCATATGCATCATACCTTGACCCTAGCCCCGTTACAACCTATGGAAAAGCCCTCATGATATTTGTATGCATGCATAGAGTAATTGTTGATTGTTAGATGAAAAACAAATCTTAGAAAGCATGATTGGGGGAGAATTGAGTGAATCAACCCCATACACTTGAGTGACTAGAGCGGATACACATCCAGCGAGGGTTCGATCGCTCAATTACATGTTTCCACCCATGATCATCTTTTCTTGCAAGTTTGTAAAATCTTCCAACGAGTCAATCCAATTGTGGTTTACTTTGATTGTCATTGCCTTAACCCTTGTGCTTGCATATGTGTATTCTTGGATATTGATTTATTTTGACTGAGCCAATGCATTCATATAGATAGATTGCATTTAGTTAGCTTGCATTGAATAAATATTGATACCCTTTGCTTCTTTCTTGATTTTAGCATGAGGACATGCTTAGTTTAAGTGTGGGGAGATTTGATAAACTCCGATTTTGTGGTTTATCTTGTGCTTATTTTAGGAGATTTTATCACCTTTTCCCACATTTATTCACTGAAATAGCATGGTTTTGTAATTCTCCCTTGAATTGTGCTTAAGTATAAAAACATGCTTTTTAGGCTCTTAAACTGGTGATTTTAATTCACTTTAATTCCATTTGATGCCTTGATGTGTTTGTTGAGTGATTTCAGGTTCATAAGGCAAGTATTGGATGGAAGAAATGAGGAGAAAAAGCATACAAAGTGGAGAATGCATGAGAAAACAAGAATTGGGAATACATCGATGGGTGCACACGCGTACATGACACGCACGCGCGGATGAAGAAACAGCCAATCGACGCGCACGCGCACATGGTGCGTACGCGCTAATACTCTCACGTGACCCACTTAAAGGCAAAACACTGGGGGCGATTTCTGAGTTGCCCAGGCCCAAATCCAACTTGTTTCTGAGTGTATTTCGTGCAGAATTGAAGTCCAAGCAAAGGGGGAGCAATTAGTTAGTCAACATGAGTCTTTAGTTAGTTTTCTAGAGAGAGAAGCTCCCTCTTCTCTCTAGAATTAGGTTAGGGTTAGGTTAAATTGTCTTGGATCTTGAATCAATTACTTGATTTTATCTTGTTTCTTTTACAATTTCTCAATTCTACATCTTGATTTCCTTAGTTGTAATGTTAATTTCTCATTTTGCTCTCTTGTATGTTGATGAACATTGTTAGATCGAATTTTCTTTTTATGCGATTTCATGTTTCTATGTTTCTTCTATGTTGATCTTGCTTGCTCTTATTGATTTCTCGCTTATGATAGTTATGGGTCTCCTTAATTTTAGCATTTTGTGATGTTTACTTTTATTGCACATTAGGTGTTTGATATAATGCTTCCTATAGTTTTTGAGTAGTTCTCTTGACCCTTGGCCTAGGCTAAGGGGATTGAGTGATCTTGAGTCCTTGGGCTTCATTGAATTGGTAATTCTAGAACCCTTGGGGATCAATTTGATAACCATTGACTTTAGCCTACTACTAAGTTAATTTGTAGCCAGGTTGGGACTTATGGATAGATGTTGATCAAGCCATTTGACGTACTCCAAGCCTAGGAGTAGACACTACGTACTTAAGGCTTTAGTGAGTAGACCTAATGAGCTCGGTTCCTCATAATTATCAATATTTGAATTGTTGACAAGGATAGTGATCTCAATTACCTAAGTCTTAGCCAATAGTCCTTTATCTTGCTTCCTTTATTTACTTGCTCGATTTACGCATCTTGTCATTTAAATTCTTGCTTATTTAATTTCTTGCCCTCTTATCAGTCAAACCCCCTTGCATTCTCATAGCCAATAATTGACCACTTCATTGCAATCCTCGTGAGACGACCCGGAGTCTAAATACTTCGGTTAATTCTTATTTGGGGTTTGTTCTTTGTGACAACCAAAATTTTTGCATGTGAGGATTCTTTGTTGGTGTAGAACTATGCTTGCAACGAGAATTCATTCAATTGAGGAAATTCTATATCAACGAAATACTCCCTGCATCAAAGCTACACAGCAGACTGAAGACACGGTAGTACACACCCCTCCTAGGCGTGCAGACAACCCCTTCCAAGTCTCTCTTGACACTCATCCTACATTGCCTAAAGCTCATGAGTACAAGCCCAAGATACTATATCCTCAGAGACTTCAAAAGGAGACCAAGGACAAGCAGTTTTCAAAGTTCTTGAAAGTTTTCAGAAAGTTACAAATCAATATTTCTTTTGCTGAGTTTTTGGAGCAAATGCCTCTCTATGTTAAATTCATGAAGGAGTTATTGTCAAAGAATAAACCTTTAAAGGGAGATGAGACAGTGGTCCTAACTAAAGAATGTAGTGCCATCATTCATAATAACTTGCCAAGGAAGATGCCAGATCCAGGGAGCTTTCAAATTCCATGCACCATTGGGAGCACAACCTTTGAGAAAGCGTTATGTGATCTAGGAGCAAGCATCAATTTAATGCCCTTGTCTATGATGAAGAAGTTGCAAATCCAAGAGGTACAACCCACAAGGATAGAATTACAAATGGAAGACAAATCTCTAAAGCCTGTATATGGATTAGTGGAGAATATCTTGGTCAAAGTGGGTAAGTTCTTTCTCCCAGCAGATTTTGTGATTCTTGACACAGGGGAGGATGAGAATGCCTCTATAATCCTAGGAAGACCATTCCTAGCCACTGGGAAAGCTTTGATTGATGTGGAAGAAGGTGAATTAGTGCTTAGAGTGCATAATGAGCAACTGGTCTTTAATGTCTTCAAAGATATACACTCAGCAGGTGAAGAAGAGAGGTGCATGCAGACTGAGCTTATTGATCCAAATCTTCAAGAACCCCCTGATGATGCACAACAGAATCTGCAGCTCAAACCTCCTTTGGTGACAATCAATAAAATTTCTCCTAACGTCAAACCTAAGTTTGGTGTCGGGAATGCATCATCCACCAAGGAGGAGGGTCCCAAAAAGAAGAAAGTACCCAGGGGATGGAGAAACAAAAAGATTCCCACTGAAAACTTCTCCCCAAGAATGAAGGTGGTATTCACTGCATGCCCAATCCTGCCTCAAATAGTGAACAGCATATAGAGTTGATCAATGGGAGCACAGAAAAGAAGCTCACGGTGAGGGGCGAAGAACTGAGCCCCTATGATCCTCCTCCTTAGAGGAGCTGACCGTCAAGCTAGTGACGGTAAAGAAGCGCTTGTCGGGAGGCAACCCGATGTTTTCATATCCTTAAGTATGAATTTTAACTTGAATTTTTTATTTTTATTTCATTAGTTTTGTTTGAGTTTCTACTGTTTTTATTTTGTTTTACGTGTGTTTGGATCATGCAAAGTAATTGAAATAGAAACAGGTTCCTGAATATAGAGTTTCGGACACCCTGGAGTATATTGGTTCGGATTGGGTGGCGTCTAACTTCAAAATCTCAAGTTAGGCGCCACATACAAGCTAATTGTGAAGATGCTCTCTGGAGGGGAGGCGCCAAACTTGAAGTTTCTCAAGTTAGGCGCCACATGAAGCGTGCAAGAGGAATTTCGCTCTGCCTGGTCTGCGCCTAACTTGAAGTTTCTTAACTTAGGCGCCAGGTGTGAAGGACGCAGGGAAGTTAGGTGCCATAAGTATGGAGTTAAGCGCCAAGAAAGTGCCCCAACAAGCAAGTTAGGCACCAGCCCCTACTTTGTCTCATTCAATGGTCCCACTTAATACAAGAATCCTATCAATTCCAAACCATATCATTCAGCCTGATTTGATTCAACACAAAACCCCTTCCCCCTAAGATTTGATTCCAATCACCACTTCCTACTTCCACTTGTATTCCATTCGAATAATCCACTTATATATATTTATCATAACCCCCCTCCCCTTATATTTATGCCCCCGTTATAAAATTTATATATATATACACATTCCCACCCCCCTTTATATATATATATATCATCTTATTCTTATTTTGCAATAATATTTGTTTTTACTCCTTCGTACGTCTTTTTATGTTCCTCTCTGTTTTCGATTTTTCTTTGCTTGAGGATAAGCAAATTTTTAAGTTTGGTGTTGTCACTTCGCTTGTGGCTTTTCTGTTTATTTTAATGGCACCAAAGGGAGAGAAATCATCTTCACGGAGGAGCACAGCCTGAAGAATGAGATGGCCACTAGAATAACTGAGGTGGTTGAGTTCCTTTCATTTTATATTTCCTCCCGTTCTTATTGTTATATTCCTGTTTTCTGCTATTTTACTTGGTTTCTGTATGATCCTTTGTTATTTCAATTCCTAGGTTCTAGTTTATTTTGCTATTTTTATTCTATTATTTGCTTTTAATTCTGAAAAGTGTCTCATGCATTGCTCACTGAGCTTGAATTCAAAAGAAAAAGAAAAAGATATATTGCATGAGAAATGGAGTGTATAACAAAGAATAGTCTTATTTACTTAAATGTGGTGGTATTCTCTGTGATTCTAAATGCATGATATGAACAGTACATATTTGAATTTGAATCAAAGGATATTGATGTATAAATAACAGGAATTTAGAAAACTATTATGAATTCTCTAAAGTAAGTGAAAGCTTAATCCTTGAAGCAAAGGAAAAATAAAAGCAAGATCCAAGGCTCTGAGCATCAATGACTAGGGAGGTCAGACATGACTAAAGGCTCAAAGAGTTGTTTCCCTAGTTATATGCTTGTGGTGTGAATGTGTCAAGTAATCCTTGAGACAGAGCACTAAGAGTCGAGATCAAATGAATTTAACAGAGTATGCCAAAGGCTTTGAGCACCACTGTCTGCGAGTAACTGAAAGAAAAATCAGAACTTAAAGAAAGTTCCCCAGTTAAGTACTTGTGTTGTTTTTTTTGTATCAAGTAAAGCTTAAGACAGAATGTTATTCATATTAAGAAATGATATTATTAGAAAATCTCGAAGTGTTTTTTTATTGGTATTAAATATATACTCAATTTCAATAAGACTAAGTTGTAACCATTCATCTTTTGATAAAATCAAATCTGCAATATAAAATAAAAAGTTACATTAAAATATAATAATGCAGTTTTTGTTAATAATTTGTTAAGTGGACATAATGATATTAAAGTTTTTATTGATCTTTTTAACAAAATAAAAAGTCAATGTAAATTTTTTTTTCTTATCATTTAAGTAAGATAGATGCATGTGTCAAGAAGAAATAAAAAGAATAATTGATTTTAAATTTGGCGAATTAAACATGGCTTTTGGTTATGTTGGATTCTATCTAATTGTAAAATCCAATATTTTTTTCAAATCTTTTTTGACCAAACCATTGAATTTGTCCATAAACATTATGTTCAAAAGTTAGAACATTAAAATTAAAAAAATATATAATAAAGACACTGACTAATAGAAATAACACACAAAAGATAAACATGTTTTTTCTTATGATAAAACGAAAATAGTTGTCCTTTTATTCTGGTCGTTGTAAACTCGTACACATAAATTTCCTGTATTATCAAAGCACATATGTTACATTCTAAATCATTTCTGATAAAAAAATTACCAATCAACTATAGTAATAATTTTACATAACTACCAAAATTAAATAAATAATATTCTTAAAAAATTATATAGATCTAATTACATATACACATAAAAAAATTTGAAAATCAAAACTAAAAGTAATTTTACGACTTTATCTCATATTGACACAATATACTTTAAAGAATATTATTAAGAGAAAGTATTGGATCACACAATTATGGAAAAATCTTCTGAGATATCCAAAATAAGAACTTATTTTTGTTGCTCCTGTTGGCGTAGACCACCATTTTAGGCCATCAACGAATATGGAAAGAAACAAGACAGAGACAATTTTATCCTTGTGTAAAAACTTGTTTTTCTCATCCTTTTCTATGTACACTAAAACTTGAAAGGTGAAAAGTAAATATTTTTATATTAAATAACAGAAAAACAATAAAAATATAATAAAAGGTCTATATTTTTATCTTTTTAGTTAACTTTTGTATTTATTCTAAACTTATTGAAATTTATTGAATTAGAATTTAAAAAATAGGTTGCACCATAGGACATAATCTTCAAATAAAGTAATTTTTCAATAATTAATTTTTTTAAAAATAGGCATTAAAGATTTAAATTAATAATGTTTTTATATAAATACTTTTACATCTTTTAAAATGCAACTATAGATTTTTTAACCACTAAAAAAATAAATTATTACTTCTAGAAATACGAAAAAAATAGGACTTAAACAATTTAATATATAATAATACACACAAATCTTTATTTTTTTTTTATCAAATCTTAAAAGTAAAAAAAAATTAATTTTTCTACTAGCATTTCTAAAATCTTTAGTACTAACCACCAAATATACTTATTCATACGATTATATAGTTCAAATTAATTAAGACAAAAATTTTACAACTAAACAGAATTTAATTTACTTAGATTATCTCTAACAATTTATGCCTTTTTTCATTCTATTTTTATGATAGTACATTGTATTATATATCTAAAAATGCATACACAAAGTAACAAATATAAGCCAACGAAAAAAAAAAAGTAAAATTATCGAAAAGGAGTTAACATAATATTATTAATATTATAAGTTAGACATCCTCCACATATATTACTTACAACACTTCAACACAAACACAAAAGTCTATAACGTAAACAAGCCACCCTAACTTCTATAACAAATTCATCAAGCATCTCCTAAATATTAACTACCATATGTATACGAAGACTTGTTGATCCACCTTTTATCATTACTCAAACATAACCACCACTAGAATAATTACTCAATTTTTCTTTTACCAACACCACGTCTAAAAGTTTTGCTACTAGATGCCTGAACATCTAAATTATATATAGCATCTTTATTATTAACCCTTATAACATCAGCAACAACATATTTACTGGGAGGCTCTATGCCATATCACAACTATTCTCTGTAATAGAATTCTAATACAATAAAAGGACATTACACTCAATACAATAAATATTAGTAACCTACATTTTTAATATTTTAAAAATGCTAATATTAGATAAAGATACCGTTAGTACTTCATTCATCTATGACTCAATCTCGTTATGACTATTTGAAAGCAATGGTTGAAAATATTTTAATCACCACCCTTGAAAAGAAAAGGTATGTTAGACCTCAAAGCAGCTAATGTAAAAAATATTAGAAAAATATGACACCATAAAATCAAGTGAAAGTATTCATAACATACTCCAACATCAAAGGACGAAGTTTGGGATCCATATAACCTTATCAATTCCTTATCATCGCTTATTTTAACCATAATATATACTTGATGAGTCAAATTTATATTCTTAAAAGTAACTGGCAATTTTAAAAGGCATCGCTTCTCAATAATTGTCTCCAACGCTGTTGAGTAAGAATTTTCACTTTGTTCTTTCTTGATCAAAATCAAATTATGGTTTCCTACATTCTTTTTTAAAAGGAAAAAGAAACAAAATAAAATTAAAATAATTGAGAATGTAAATTAGCTACTTACACTAATATTCCTTATTTCAATTGCAATTTTTTTTTTCAAAATTAACCTAACCTTAAAATTCCAAAGAATTATCTTAATGCAACCAGTACTATTAGTTATAATAACATGAAGGTGATATTTGCAAAGTAACCATCCTAATGATTATTATCACTTATAATTAACACATGATACATGCCTAAGAAAATTAACAACATTATAATGTTCATATTAAATCATATCCTGACCTCAAAATTGGTTTGAAACAGGCTTTTCTACAATGTTCACACCAATATCGATCCTTATGCATTTGTACTTTTCAATAGAACCAATTATTGGCACCAATCTCAATAGAAACAATGGTACCAACAACCCAGCAGATCATTTCTATACCAATCAAGTTATATATTAATCATAAAAATAGTGGCTTCACTTTAAACATGAAACAGAAATATTTTATAATATAATCACCTCTATCATGTTAAGAATTTTTTTTTAATATTCTTCACTAGAGTTGCACCACCCATTATATCATCAATGACCAAATTTTGTGGTTATCTTTGTCATGGCTGATTGTCTAAGAATATACAACACCTTGAACTATTAAACTGCATAGACAAATAGGACAAAAATAAAATGAGAATTAAATAAAATTACCTTCTTTCGATCAATGAATTCAAACTTCACAATATATAATATATATATAGTGAAGCTACAAACTGAAATGTAAAAGAACAATAAAATTTCAATACATGCAGAAGTTTATACAATACCAAACTAAAAATTAAATTGATAAAAAAATTATAAAATGGTCACTATGAGTCCATGTACCTCTTTCTAAAAGCAACTATATTAGAAAAGTTTGGGTTAATCAAGGTTTGGAAAGACTGATAATTATTTTGGATGTTGACCTCATTTAAATACACATAAGTTTAAATAGCTGTGCAATCATCATCAGTGGCTGACCGTCATATTCCTCTATAAAATGTAAAATTAGATCAACTAAATAATCAATATACTTCATTTTATTTCTCCTATAAGACCAAAAAAGACACAACAAAAGAAAAAATACACAGAAAAAATTCATGCTATGTCCTTATTAAAGTAAAGAGAAACATGATAAAATTGAAAGGACACCAAAACAAAACGATTTTTTCTTTAATTAAAGCACAAACTATATATCAAACTAAAAAATTAGTTTAACATAAAATGTGAGAGGAAAAATAAATTCTAAGTCTTCTGAGTAAACCGCGATGTGTTTATTATGGTTTCTTATAGTTGTTCCCAAGTCTTTTGGATCCTCCTTGCCAATAACATAACTAATGCAATCTACAAAATCATATAAACTACCATTTTATAAAACCATCTACTTTACAGGTAAAAATAATTAAACAAAATACATAACATTAACCAAATGTAAAAATTAATATATTTACCTATAAGACAATTTTGATTCATAGCAGCCATGAACTCAATATCACAATAAAGAGTAAAAAAAAGGACTGAATGTGAAAATATTATTGGAAAAAACAGTCATTGAAATTTTGGTATAAAAACTTAATTTGTACCTATGAGAAGTAGTTCTAATTAGTTTGGTTTTTATTTGGACAATAAAATTTCTCATAAAATAGATTCCGTATTCATGAATGAGAGTTTTCAACACAACAACACTTGTTTTAGAAATGCTATAATGAATACACCCTTAATCATAAAATAACAAAACAAAGACAATAAAAAATAGAGAAAAGGACAAATCCATCCCTGGCCTTTTTTTTAGAAGACATTTCCGTCCCTGATGATTGCAAAATACAATGATGTCCCTGACCCTTTAAAATTTTGGACAAATCTATCCCCCCGTTAGCCCTGTCGGAAAGTGCTGAGTTGGCTGCCGTGGCTCTGACGTGGATGTAACGGGGGACACGTTGGCATGACTTTCTGGAAATAAGACAGATTAGTCCCCAGCCCCCTTAAATGACGCCGTTTCTCCCTCACCCCCAATCCTTCAAAATCTTGAACCCTATTTCCTTGTCTGCACAGAAAGGGAGAAGGTGGTGAACGAAGAAAGGGAGCATGGCATCGGATGGGGTATCATCTTGCTCCCGAAGGAGTGGAGGTGTAGGAAGAGAAGAGCAATCCGCTGAAGGTTCTGGTCCTAAGGGGAAGGATGGCAAAGATGGGGTGTCACCGAAGTGCTTCTGTGGAGAACACGCCATCATGTTCATGTTGAAGACGAGCAGCAACCCTAACAGATTATTTCTCAGATGTCCGTTTTATAAGATATGTATAACTGTGAGGGAATCTGTTAGTGTTAGGGTTTTGGGTAACCCAGGTTTTCATGGTGATATATGTGAAATGAATTTGTGCAGGTGAGACAACTCCATTGCAAGTTTTTTTTGTGGTTAGATGAGCACATTGGAAGGCTTGGGTTGAGTGATTCAAGGTTCCAGGCAGAGAAGGAATTAGGTTACGTTGAAGAGGATGAATGGAAGCATGGCATGGAAAAGTAGATCAATTGTTTAGAGAAGAGGATTGTAACTTTAGAGTCCAAAAAAATCCAATTAGATGGTGTATGTATGTGACGTTAGGATTTTTGCCAGTAAAGAATTTTATAAAAGTAGTCGCGTTGTAGATATAGTTTCTAAACCAACAGAAATCCCTTCGTACAAACGTTTTGGTTGTCACAAGTAACAAACCCCTAACTAAATTGATAACCGAAGTATTCAAACCTCGGGTCGTCTTCTCAAGGAACTGCAGGGAAGTATGTTCTTATTATTGGTTGTGGAGATTGTAAATTGGGGTTTTGAGAATGAGGAGTGAATAGTTTAATTAGCAAATAAAGTAAATGAAGAACAAGCAATTTAAATGGCAAGTAAAATAAATAGATGACTGTAAATAAACTTTTGGCAAGGTATGAGAGATTGGAGATCCTATCCTAGTTATCCTTATCAATGATGATGAGAATTGAATCTTAATTCCACTTTGTTAACCTTTACTAAGATAAAGGAAGGTCAAGGGATTAATTGGTTTGATCTTCGGGTCCTATTTATTTCCTAAGAAAAGATTGGGATTATTGAAGTTCAATTTAATTAACAAAGATAACAATTATCAATCATGTTTGAGTTTGATAACTCCTGAGTTACTGATTTCTTAACTAAGACCAAAAGGAGAAAAGTAAATCTACTGGAATAAAAATGTCTTCAGATTGGGAACAATAGCAATATAAATAAAATAAAGCAATATTAAACTGAAATACCTCAAATAACATTAATTCAAAAGAGTAATCTGTAACATAAAAAAATTCATAAATTAAATTGCAAAAGTAAATAAAAGGGAATATTGAACCTGATAAAGAGATAATTCTGAAAGCGAATAAAATCCTAAATCTAAATCCTAATCCTAAAGAGAGAAGAGAGAGGAGAGAACCTCTCTCAAAACTAAATCTAAATCATGGAAAACTAACTAAAGTCGAGAGTCTCTTTGAATGGATGCATTCCTCCACTTCATAACATCTGGTCTATGCCTTTTGGACTTGGATTTGGGCCAAAAAGGGCCTCAGAAATTGCTATGAGCGTTTTCTGCAATTTCTGGTGTGTGGCCTCTGTCACGCGTCCACGTGGGTCACGCGATCGCATCATTCGGAGTTTTCCTTGGCACGCGGTCGCGTCAGTCATGCGGCCGCGTCATATGTGTTCTGCTTAAGGAGCGCGGTCGCGTCAGTCATGCGACCGCGTCATATGTGTTTCGCTCGAGGCGCGCGATAGCGTCAGTCACGCATTCGCGTCGCGCTCTCTTCGCACTGGCATGCGGTCGCGTCGTCCATGCGATCACGTGGCTGCCAGTTTCTTCACAAACTCTGTTTTATGCTTTCCTTCCATTTTTGTATGTTTTCTTTCCATCCTTTGAGTCATTCCTGCCTTAGAAGATCTGAAACTACTCAACACACTAATCACGGCATCGAATGGAAATAAAGGTAATTAAAATAATTAATTTTAAAGCATAGAAAACATGTTTTTCACATACATCACATAATAAGGAAGGGAAAGTAAAACCATGCAGTTAATATTAATAAGTGGGTGAAGGATTGAATAAATCACTCAGATTAAGCACAAAATATATCATAAAATATGGGTTTATCAACCTCCCCACACTTAAACAATAGCATGTCCTCATGCTAAGTCCAAGAGTAATGTTAGGTTAAAGGGGTGGAATGCCATGCAATGCAATCTAATCTAAATGCAACTACCTAGATGAATGATGCATCATGCAATTCTAATTTTTATTCACTTGAATATAAAGCTTGCATGTAGTTGAATTAATTCACATTATCAAGGAGTCATATATATATATATAGCCAAGCCTTAGATAGTGATAAAGTGCCTTTACAATTGAGATGTGAGAGAAAAAATATTTTATAAACTTGCAAGACAATTAATAATTTAAGCAGAGATATATGTTAATGAGCTATTGAACCCTCACTGGATTTTGTGTTTACTCTCTAGTCACTCAGTATTTATTGGGTTAATCACTCTATTCTTCTTTTTATTCTTTCTTTCTATAACTTTGTTCTTCATCTAACCAATCAATAATTATAGAATATAGACATACCAAAAATCATGAGGTCTTGAATTAAGGTTGTAATGGGGCCAAGGTAAAGGTAAGGGTATATGTATAAGGCTAAGTGAGCTAATAAGTGAATCCTTAATTAGTCTAAGATCTCATCTAACATACATACTTTCTAAAGCAAAGCTTCTTTACCTATTTTCCCATATTTTTCCACTTTTGATGTTACATGCTCATGCCTTAATGTTTATTATTTTTATCTCATGTGCATTACTTTATTTCACATTTGGGAAATTCTTTCGTGTTCCCTTTATTCAACTACTGAAAAATAACACTTCTTTTTTTTTTAATGCACATGGTAATTCAATTATTTTGATTTCACATGAGCATGCTTCCCAAAACTTTTATTTTGAATTATTTTATTCTTTTCAAGTTTTCTACCTTTTGTTTTTATCATCCATTTTCCCAATAGGGTTCCCATACTTAAACAATTACACAATTTCTATCTTAAGCTAACCAAGGATTCAACTTGGGATTTTTATTTTGTTTTTCTGCTTAAGGCTAGTAATGTGGCTGATAGAATAAAAGGGGATTTAAAGGGTAGGCTATTTTGGGATAAGTGAGCTAAAATCAAATAATGGTCTCAATCATTCTCTTGGTATGTAGTTATATTCTATAATCGGACATATAGATTAAAACAAAGTAAAGAACACCAGAATAAATAAGAAGGGCGGAACACACAGGAATAAAATATTATGGTTTAAATGTAACCATACAATTAAGCTCAAAACTCACAGACTGTGTGTTCTCTAGCTCAAAAATCATTTATCAGTTATGTATGTCATGCAAGTTTAGTTAAAAATTTCTATTATTCTCAATGTAAAACTTAAGGTGGCTTCAAAGTTCTAGTGTTTCTCCTTGATGAAATGTTGTTAACTAACTAACATGTAATGCTATATATACAAGGTGTGTGGATTGTTTCTATTATGTTCAAGTCCCTAGTTTACTTCCTTTTTATATTTTTCAATTTAAACTAAGCTATCTTATGCTAAAAAGGGTAAACTATACTAATTAATCCACAATTTCTATAACTAATAAGTTAGAATTGCAAATAAACTAAATGGCTAAAATATGAACTAAAGTGCAATATAGAATAAATACATAAAAATAGCAATATATATAAGTACTGAGAAAATAAAAATAAAAATACAGAAAAGTAGCAAAATAAATAAAAAGAGTATGTAGTGGTTCACCAAAAAAAAAGAACGCCAGAGATGGCGACCTCCCCACATTTAAAATGTAGCATCGTCCCTGATGCTCACTCAAGCAGGGTGTGAAGGGGTGTCATCACTGGAAGGACGGGTAGCTGGAGTCTCTGTGGTGGTGGTCTGAGGAGCTGCCTGTGGCAGAGGAGGTGCTGACTGGATAGGGATCTCAGGGTCTACAGCCTGAATCTGAGGCAGAGCCTCCTGATGTGATGTGGCCTGCTCTGTGCCTGCATGCGCAGCCTCGCTCTGTGGATGGGTCTCTGCCTCGTGATCATCCGCCTCCTCCTCAGATGCCTCGGATGGTGTGTCAGGCTCGGAGGGGATGTCGCCAGATCGTATCATCAGCTTCAGGTGCTCATAGCGTCGCTTGTTGCGACGCTCCATCTGGTCAAGTCATCGAAACAGGTGGTGCACCAGATGATAGATGGGCTCTGGGGCAGGTGGAGGTGCAGTGGTGGTGGCTGGTGGTGGTGGTGTGATTGGAGAAGAAGAGAGGGAAGAGAGGGGTTTGGGGGGGCGCGACTGGTAGGGTTCGCGTGACTGAGGGGGTTATAAATTTGAATCCACGCGATCGCGTGGGGCACGCGGTCGCGTGGTTGGGCTGAAATGGTGGTTGACGCGATCGCATGAATGGCGCGATCACATGGAATAGCGAAAAGAGTGAATGACGCGATCGCCTGGGGCATGCGATCGCGTCGCTGGAAATTGTGCTAAACGCACGATTCCAGCGTCGTTTCAGCGCAACTCTCTGTCTCCTTTTGGGGTGTTGTGCAATCCTATGCGACACGATCGCGTCGCACACGCGATCGCGTGGGAATGATGTTGTGCAGGTGACGCGATCGCGTGAGTGACGCGATCGCGTGGGTCATTTGTGCAAAACGCACAATGGCCGCACGATTACAGCCTAACTTTCTGGACGTTCGATCTTTACGCCGATCTCCAAGGCACGCGGCCGCGTGGATGACGTAGTCGCGTGGGAAGTGTTTTTCGCAACTTGACGCGATCGCATGAATTATGCGGTCGCGTCGCGCACCCCTTTTTTTTATGCAGGTATGCAATTATGCAGTATGCAGAAGCAATTATTATTATGAATGAGATGCAAAACTCCAGGTTCAATAAAATAAAACTTGAAAACAAATAAAACTAAATAAAAATTGAAAAAAGGACGATCATACCATGGTGGGTTGTCTCCCACCTAGCACTTTTAGTTAAAGTCCTTAAGTTGGACATTGGATGAGCTTCCTGTTATGGCGGCTTATGCTTAAATTCATCCAGAAATCTCCACCAATGCTTGGAATGCCAATAGCCTCCGGGGTCCCAAACTAGGCATGTGAAGCTTCTGAGCAGCATCAAACAGATTGTCAGGCTCCCGGGGTGACGAATGTCAGCATAGATTTCAGGATCCCAAACTTTGCTTTTAAATCCGCCTTCGTCTTGATCTATACTTTTCCATCTGGGCGGTTTAGAAATTAGATTCTCACCAGGATAACCAAATATTTTCCGAGATCCATCTGATTGATCATGATGCCAATCCGTGCACTTCGAGTTGAAGCGTGGAACCTTATTGAACCTTGTGCACCAGCTCTGAGTACGAGCCATTTCCTGCTTACTCTTAAAGCCGCAGAGAGCTCTAAGCTGGCCATCTGTTTCAAGCAAACCATATTCAAGTGGAAAAACACAGTTAAAGGTTAAAGATTGTACCCACTTGAAACTTGTATTGGGTGGTAATGGCCTTGGGATAGGTGGTTCCAGTGGTTCTGTGAGTTCTACTCCCTTGTGCTCTTCTGTGAATTTCTCCACTTCTTTGCAAGATTCTTCAAATGTATCCATGTCCTGATCAAAGCCATCTATATCTTCCTCATCACTTAAGTCATAGACTGGAGGTTGAGAGAAATCTACCTCCGTATCATCTTCGTATTCACTCGGGGAAGATTCTTCGATCTCAGAGAATTCACTCGCGGATGCAAGTTCATTACATAGGGGTTGGGCACTGTCCTCCTTAGCATCAATCGTAACGTCCTTGACAGAATTTTCCACAACTCTGGATTCCTATGGAAGTTCAGCGTCTCCTAAGTCTTCAACCAACTCTTCTTCTTTAATAATGACAGCTTCCCCTACTTGTTCCAAGACGAAGCCATGCTCTGTCTTGTCCACTGGAGTTTCTAGTATCTCCTTCATGCTACGCTCTTCGTTAGATTGTCCACATGGGGCTGTGGGAGGTTCTTGAATGTTCGAACGCCTAGAAGATAATTGACTTACTGCTTGCTCCAGTTGATAAAGGGTTGTTTGAAGTCAAGCCACTGTTTCCTTGAGGCGAACCTCTGATTCTTGGGGTGATAGATTTGGATATGGTGCATGGAAAAGTGGTGACGTTTGGGAGTAATTTGATTGGAATCGGGGTAAATGAGGATCATACGGTGGTGAATGGTGAAAAGGAGCTTGTGAGTGTGGTGGTTCGAAGTTATGTTGAGAGGATGGTCTATAAGCACATGGTGGGGCTTGTTGGTGGTTACGAGGCTGTCCACCGTGTCTATTGGCTTTGTATGCATTGTAGAATGGTCCTTGTCCATGATATCTTGGAAGGTGTTATTGCCTAAAGGGTTGATCAGATCCTCTTGGCTCCATCCATCTTTGATTGTTCTGACCTTGATGCATGTTCCTGTTATAACTTCTATTCCTTTCAATAACATTAGAACCAAACTCAAAGCGAAAGGGGTGAGAATTCATAGTAGCTAATAGAAATAAAAAGAGGAAAATAAAAACAAATAAACAAGTAAAAGAAAAATATTTACAATAACCAATAATAAGGCACACGATTGCAATTCCCCAGCAGCGGCGCCATTTTGACGTTAGGATTTTTGCCAGTAAAAAATTTTATAAAAGCAGTCGCGTTGTAGATATAGTTTCTAAACCAATAGAAATCCCTTCGTACAAACGTTTTGGTTGTCACAAGTAACAAACCCCTAAATAAATTGATAACCGAAGTATTCAAACCTCGGGTCATCTTCTCAAGGAACTGCAGGGAAGTATGTTCTTATTATTGGTTATGGAGATTGTAAATTGGGGTTTTGAGAATGAGGAGTGAATAGTTTAATTAGCAAATAAAGTAAATGAAGAACAAGCAATTTAAATGGCAAGTAAAATAAATAGATGACTGTAAATAAACTTTTGGCAAGATATGAGAGATTGGAGATCCTATCCTAGTTATCCTTATCAATGATGATGAGAATTGAATCTTAATTCCACTTTGTTAACCTTTACTAAGATAAAGGAAGGTCAAGGGATTAATTGGTTTGATCTTCGGATTCTATTTATTTCCTAAGAAAAGATTGGGATTATTGAAGTTCAATTTAATTAACAAAGATAACAATTATCAATCATGTTTGAGTTTGATAACTCCTGAGTTACTGATTTCTTAACCAAGACCAAAAGGAGAAAAGTAAATCTACTAGAATAAAAATGTCTTCAGATTGGGAACAATAGCAACATAAATAAAATAAAGCAATATTAAACTGAAATACCTCAAATAACATTAATTCAAAAGAGTAATCTGTAACATGAAAGAATTCATAAATTAAATTGCAAAAGTAAATAAAAGAGAATCTTGAACCTGATAAAGAGATAATCCTGAAAGCGAATAAAATCCTAAATCTAAATCCTAATCCTAAAGAGAGAAGAGAGAGGAGAGAACCTCTCTCAAAACTAAATCTAAATCATGGAAAACTAACTAAAGTCGAGAGTCTCTTTGAATGGATGCATTCCTCCACTTCATAACCTCTGGTCTATGCCTTCTGGACTTGGATTTGGGCCAAAAAGAGCCTCAGAAATCGCTATGAGCATTTTCTGCAATTTCTGGTGCGTGGCCTCTGTCACGCGTCCGCGTGGGTCATGCAGTTGCATCATTCGGAGTTTTCCTTGGCACGCGGTCGTGTCACTCATGCGGCCGCGTCATATGTGTTTTGCTTAAGGAGCGCGGTCGCGTCAGTCATGCGACCGCGTCATATATTTTTCGCTCGAGGCGCGCGATAGCGTCAGTCACACATTCGCATCGCGCTCTCTTCGCACTGGCATGCGGTCACGTCGTCCATGCGATCGCGTGGCTGCCAGTTTCTTCACAAACTCCATTTTATGCTTTCCTTCCATTTTTGTATGTTTCTTTTCCATCCTTTGAGTCATTCCTGCCTTAGAAGATTTGAAACTACTCAACACACTAATCACGGCATCGAATGGAAATAAAGGTAATTAAAATAATTAATTTTAAAGCATAGGAAACATGTTTTTCACATACATCACATAATAAGGAAGGGAAAGTAAAACCATGCAGTTAATATGAATAAGTGGGTGAAGGATTGAATAAATCACTCAGATTAAGCACAAAATATATCATAAAATATGGGTTTATCAGTATGTGATTATAATTGTCCTGATTGCTGGTATTTTACGTTGTAAGAACTGATTGATGGTTGAATATGATAAATTTTGTTACATGTTGCCTGGAAAAATTTGAACATATTCTTTCTAGAAATGTATGAATTTTATATCCTGTATATTGCAATGTAATGCAGAAAATGAAAGCTGGCAATATCACAGGTAATCAAACACTGAGTAACTGGCATTAAACCTTTTAACCCAAACATTGTTCATTGTAACTGACAACCCAAAAAAAAAAAAAAGGACGACTACTTAGCTAGTAATGTCTGCACATGTATGGCATGCTACCAGTGACAAGTTTTTCCTTAACCATAAACAGGTAACCAAAAAAACTAGCTAATACCCAAAAAAAAGATAGTTATATCTGAGTAATACAAAAAACGTTTACAGCAGGACACATTTGTCACAAAATAACATAAGACATGAGTTGCTTCATTCCTTGGACTCCTTCGACGCTGAGACAGTTGGTTTAGATGCTTGTGGGGTGGGACCTACTGAGGCTGTGCAGCTGCCTGCGTGCTAGATGGTGCTTGGTGAACTGGTTCTTGGTGCTGTGTGCTACAAGGTGGTGGCCCTTGAGCAAGTGGAGCAGGTGGCCTGAAAATCTTCTGTTTTGGTCTGAACTTTGACGGTTTAGGGCGAGCTGTGCTGGTGACCATGGATGGAGCATTTCCTGGGGGCCTAAAGGGCTGGTTTAAACTTGGGGCGGGTGGCCTAGCACTGGAACCCGTTGGGGCATGTGGTCCTAATACAATTGTTGATCTTGTAACTCTTGTTGGAGCAGGGGCAACGTTCATCGCAATTGGACCAGCTCCGCTCGGAACCTGCCATATAAGACGCCAACATAATCAAGCAGTAAGTACTCAGAACATATACTAAACAGCTTATAATGACAAACAATTAAACAGTTACAGTAGGTTGTTGCTGCTGGGGTGTTGAGCTGCTTGATTGGCTGTGTGAAGCATCCTGGACATTATGGGTAAATTAGTTGACAATTTAATACGAGAACATATTAGTCCCTCAGGATTCATATACTAATACAGATCAATCCTTGAAGATTAAGATACTAAGATATACAAATCCCTGAGGTTTAAAGTACTAAGACATTTTAAAGCCTGAACTACTTGCACTAGGGACACAATAATTGCTAGATCTTATAAGCAAATATACCATTATTAAGCAACTGATTTTACCTCTGGTGGTGGAGTAGACTGTGACAAAGGGAGACAGACAAGTGCTTGGGATGTGCTCTCTTTCTTCTTCTTAGGCCTTTTGGTCTTCGGTTTCCAATTCGGGTTCGATGTTGCTCCTTTGCAAGTTTTGTAATTATGGCCCTTCTCACCACACTTGCTGCAAGACACAGAGAATGACTTCTTCAGCTTACCCCCTTGCATTAGTGGCTCTGCAGGGTCTTTCTACCGATTGTGCACCTTTGGGCGCCCAATCCCTCTTTTGATAATGGGTGGGTCTGGCTGTGTGAATTCAGTTCTGGCCCAGAACTCTGAACTTGGCACTGGTTGAATGCAGTGTGCATAAGTCCTCCTGATGGACTCCATACACAGCCAAGGGTGTACGTAGTCTTGTGGCTAGTCCCGTCTCTTCCTAATGGCAGCAAGTGCATGTATGCAAGGCATGCCTGAGGTGACAAGGAAAACAGTTTTAAAAATGTGCAAAATAACAAAACAATCTAGGAATCATTTTGACTACAGAGAGACAGAGGTTACCAGTAAGTTGCCATTTGTTGCACGAGCAAGTGTATTTAATTAGATCCACATCAACCTTGCTTGCCTTCCCGCTCACCTCAAACCTTTTTCCTCTCGTTGTCACCAACCATTCAGCCATCCACTTAGTACTAAGATTGACTAACCTCTCCATCCTCTTCTGCTGTACTGGTGCTAGCTTTCCAGTGTGGTTATCTAGGACCCGTTTGTGATTCACCATCCTCCTCATCAGATAACATCTGATTTCTTCACACATGGTGAGGATGGGCTTCGTACGGTAAGTAACTATTTTTGCATTGAAAACTTCACACATATTATTTGTGAGGTTATCAACCTTTGGCGCATGAGAGAAATATGCCTTAACCCAACTTTCTGGTGGAAACCTACTGAGATATTCCCAAGCCCCATGGTTAACTTGCTTCAGCTTGTCCATACATTCTTGAATTCTGCAATGATTGTGCATCTAGCACACTCCCACACAACCTCCCTAATGTACAAGTCTTTGAAGCGATTGATGAAATTCTTTCACATGTGCATCACACAATTGCGGAGATTTGCATGTGGCATAACCTCCTTTAGCGCAGGCAGTAAACCCTGCACCATAAAAAGGACATTAAGGAATGTTATGTGAAATTAAAACCTTCATATCTAAAACTAAACTAATTGACTAATCATAATTAAAGCTTACTTTTTGTTGGTCTGATATGAAGGTCCACCCATGGCTGGCACTGTCACCAATGTCTTCCTGGAGATTAGTCAGGAACCATTTCCAAGCATCTTTGGTCTCACCCCTAACAACTCCATATGCAACAACGTAGAACTGATTGTTGGCATCTTGGGCAACTGCTGCTAGAAGCCAACCCATGTAGTAGGTTTTCAAAAAACAACCATCTAGGTGCAACAAAGGTCTGCACCCATCCTTGAACCCTTTCTTACAAGCATCCAAGCATATGTATAATTTATCAAATACGGGAGGTGATTCTGGAACTGGCATAAGCTCCAACCTGGCCATCGAACCTAAATTGCTTATCAGAATCTGCTCACAGTAGTCTCTGCTCCGTTTGTATTGGTCCCTCTCATTGCCCATGATCTTCTCCCTGGCCTTAACTACTGCTCTGTACACCATCTTAGGGTGGGGACATAATGAAAAATCCTCTCTTAGAAAGTCAGTTGCCTCCTTCGTATTCATGCGGGGTTGGGTTGCCATCCTCTTTTCAATCTTCTTGCTAAGCCAATGCTGGTCAGCTGCATTGCTCCCTAAATCCCTTGCACAAGTATGTTCTTGCACATATGTCTTTACTTGATAACACTACAAGGTTTTGTTATAGGACAAATGAACCAGGAATGGACACTCCTCATCCTTGCAACCCACCCTTACCCTCTCCTTGTCGTTCTTTATCCACTTCAGCTCCCTCCCTTCAGCTATGAAGGAATCCTTCACCACCTCCTTAAACCTTTCAACAGTAGCAAATCTGGTTTTCAACTCAAATCTCCCCTACCGTGAGCATAGTCATCATCGAATTCAGGAAATCTCCTGTTGCTACCTTCATCATCAGATGAAAATGGGTGTATGCAACTCCTCGGATTCATACTCAAATACGATTTCTTCCATTTCTGATGGTAACTCACTAATGTAGAAAACCCCTACCCCTGCATTGTTCGGCTCCACACCAGGATTACCACCACCTCCTCCTTCATCATTCGGCCAAGCAGCCCCCTGACCACCAGTATTAACCCCTGAACTATTTTCTCCCCTAACATTCACCTTGGCCCTTTTCTGAATCCTTCTCTGTTCAACCTTAGCCTTTCCCTTTGACCCTTGCCTCCTTGCAGCTGGCTTCTTCGGGGTGACTATCTTTTTTCTACCCTGTGTTGTTCTTTTTCTCTTGCAACTGGCTTCTTTTTCACTCTCAGAACTAGAGGTCTCCACTCCAGCTGGTGGAGGTTTGTACAGCACATCCTCTGTGCTTTCGTACCCGTCATCTGATGAAGAGGATGTCTTCAGTTCCTCTAATATCTCATCCACATCCACCTCCACATCCGCTGCCCCATCAGCATCCCTTCCAGCATCTTCAACAACCTCAGGGACATCTACTCTATGATCAAAGTATATATGAAACTCAGTAGAGTTTTGGTTCTTCGATATGTTTTCTCGCATTGCATTTATCCCAGCATCCCCAGTTAACTTGTTCAAACCCGACTCAATGTCGCTACTTGTGGGATCATACCAGTATACTTTCTTGTATGACTGGTATCCCAAACCCTTGAACAACGTAACAAGGTCCCCAAAGTTCACAAAGTCCAGGTCCATCTCAGGGAACCTCTCTTCCTTCCCATTTTCATAAACCAAGGCTCCATCAATCCCTCTGACAAACTTCCCTCCATGGTGAAAAATTGGCACCACAAAAACATCAACCATCTGAAATTAACCAATGATCAACAACGTCTCAGTCCATAAACAGTTACCAAAATTTTGAACGAAACCCCTTTGCCCGAACAAGTTTCCCCCTACTGATCATATACACAACGTTTTCAAAAGAAATAAACTACTACATTATACCCCTATTTCCCACACTCTCAACATGCACACACACTGCATTCACCCTTTCTTCCCACACAATAACTAAAACTTAAATGAAAAGGATCACAATCTTACCTTCTAAGGAAGACAGCAAGTATGCCCTCAACGAAACCCTCCTTGTTGGCCTCCCACAGCAACTCCACGACGGACGGATTGCTCTTCCACGTAGTGCAATTTTTGGAGGGAGAAACAGGGGGAAACTTTGATCGTTGCTCTTCTAGTGTTTTCAGTAATTCAGAGGAAAAAGCATGGATGTTATGGGTATTGCATATGGGAATTAAATTGTGTTTGGAGGGGTGGGGGAGAAACGGCGTCGTTTAAGGGGCTGGGGACTAATCTGTCTTATTTCCAGAAAGTCATGCCAACGTGTCCCCCGTTACATCCACGTCAGAACCACGGCAGCCAACTCAGCACTTTTTGACGGGGCTAACGGGCTGAGATTAACGGGGGGATAGATTTGTCCAAAATTTTGAAGGGTCAGGGACATCATTGTATTTTGCAATCATCAGGAACGAAAATGTCTTCTAAAAAAAAGGTCAGGAACAGATTTGTCCTTTTCTCTAAAAAATAATTATCACAATTTAAGTCATACCACAATTCCAAGAACGATATAAGAATAACAACAACAAAGCCAAGAACCACAAAGAAAAAACTAAACCTTTTCATTTTGAAGCATTATTTTCACACTCAAATATCATTCGCATTGAATTGATTCGGAGTCTCATACAGTGGTACAACTCCAACCACCAAAGACCATGATAAGTTAGTAGTTTTCACATATGCAATACCATCAATTTCTGGGATTATATCATTTAAAAAAGCCATGTAGATATCAATACACAAAATATTCAAAAACTAATATATCATCATAGCTATTTTCAAACTAGATTAAAAAACAAGAGACACATATTAAAAAATGGGTGTGGCGGACAAGAGAAGCAGTTTCTAAATATGTAGAACTTCTAAAGAACATTGTTCATAGAGAGAATTTTGAATCCTACTCTTAAATGCGAAAAATTCAAACTCATAGACAGGGGGTTAATCCATATTAGGGTTTGAGAAACACATTTGGCAATCTATTACATTCTTATATCAACCAATTAGAAGGAAAATTGCTAGATTATTTCACAAATTTCAGGATTGCTGCACCTCTCCACATTAACCCTTAATATGAAACAAAATATTCATCTAAAAGCAAAAAAAAAAAAAAAAAAAAAAAAAAAAAAAAAAAAGAAAACAAACCTCAATTATCCAACGGACTACAACAAAAATGACAATAATATGAGAGCTACTAGAAAAATTAATAACCGAAGGTTGAAACTAACATAAAAAACACACGTTAAATTAAGAAGAGAGAGAATAGAAAATTCTAAATGCCCACATGTCAACTGGAGGTGCTCTTTGAAAGTGAATTTACTATAATGATAATCTATCTTATAATAATAAATTGATTTTGCTACTCAATGCCAAAATAAAATAAAATAAAATAAAATAATGCAGGGATTACAAAAAGAAGATTTAAACTTAATCTCTTTGTTTATTTGCAGAGGTGTACCAATATCAACCTCTCATTCATAGAAAAGTTTTTTTTTTCTTTTTAAATGTTTTTAGAACATATTTAGTTTATGTTATAAAATTTTTTCTATATTTTAATCATCTTTTTAAATTCCATTATTCTAAATTGAATATGATTTAGATATACCAATTGTGTTAGAATTTAGTGAAAAAAATAATCCAGTTTGTTATCTTTTACTCCAAACTAATATTTCATTTTGTTTTATTTCATTTTTTCATATTTATTATAAAAATTTCTAAGTATTTTATTTTAATTCATGAAATTTATTATAAAAGAGTAAACATTTAATTGATTTTCAAAAAATTTTAAATCAGAATTTTGTTTTTTAAAATTATTTTATTATGTAAAAGTCTTTGAAAATTATTTATGTGTATCTGATAAATTGATTCTTTTATTGATTTGAAGCAGGACTAATTTATCTTATAATAATATTTTTTGTGAATTAATTGCCTTATAATAAAATTTGTTAAGAATTCATTTATTTAATATACATATTAAAATTTTGATTGTAAGTAACAAATTGGTGACGAAATAAATTCTTGAAAACTTTTAATGAATACAAATTAATCAATGATATAAAATAAATCAAATCAAGTATAAAAAAGACACAACAACATATATAAAAAATTAGTTATTAATTATATAAATACAATAGAAAATCTCGGCATACAAGTCAAATTGAGTTACAAGTCTTACAAGTCATTACAGTCAAACGCGTCTCTTATGGCATGTAAGTTTCACGTGCCTCATTAACAGATTTTCAAATCAATCAACGTGCGAATATATAACTTCCTTTTTTTTTAAAGGATTTCGTTTCCTTTTTCGAATTTCTTGCCTTTTTTCTTCGATATCTTGCCTTCTCCTTCGTCGTTTATGTGCCTGTCTCTTTGCCTTCTCCTCATCATTTACGTGCGTTTCTCTCTGTTTTCTTTCTTCGTTTTTCTCTATTTTCATTGTTTCTGAAATCAAGGTCTGAAATCGTTTTGAAGATAATAGATGATTCAACTTCAGATTGTCAGCTGAACCAGCGCGAAGTGGATTTTGAATTTGAATCCAATGAAGTTCCTGAGGTGTAATTTAGTTTTAGTTAATTATTGAATCTGAATTTGATCCACTTAGTAGTTTATTATTGTGTAGCTGAATAATGCATGAATATTGAATCTAATGTACTGTGAAATTTGCTATTAATTGTTCCTTATTTGAATTGAATCTAATATACTAGTTTCTGATGAATTTTGTGCATTTTATATAAGACGTTCAGGTATAGATAAGGAATATTTAGGTGTATTTTAGAAAAGTTTGAGTATATTTACAGTTTATGACTTTTCATATTCTTTTAGTTGAATTGTTGATGTTCGAGTGTAGTTTAGGAATATTTAGGTGTATTTTAGGAAAGTTTGGGTGTATTTACAGTTTATGACTTTTCATCTGACAGAGGGTGAATTGGCTTATTCTTTTACTTGAATTGTTTTAGTTTCTGTTTAATGATGATTGATGAGTCTGGTTTTGTTATTTTTTATGATTGTTATTTCCATTCTATAGTATATGCTTGTTTTTAATATGGTGGTATTTTTTGGTGTATTTTGCAGCCCCTCTTTGTTGTTGATGAGCAATTTGTTTCCAAGGTTGGAATGACTTTTAACGCCCTTTAAGATGCTGCAAAATTCTACAAGGATTATGCAAAGGCTGCTGATTTTTCTACAAGAGTTCGGAGCACGAATAAGAAGGAAAATGAAATTAAGAATCAATTGATTACATGTAGCAGAGAGGGAAAATAGAAATAAAAAATATCTCCGACCGAGAAGACAAATCCCACTGCTGGTTTATATACACATATTGAAGGACGTTGGTGTTTGGATTATTTCGAAGGTCGTGTTGAATCATTCACATTCCTGCTGTCCAAATCAAGCAGAGATGCTTAAACAGCACAGGAAACTAAGCATGTACGTGCGTCGTACAATAAAGCACAACAAGGAAGCCGGTATCAGACCAAGCAAAACTTACCAATCATTTGTTGCAGCAGCTGGGGGTCACCGCGAGTTAAATTTTATCGAAAAAGACGTGAGGAATTACATCACAAGAGAAGTGCGAAATGTTTCGGAACAAGACGATGCAAAAGAATTCAGGAAATACTTATTAAGAATGAAAGAGAAGAATCAGAATTTCTTTTTCGAGCTTGAACTTGAGAATGATCAGTCGATTAAGCTTGCTTTTTGGGCCGACGCAAGGAGCAGAGCTGCCTTTGAGTATTTCGGAGATGTTATTTCATTCGACACCACCTACAATACAAATAGGTAATATGCTATTATGGTTTATGATGCTGAATTAATGTTGTTTTATGAAACTGCTGTAGAGGTGTATATTGGATGTTTTTTGGTATATAAGCTTATTATTTGGGTGTATTTAATGATTTTAATTCTGTTTTATCGTAATCTATTTCAGGTATAATCTGGTTTGTGGTTCTTTTGTCGGGCTGAATCACCACGGTCAGTCAACACTTCTTATATGTGCTTTGATGAAATATAAAGATATTCAATCATTCAAATTATTATTTTAATGTTGGCTTCGTTGTATGGGAGGAAAGGCTCCAAAAGGGATTCTCACCAATCAATGTGCATCAATGCAAAGGGCTATCGAGGCTTGTATACCCACAACAATTCACCGTTGGTGTATTTGGCACATCATGAAGAAGATTCCAAGCAAATTAAACAGATACAAAGCACACATAGAAATCGAACAAGAAATGAGTCATGTTGTTTGGAACTCTCATACCAAAGAATCATTTGATAGGAATTGGAATGATTTTCTGCTGAAGTATGGTCTTGTGGACAACAAATGGCTTTTAGGTAATGATGTTTAACATCTGCAGCAGAGGTGTAAAATTAATGTTTTTGGCGGTATTATAGTCTGATTTGGGTGAATTGTGCAGAGCTTTTTGAAGACCGTCATATATGGATTCCAATTTATCTGGATCACCACTTTTGGGCCGGGATGAGAAGCACACAAAGGAGCGAGAGCATGTATTCATTTTTGAACAAGTTCATTACCCGGAATAGCTCACTTATTCAATTCGTTAAACAGTACGATAATTGCCTCGGAAGCAGGGAGCAAAGAGAGAGAGAGAGAGAATCGGATGCTGAAGATTTTTACATGGTCATACCGTGTGCAACAAAATCCTCCATAGAAGCTAAGTTTCAAGATGTGTACACTCACAAAAAGTTTAGGTAAGTCCAAGCACAATTCAGAGGGAAGGTGAATTGCATCACAAGATTAATAAACTCTGCTTTAGGCTATTCGGTATACGAATAAATAGAAAGTAATGTTTGGGCAATATAAAAGACGTTAAACAATATAAAAAATATTGAAGGAAGACAAGTAAATAATTTGGGAAGAAAATATAGAGAAGATAGTTAAGGTTTCAGAGTTATCTATTTTTCCGAATTAACTTTTCTTACTAACTATTTTAATCATGTAGGATTTAATTTATGGCAAACTATATGTGACTAGACCCTAATTCCTTAGACCTTTCTAGTCTCCTCTAATTTTCATTAACTGCCAATTCCTTGGTCAATTAATTCCAATTAGGGGGTGATGATCAAATTCCAGTTTATATGCCACAAAAACTCTAATTACCCAAAAATAAAAGGATTATATGTCACGTATCCCGTTAAATCCAGATAATTAAAATTTAGGAGAATATATTTTCAAGCTGTTATTCAAGTAAAAAGCTTTTCCAAGTTATACAAGAACTCAAATAGAAAGAGGGTCATACTTCCGTTCCACCCAAATTCATAAGATAAAGAGCGAAAACAATTCTTAAATTATAAATTCATACATGAATTAAAATAGAAAAAGCAATAAAATCAATCCATACAAATAGACAGAGCTCCTAACATTAACACTGGAGGATTAGTTGCTCATGGTTCAGAGAAAAATAAGGATTGTAAATTGGAATCGAATAATGTTGTGTTGGAATCACCCTGTTGGAATTCCCTTTTATATATAATCCTAATTAATTTTAAATCTATTATCTAAAACTAAAATAATATCTTTTCCTAAAATTTAATATTTGAATTTAAATTAGAATTAATTAACAAGTCTTCAGTTGATGGGTGGGGACCACATGTTTTGTACATTTTGCAGCTTCTAATCTGTGTTTTCTGGGCTGGAAACTGGGTCAAAATAGCCCAGAAATCGCCCCCAGCGTTTCTCTGCATTTTCTGCACGTGGCGTATGTCACGCGTACGCGTCAGTCATGCGTACGCATCGAGGGTCTTTTCCGCGAGTCATGCGCACGCATCGGTCACGTGCACGCGTCGCCATGGAAAGCTCCAAATCACGCGTACGCATCAGTCATGCGCACGCGTCGCTCCTCGCTGCCATCTCCTTTTGTTCTTGTGCTGCAGAAACTCCATCAAATCCAGCCGAATGCTACCTAAAATAAACAAAATTGCAAAAAGACTCAAAGTAGCATCCATATTGGCTAAAAGATAATTAATTCTTTATTAAACTCAACAAATTAGATGCAAATTCACTAGGAAAAGATAAGAAAGATGCTCACGCATCACAACACCAAACTTGAATTGTTGCTTGTCCTCAAGCAACCATAACTAATATAGGCTTAGGATGTGAATTTGCATGAGAATGAGAGTTTGATTAAGCTCATGTCTCCTCTTATAGTGGGGATTACAACTGTAATCCTGAATAGTTTTGGCATCTCACTCTCCTTTGAATCAGAAGAATGTTACTGTCATTCGGAATTAGAATCCGGATAATATTATGAATTCTCTTATCTTTTATAACTCAATTTAATCCTTGAACACAGCAATTTTTTTCTGGTGCTTTGCACCTTGAGCCTAGCCGTGACTTTAAATATTTTATCTCAAGTTTTACTTGACACAGAAACACCACAAGAACTTAACTAGGGAACTCTTTTGAAGTTCTGATTTTTCTTTCAGCTACTCCTAGACAGTGGTGCTCAAAGCCTTTGGCATACTCTTCTAATTGCAGTTGATCTCGACTCTAAATGTTTTGTCTCAAGGATTACTTGACACAAGAACACCACAAGCATATAACTAGGGAACAACTCTTTGAGCATTTAATCATGTCTGGCCTCCCTAGTCATTGATGCTCAGAGCCTTGGACCTTGCTTTTTGCTTCTTTTTTTCTTTTCTTTTTTTTGTTGTTTCTTTTGCTTCAAGGATTTAAATTTTTGTTTATTTCAGAGAAATCATAATAATTCTCTAAATCCCTGTTCCTAGTACATCAACATTCTTTGATTCAAATTTAAATATGCACTGTTCATGTCATGCATTCAGAGTTACAGAAAATACCACCACATCTAAGTAAATAAGACTATTCTTCAATATAAACTCACTTTCTCATGCAATACATCACTTCTGTATTTTTTATTTGAATTCAAACTCAGTGAGTAATACATGAAACATCTTTTCGGAATTAAGGCAATTAAGAGAAAACTAAAGTAGACCTAGGATTCTAACTAATAAAGGATCATGCAACAAACAAATTAAAATAGCAGAAAATCGAAACATAATATAATAAAAGCGGGAATGAATATAGAATGAAAGGAACTCAACCACCTTAGTTATCCTAGCGGTCGTTTTATTCTTCAGGTTGTGCTCCTCCTATAAAGATGATTCGCCTCCCTTTGGAGCCATAAGAATAAACAGAAACCTTCTAAGCAAAGTGTCAACATCAAACTTAAAGGTTTGCTTGTCCTTAAGCAAAGAAGAACTGAAAATAGAAAGAAATAACTATTATGATGAAAGAAGAATAAAAGGATAAAAGAACAAGAGAGAATTAGGATTGGAAGAGAGAGAAAGAAAATTAAAACTGGGTGGCGAACTAGTGTAGTTGTGCGGCGAAGGCGACGTGTATGCGTACAGCACGCGTACGCGTGGGTCGCAAATTTTCCTTAATGACGCGTGAGCGTCAGGCACGCGTTCGCATGCCCATGATTTGTGCGATTCGCGCGAAGCCAAACACGCGCACGCACAACTCTCTGTTCGCGTGGCTTGGGAACCAATAATTTCATGCGACGCATGCGCGTCATGCACGCGCACGCGTGGATGGCCATTCGTGGAGATGACGCGCACGCGTCTGGGACGTGTATGCGTGAACAAGTTTTGTACTTCTAGCACACTTCCAGCCCTAAGCCAGCACAACTCTCTGCCAAAACACTTATTTATGTCGATTTTTAAGGTCACGCGTACGCGTCAGGAGTGCCAAAATCACGAATGACGCGCACGCATCAGGGACACGTACGCGTGGGCGTGTTTGTGCGAATGGCATCATTCTTGCGCCACTCCCGTGTAACTCTCTGTGCATTTTTATTTTTCACGCACACCCATCTGACGCGTCCGCGTTAGCGACGCTTGCGCGTCAGGTGCTCTCTCTCTCTCTCTCTCTCTCTCTCTCTCTCTCTCTCTCTCTCTCTCTCTCTCTCTCTCTCTCTCTCTTTTGTCCGGATCCTTTTCTAAGATAGCTGCATGATCTGAAAAACAGTAAAAACTTAGTAAAAATCAAATAAGGAAGAAAGCTACCACTACGAAAAATAGCTAAGGATACGAAATTATCGGGTTGCCTCCCAACAAGCGCTTCTTTAACGTCACTAGCTTGACAGTCAGTTCTGCTAGTTCAGCAAATGAGTGGACCTCTGACGATCAATCTTGCCTCCAAGATAGTGCTTCAGCCTCTGGCCATTCACTGTAAATTTTCTGTCAGAATTCTCTTCCTATATTTCCACATGACCATATGGTGAAGCTCTGGTAACCACAAACGGTCCTGACTACCGGGATTTCAGCTTCTCGGGAAAGAATTTGAGCCTTGAATTATATAGAAGCACTCTCTGTCCTGGCTCAAAAACTCTTATGGAAATCTTGTCATACAGTAGCTTGGTTCTCTCCTTATGGAGCTTGGCATTCTCATAGGCTGAATATCTGAATTCGTCAAGCTCATTTAACTGAAGCATCCGCTTAATTCCTGCAGCTTCTGAATCAAGATTCAGATATCTGATTGCCCAATAAGCTTTATGCTCCAGCTCAACTGGCAAGTGACAGGCTTTGCCATAGACTAACTGATATGGGGACATGCCAATTGGAGTCTTGTACGCTGTCTGGTATGCCCAGAGAGCATCATCAAGCTTCCTAGACCAGTCCTTTCTTGAAACACTGACGGTCTTCTCTAGAATCCTCTTAAGTACCCTGTTGGAAACTTCAACCTGTCCACTTGTCTGAGGATGATAAGGGGTTGCTACTTTATGACGGACTCCATATCTCTGCAGAAGAGAGTCCAGCTGTCTGTTACAGAAGTGACTTCCTCCATCACTAATGAGTGTCCTTGGGACACCAAACCGGCTAAAGATATACCTCTGAAGAAAGCTCATTACCACCTTGGCATCATTGGTGGGTAGAGCCACAGCTTCCACCCACTTGGACACATAATCAACTGCCACTAGAATATAGTTGTTTGAATGTGAGGGTGGGAAAGGTCCCATAAAATCAATACCCCACACATCAAACAACTCAACCTCAAGAATCCCCTGCTGTGGCATTTCATGGTTAGTAGGGAGATTTGTGGCTTTTTCACATCTGTCACAGTACTTCACAAATGCTCTTGACTGAAGAGAGTCGGCCAGTAAAACCCGCTCTGAAGGACCTTTGTAGCTGTCCTTTCACCACCAAAGTGGCCTCCATACTCAGAACCATGACAGTGCTAAAGAATCTGATGTTTTTCTTCCTCTGGAACACATCTCCGGATGATACCATCTGAACACCTTTTAAAGAGGTATGGTTCCTCCCAAATGTAGTACTTTGCATCAGTCAATAGCTTCTTCATTTGTTGCCTATTGTACTCCCTTGGAATAAAATTCATAGCTTTATAATTGGCAATGTCTGCAAACCATGGAGCCTGCTGAATGAAGAACAATTGCTCATCCGAAAATGTCTCAGTTACAGCTGTGGGTGGTTGTACTCCTGCTTCAGGCTCAATTCTGGAGAGATGGTCAGCTACTTGATTGTCTGGCCCTTTTCTGTCTTTTATCTCAATATCAAACTCCTGAAGGAGTAACACCCATCTGATTAATGTTGGTTTAGAATCCTGTTTGGTTATAAGGTACTTCAAAACAGCATGATCAGTATAAACAATAACCTTAGAACCAAGTAAATAGGACCTAAACTTATCAATAGCATACACAACAGCTAATAATTCCTTTTCTGTAGTTGTGTAATTCTTTTGTGCATCATTTAACACACGACTAGTATAGTAAATGACATGTACAAGCTTACCATGCCTCTGTCCTAAAACAGCTCCTATAGCAAAGTCATTAGCATCACACATCAATTCAAATGGTAAATCCCAGTCAGGGGGAGCTATAATGGAAGCAGAGGTATCGTTTGCTTTCAGAGTTTCAAAAGCATGCAGACAATCAGGAACAAAGACAAAAGGAACATCAGCAACTAATAGGTTGCTTAAAGGTTTAGCAATTTTAGAAAAATCCTTTATAAATCTTCTATAAAATCCTGCATGACCTAAGAAACTTTTGACTGCCTTAACATTAGTTGGTGGTGATAATTTTTCAATTACCTCCACCTTTGCTGTATCAACCTCAATTCCCTTACTTGAAATCTGGTGTCCAAGAACAATACCTTCTGTAACCATAAAATGACATTTTTCCCAATTTAAAACAAGATTTGATTCTTGACACCATTTCAAGACAAGAGATAAATGCTTAAGGCAGGATTCAAAAAAATTACCAAAGACAGAAAAGTCATCCATAAATACCTCAATAAACTTTTCAACCATATCAGAAAAAATTGAAAGCATACACCTCTAAAAAGTTGCTGGAGCATTGCAAAGTCCAAAAGGCATTCTTTTGTAGGCAAATACTCCAAAGGGGAATGTGAATGATGTCTTCTCTTGATCTTGAGGGTCCACTACAATCTGGTTATATCCAGAATATCCATCTAGAAAGCAATAAAATGCATGACTAGCTAACCTCTCAAGCATCTGATCAATGAAAGGTAGGGAGAAGTGATCCTTCCTTGTAGCAGTGTTGAGCCTCCTGTAGTCTATACACATTCTCCATTCTGTGATTGTTCTTGTAGGAATAAGCTTATTCTCTTCATTATTGATCACTATCATCCCTTCTTTCTTGGGAACTACCTGCACAGGACTTACCTAAGGACTGTCAGAAATAGGGTAAAGAATACCTGCTTCCCACAGTTTCATTACCTCTTTTTGGACCACCTCTTTTATAGTTGGATTGAGTCTCCTTTGTGGTTGCACAACTGGTTTAACATCATCTTCAAGGAGGATCTTGTGCATGCACTTGGTTGGACTAATCCCCTTCAAGTTACTAATGGTCCACCCAAGAGCTGTTTTATGGCTCCTGAGCACTGAAATAAGCGCCTCTTCCTCTTCAGGATTCAGGGAAGAGCTAATAATCACTGGATATGAATCATTTTCACCTAAGAACACATATTTCAGAGAAGGAGGTAAAGGTTTGAGCTCAAGCTTGGGAGCTTCCTCCTCTGCTTTAGGCGTGTGAACTAGTGCCTTCTGGGATGGTGAATCATCAACTTCAACTAATTCATACTCAGAAATAGAATGTCATCAAGTACCTCAGCTTCCAGCACTTCTTGAACAAGTGGTTCAACAACATCAATTCTCATGCACCCTTCAGAATTATTAGGGTGCTTGAGAGCTTCAAAAACATTAAGGACTACCTATTCTTCATTGACCCTCAGGGTTAATTCACCCTTTTGCACATCAATCAGAGCTCTACATGTAGCTAAAAAGGGTCTACCAAGAATAATAGAGGATTTTACATCCTCTTCCATGTCTAATATAACAAAATCAGCAGGGAAGATAAATGGTCCTACTTTAACAAGTAAATCCTCAACCACACCCACAGGTAGTTTAATAGAAAGATCAGCAAGTTGAAGAGAAATACGAGTGGGTTTTACCTCCTCAATTTGAAGCTTCTTCATCACTGAAAGTGGCATTAGATTGATGCTAGCTCCAAGATCACATAAAACTCTCTGAATGCCGACATCTCCAATGGTGCAAGGAATGACAAAACTTCCTGGGTCTGGCATCTTCTCAGGAAGGGTGTGTTGAATAATGGCACTACATTCCTTGGTCAACACCACTATCTCTTGTTCCTTCCAATTCCTCTTGTGGGTCAACAATTCTTTCATAAATTTAGCATAGAGAGGCATTTGCTCAAGCGCCTCTACAAAAGGAATGTTGATCTGTAGCTTCTTGAAGATATCTAAAAATTTAGAGAACTGCTTTTCTTTGGAAGCCTTCTGAAGTCTTTGAGGATATGGCATTTCTGGCTTGTATTTAGGAGCCTTTGGCAATGTAGGATACTTGTCAAGAGAGTCAGGGAACGGGTTGTCTGCACGCTTTGGAGGGGCGTGCTCTACATCTCCCTTCTTCTTCTCTGGAGCTTCTTTTTCAACTAGCTCTTCATTGGCCTTGGTCTCAGATCCAGCTACTTTACCACTTCTCAATTGAATAGCCTTGCAATATTCTCTTGGGTTCACCACTGTATCACTTGGAAATGTACTTGCGGACCTCTCAGGTATTTGCTTTCTTAATTGGCCCATTTGCACTTCCAAGTTTCAAATGGAGGCTCTGGTTTTCTGCATAAAATTCCTCATCATCTCCCAATTAGAATCTTCTTAGGATTTAGAGTTTGCCTACTGAGGTGGTTGTTGCTGCTGAGACTGAAATTGGCGGTTATTATGATTGTTCTGTTGGAAGCCGCCCTGAGAATTATTGTTGAAATTCTGAGCTCTCTAAGGTTGGTTTCTCCACCCAAAATTTGGGTGATTTCTCCACCCCCGATTGTATGTCTTAGAATATGGATCATTGTTGGGATTTCTAGGGCCACTCCCCATGTAATTTACCTGTTCAGAAGAGGATTGAGCATAATCATAATTATCATTTTGCACAAAATTACCTGTCATGTCATAAGAGATCTCTTGAGATGGGTTTTGGGTGTTGATAGCAGAGACTTACATTTCACCCATCTGTTGAGTAAGCAGATTTATTTGCTGAGACATAAGCTTATTCTGAGTAAGAAGAGCATTAAGAGCTTCTACTTCCATAACACCCTTTTTCTGAGGTACCTTAGAGTTCACCGGATTTCTGTTAGATGAATATAAATATTGGTTGCTAGCAACCAATTTAATTAGCTCAATAGTCTCCTCCGGTGTCTTCTTCTTGTGCAATGAACCCTCTGCAGAATTATCTAAGCACATCTTGGATATTTCACCCAAGCCTTCATAAAATATATCTAGTTGGGTCCATTTAGAGAACATGTCTGGAGGGCGTTGCCTAATCAGTAGCTTGTACCTTTTCCAAGCTTCATAAAGAGTTTCACCATCCCTCTGCCTGAAGGTCTGAACTTCCACTCTAAGCTTAGTCAGCTTCTTTGGTGGGAAAAATTTAGTAAGAAACTCAGTAACAACCTTGTCCCAAGTATTCAAACTCTCCTTGGGCTGGGAATCTAGCCATAGCTTTGCTCCATCCCTCAGAGCAAATGGGAAGAGCATGAGTTTGTACACCTCTGGGTTCACTCCATTTGTCTTCACAGTATCACAGATCTGCAGAAAATTAGAAATAAATTGATTTGGGTCTTCGTGGGGAAGACCATGATACTGACAGTTTTGTTGCACCAGGGTGACCAATTGTGGCTTCAACTCAAAGTTGTTTGCAGTTATAGGAGGCACCACAATACTTTTACCATAAAGATCTACAGTAGGAGCAGAGTAAGAGCCAGGCACTCTCCTTTGTTGATCATCCCCATTCGGATTTGCCACATTGGCATTAACAGCATTATTGTGATCCATAGTGGATTCTGCAGCCTTGTAAAGTCTTGCTTGTTGTAAACGTCTCCTGAGAGTTCTTTTAGGTTCAGGATCAAAGTCTAAGAGATGTTCTTTGTCTCTGTTCCTGCGCATAAACAAACAGAAAACAAGAAAAGATGGGATTCTCTACGTCAGAGTGCAGAGAAGTCCCAGTGAGGTATCCTATGTAAAATAATAAAATAAAAATACTAAATAAAATAAATAAATAAATTTCGAAAATAATAACTAAAATTGGACAGAAATTTTCAAAAATTTTCAGGAAAAATAACAAGAAAATTTAAAATAAAATTAACTAGGTGACACCAAACTTAAATTTAGAAATTAAGGAAAAATATTAGTGCTATTTAAAAAAAATAATTTCGAAAATACTAAGCAAAAATTTAAAAAAAATTAAAACTAAAATGCCTAATCTAAGCAATCAAACAACTGATAGTTGTTAATCACTATCAATCCCGGGCAACGGCGCCAAAAACTTGGTGCAAAATTTATAACCACAAACTACCGGCAAGTGCACCGGGTCGTACCAAGTAATACCTCAGGTGAGTGAGGGTCGATCCCACGAGGATTGATGGATCAAGCAACAATAATTGAGTGGTAGGCTTAGTCAGACAAACAGAAAGTAATGTTTGGGCAATATAAAAGACATTAAACAATATAAAGAATATTGAAGGAAGACAAGTAAATAATTTGGGAAGAAAATATGGAGAAGATAGTTAAGGTTTCAGAGTTATCTATTTTTCCGGATTAACTTTTCTTTTTTGAAAATAAAAGCTCAACACAGTAGAGTGGAGCAAACATAAAAGATATCTAAAACAGACAAGCAAATCTAGAAAGTAACACAAAATAAAGTACTCCCCCTGTTATCTCCGATCTAATCATCAACAACATGAAAAGAGTGCACTCCTCCATTCGTCGCAGTTAAACATGGACGTACTGATTATTTCCTCAACACCTCTGCTTTTATTCTGAAATATCCTCCTATTCCTTTCCATCCAAATATTCCAAATGATCGCAGAAAAGCACCTTAACCGCTGCTTTCGGTCCTCCTTCCTACGCGGCTCTTCTGTCCAACTTAGAAAATGGTCCTTCATAACTCGCGAAAGAGATATTTGACTCCGCCGGCAACCTAGAAGTCTGAAAGAATCCCATTACCGCTGTTGTGAAGTCAGACCCAATCTCATTTCAACATCTCTTTATGAAATTCATATTGTATCCATCACAACATGGCGCCTTAGAAGACTCACAATCCTATACCGCCTCTCTAATCTCTTCAGTCGAAGGCAATGTCTCCAAGGTTACAGACTCGACCTCCTCTATTCTCTCCACCAGACCATCTCTGAACCCCAACACCGGAGAATCTTCCTGATGATAAAGCTCTTCGTAAAACTCTCTAATAGCTATTTTAATTCTAGCTTGGTTCCTTACCAATCTACCATTAACAACCAAAGAATCAATCCTGTTATTTTTTCTCCTTGCCGACGCCATACTGTGAAAATACCTTGTATTCTTTAAATCCTTCACCATTCTCATCTTCCCATCACCCCGTAAACCCCTAACATTCCAAGAACTGAAAATCATTTAGAACTATTATGACACACCTTATTTTTATTTTTAGGCCTGCACCGTCTCATCTTTTCCTTCTGTTTAGCCAGCCTTTTCTTTTGTACAATTTCCTCATTCTGCGCCTGAAGAATGGCCATTATGTCTTCCTCCTCATCATACAACACTGCCTCTGATTCCATTGCCAGTGTCAAAGTCAGTTTGTTCTCCAATATCTGTTCCTCTAGTCCCCGAGTGTCGCCCTCCCCTTCTGCCTTCTCGCAGTCCTCTTACCCAGACCCAGTACATGGAACGTCTTCACCAGCTTGCCCAACATTCGAAGTACCTCTTTGTTGTTCCCGAATGATTGCCTGGTCCGGTACCTGTTGACCGTGGATCACGCCTGGCTCCCTGCACCGTACAAATTCAACCACCTCCCGAACCAGACCTTCGATCGCGTTCATACCACCCTCCCTGATCGCACCAGTGCTACCCTCAGCGTCGCTTATTCCCCCCACCCTTCGTTTCGTCCCGCCCCTCCTGTCCTCATCGACAACCCAACCTGGCGGGAGCGCTGCGCCACCGACAGTTCCAGTCCCGTCGTCATCAACCACACCAGCTACCCGAGCTGTCCTGGTGCAGTCATCCTCGCCGCGAACCGAGCAGCTCCCCGAAGAACCTGGCTGTCTGTTCCTAATGGTTCCTTCCCCTTCTCGGATTCGACCATCCCCTCCCACGAAGCTCCCTCCACCGAGCTCGATGTGTTGCTGTGCGTCCGGGCGAGACTTGCTCTCCATCCCCAATTCCCCTTTCCAAACCGGGTCATGCCCAATGGCCAAATGGGCTAGGCCCAATTCATTAGATCTATGAGTTAAACCCTTGCTTTTTGTCTTGGCCCGACCGTTGGAGCTGCTTTGTTTTTTTCTTTTGTTTTTCCTTTTTTCCAGCCCTATCCAGCCCAGGATGCCTTGAACTGCATACACAAGTAATAGTCCTATCCGATTCATCATCATAACTATCTCCGTTATTATCCTCAAGATCTGAAACTCCCTGATTCACGCCATTAACAACTTGATACATTACTATTTTTCCGCAATTGTGATCGACACTGTAATTAACCCATTCATTCAAAAAATCGTCTGAAGTTACTAATCTGCCCTTATCTTCCTCATCCCGCCTATCTACCATCATCAGCATACCTTCGTCATGATCGGTCTTCTTAGATGGACCCAGTTTATTTCTTCTATCATACATAGTTGCCACTTCGTGACTCACGGCCCCCGAATTGGTAGTTCTATTACCCAATCAATCCCCTTCGTACTGCATGTTCTACATTGCGGGTCCACTCTCCTTCACCAGCACTTCGTATCCCCTAGACCCAACAAAGACACGAATCCTCTCTTGTATGACGTCCATAACACACGTATCAATCTGTACTCGACCTACCGTGAATGTGCTGTCCAATTCCATCTCCTTTGCACAGCCAACTACTGCTCCCCACTGGCCTCCAATCTTCTTGAAGGTGTCTGCAGACCACACGCACAACGGAACTCCAAAGCATTCGAGCCAAACCCTCCGGGATCCACTATGCTCCGACTCCTTACACTTCCATACCCTGTGAAAAGTTTGTAACAGATAATTCAACCTGAACATGTACGTCTCTTCTGCATGGAGGGCACTATCAAACGTTAACAGAGCTTTACAAGCTCCCATTTCCCGAATTTTGACAACATAAGGCAAATTCTTCGCTGCCATTTCCCTCAGTGATGTGAAGTCGATAGGCTTCATCGTAACTCCCACCAAACTACTCAACACCCATTCCAAATTTCCCTCTGCTACTGCAGCTTTCACCTTCTTTATATTCGCACTCCCAATCATGGGTTGTAAAATTTCCTTCGTCCCTAATCCATGAGCAGTTGATAGAGTGTGACTGTCCCCTACTTCCCTCGGTTCCTTCTGAGGTAATGGGTTCTGCTTATCCTCTCTTTGGCACCGCTCACCTCCATCTGCAGTTTCTGACGTCCTTCTGTATTTCGCCTCTCCCACAGAGACAACCTTACCTCGAAGTCTCAACTTATTCATCTCCGTAATTGCTTTCAATGCTCCTCCTTTCGTCGTGTATCGTATGAAGGCAAACATGTAATTGTTACCATTTTTTAATTTCTGACATAGGTAGATATCATTGATTCGCCCAGTCCAATTGAATAGCTGAAACAACTCTCTTTTTGAAATGTCCTTTGGAAGATGATCCACAAAGATGGAGAAAGACTCGTACTCCAGTCTTCGATACTCTTCCCTGTTCCAAACCCTAAGATTCTTGCCAATGTCGTGAGGCCAACCCCTCTCTATCTTTCCCCCCTCACTCGCTCTCTCGCTCTACCTCTCATTTTAACTTTTCTTACTAACTATTTTAATCATGTAGGATTTAATTTATGGCAAACTATATGTGACTAGACCCTAATTTCTTAGACCTTTCTAGTCTCCTCTAATTTTTATCAACTGCCAATTCCTTGGTCAATTAATTCCAATTAGGGGGTGATGATAAAATTCCAATTTATATGCCACAAAAACTCTAATTACCCAAAAATAAAAGGATTATATGTCACGTATCCTGTTAAATCGAAATAATTAAAATTTAGGAGAATATATTTTCAAACTGTTGTTCAAGTAAAGAGATTTTCCAAGTTATACAAGAACTCAAATAGAAAGAGGGTCAGACTTCCGTTCCACCCAAATTTATAAGATAAAGAGCGAAAACCATTCTTAAATTATAAATCCATACACAAATTAAAATAGAAAAAGCAATAAAATCAATCCATACAAATAGACAGAGCTCCTAACCTTAACACTGGAGGATTAGTTGCTCATGGTTCAGAGAAAAATAAGGATTGTAAATTGGAATTGAATAATGTTGTGTTGGAATCACCCTGTTGGAATTCCCTTTTATATCTAATCCTAATTAATTTTAAATCTATTATCTAAAACTAAAATAATATCTTTTCCTAAAAATTAATATTTGAATTTAAATTAGAATTAATTAACAAGTCTTCAGTTGATGGGTGGGGATCACATGTTTTGTCCATTCTGTAGCTTCTAATCTGTTTTCTGGGTTGGAAACTAGGTCAAAACAGCCCAGAAATTGCCTCCAGCATTTTTCTGCGTTTTCTGCACGTGGCGTATGGCACGCGTATGCGTCAGTCACGCGTACGCGTCGAGGGTCTTTTCCGCGAGTCACGCGCACGCATTGGTCACACGCACGCATCGCTGTGCAAAACTTCAAACTACACGTACGTGTCAGTCACGCGCACGCGTCGCCATGAAAAGCTCCAAATCACGCGTACGCGTCAGTGACGCGCACGCGTCGCTCCTCGCTGCCATCTCCTTTTGTTCTTGTGCTGCAGAAACTCCATCAAATCTAGTCGAATGCTACCTAAAATAAACAAAATTGCAAAAGACTCAAAGTAGCATCCATATTGGCTAAAAGATAATTAATTCTTTATTAAACTCAACAAATTAGATGCAAATTCACTAGGAAAAGATAGGAAAGATGCTCACGCATCAACACACACATCAAGAGCAGCCATGACAAGCCACTGTTGGAGCCAAGAAGTAAGAGGTTTGATGAATTAGTGTTTCGTTTACAAAATATATGCGAATTTGCATCAGAATCTGAGGAGCTGACTGCCATTCTGCACCGTGCCTATGATAACGTCATCGTTGAGATGGAAGAACTGAAAGCTAAAAGGAAGGGGACATGTTCGTTATCTCATGAAGATGCCAACTTGAAATCCGTTAACGACCTTCAAAGTTCTCTAAGGGTTCGAACAAGAGGACGTCCAAAAAATAGGCTAGGTTTAAAGTTGGAACAGATTGCAAATGCCTCAAAGAAGAAGAAAACGAAAGCTCTAAGTGAGGTAAAAGTGATGTTCTTTAAATAGGTGGTAATTGAGTTTAATTATTTTATTAATAGTTCTTCTAATATGTGAGTTTATTATTTCTAGTTAAACCTTTTTGATGCTGCATCAGTGGTGCAACTAAATTCCAGCCAATATCACGGACATGTTATAAATTATCAGTTCAGGGATCCAGCAGCAGGGGATAGGTTTTGGGTATATAGTGACAGGATATTGGTGTAACGCCCAGTTTTTTGGGTGTATTTTTGCATTCTCTTGTGTTTGACATTTTAATTTTTTTATATTTTTTAGATGCTGCTGGTTATGTTAGAAATTACTATTTTGTTTAGGATTTAGGGTTTAGGATTTAGGGTTTAGGATTTAGGGTTTAGGGTTTAGGTTTAGGGGTTTAGGATTTGGTTATTTTAGGGTTTAGGTGTTTAGGGTTTAGAGTTTAGGGTTTAGGGTTTAGGTTTAGGGGTTAAGGGTTTAATGGTTTAGGGTTTAGGGGTTTAGGGTTTAGGGTCTAGGGTCTAGGGTCTAGGGTTTAGGGTTTATGGGTTTAGGGTTTAGGGGTTTATGGTTTAGGGTTTAAGGTTTAAGGGTTTAGGGTCTAGGGTCTAGGGTTTAGGGTTTAGGGTTTATATTTGGGTGTATACGGGTTATATTTGGGTGTATTATTAAAGTAATTGGCCGTATTAGCTAGTTTGGTGTTGTTTTCCTTCATTTTTTTTGAACCTTTAATTTACAGCTTTTGAATACAGCAAAGACAGTTTATTTATGCAAAAAAAAATTATAATAAAACTGATTAAATATTCAAAAAATTTACAAGAAGTGTTCAAACTATTCCAAAACTGGGTTTAGGGTTTATGGGTTTAGGAGTTTAGGATTTAGGGTTTAGGGTTTAGGAATTTATGGTTTAGGGTTTAAAGGTTTAAGGTTTAGGGTTTTAGGTTTAGGGGTTTAGGGTTTATGATTTAGGGTTTAGGGTTTAGGATTTATATTTAGGTGTATACGGGTTATATTTGGGTGTATTATTAAAGTAATTGGGCGTATTAGCTGGTTTGGTATTGTTTTTCTTCATTTTTTAACCTGTAATTTACAGCTTTTGAATACAGCACAGACAATTTATTTATGCAAAAAAAATTATAATAAAACTGGATTAAATATTCACAAAATTTACAAGAAGTGTTCAAACTATTCCAGGACTACATAACACTGAAATTAATCACTTTCAATATCATATAAAACTATTTGACAATATAGACTCAACAACAGTGAAGATGGCTTGGACAATCTCATTGCTTCACTTCCCCTAATGGCTTCATCTCTGTCTTGATTCATCTCATGAAATAGAATCTGGAAAGCAAATTCTATTCTAAAGTGGTCCACCTCCGCCTACAGTTTAAAGAATATTCTTTTTAATCAACTCTGTTAATTACTAAAGTAATAGAGAGTTATATTATTTTAGACACAATTACCTGAGTCCAATTGTCCCATTCATACTTCTCTTTTTTAATGTTTTTGGGCTGGATTATTTCAAGCCATTTCATTACATAAACAGCACAATCATAGCTGAAAAACAAAAAATAAATTAGCAATTTAATACAGGACAGTAAGAGAAAACACAATTTTTAGAGTAAAAGATTTATACTATGTTTTTTGGTCTGAGATGTCACTATATGGTTATTCAATTTCACGATTTTTTCTGAGAGGTGCCCTGATGAGCGGATAATTTATACGCTTTTTGGCATTGTTTTTAGTATGTTTTTAGTAGGATCTGGTTACTTTTAGGGACGTTTTCATTAGTTTTTATGTTAAATTAATATTTCTGGACTTTACTATGAGTTTGTGTGTTTTTCTGTGATTTCAGGTATTTTCTGGCTGAAATTGAGGGACTTGAGCAGAAATCAGATTCAGAGGTTGAAGAAGGACTGCTGATGCTGTTGAATTCTGACCTCCCTGCACTCAAAATGGATTTTCTGGAGCTACAGAACTCGAAATGGCGCACTTCCAATTGCGTTGGAAATTAGACATCCAGGGCTTTCCAGAAATATATAATAGTTTATACTTTGGCCAAGAATAGATAACGTAAACTGGCGTTCAACGCCAGCTTTCTGCCCAAATCTGGCGTCCAGCGCCAGAAAAGGAGCCAAAACCAGAGTTGAACGCCCAAACTGGCACAAAAACTGGCGTTTAACTCCAAGAAGGACCTCTACACGTGCAACACTCAAGCTCAGCCCAAGCACACACCAAGTGGGCCCCGGAAGTGAATTTATGCATCAATTACTTACTTCTGTAAACCCTAGTAGCTAGTTTATTATAAATAGGACCTTTTACTATTGTATTAGGTATCTTTGGTCTCAGTTTTAATCCATTGTTCATCTTAGGAGACTATTGATCACGTTTTAGGGGGCTGGGCATCTCAGCCATGCCTGGACCTTTCACTTATGTATTTTTAACGGTAGAGTTTCTACACTCCATAGATTAAGGTGTGGAGCTCTGCTGTTCCTCAAAGATTAATGCAAAGTACTACTGTTTTCTATTCAATTCATCTTATTTCGCTTCTAAGATATCCATTCGCACCCAAGAACGTGATGAAGGTGATGATTATGTGTGACGCTCATCACCATTCTCCCCTATGAACACGTGCCTGACAAACACTTCCGTTCTACATGAAATAAGCTAGAATGAATATCTCTTAGATCTCCTAACCAGAATCTTCGTGGTGTAAGCTAGAATGATGGCGGCATTCAAGAGAATCCGGAAGGTCTAAACCTTGTCTGTGGTATTCCGAGTAGGATTCAATGAATGAATGACTGTGACGAGCTCCAAACTCGCGATTGCAGGGCGTTAGTGACAGACGCAAAAGGATAGTAAATCCTATTCCAGCATGATCGAGAACCGACAGATGAATAGCCGTGCCGTGACAGGGTGCGTGAGCATATTATTCACTGAGAGGATAAGATGAAGCCATTGACAAGGGTGATGCCTCCAGACGATTAGCCGTGCTGTGACAGGGCATTGGATCATTTTCCCGAGAGATGACCGAAAGTAGCCATTGACAGTGGTGATGTATCACATAAAGCCAGCCATGGAAAGGAGTAAGACTGATTGGATGAAGATAGCAGGAAAGCAGAGGATTCAGAGGAGCGAAAAGCATCTCCATTCGCTTATCTGAAATTCCTACCAATGATTTACATAAGTACCTCTATCCCTATTCTATTAATTATTATTCGAAAACCACATTACTATGTTATATCCACCTGACTGAGATTTACAAGGTGACCATAACTTGCTTCATACCAACAATCTCCGTGGGATTCGACCCTTACTCACGTAAGGTATTACTTGGACGACCCAGTGCACTTGCTGGTTAGTTACACAGAGTTGTGAACCGTGGTCTTGGCATCATGTTTTTGGCGCCATTACTAGGGAAAGAAAGAGCAATGAACTTTACATAATTAAAGTGTAATCACGATTCCGCGTACCAAGTTTTTGGCGCCGTTGCCGGGGATTGTTCGAGTATGGACAACTGACGGTTCATCCTGTTGCTCAGATTAGGTAATTTTCTTTTTATTTTCTTTTCAAAAAAAAATTTTTCAAAAATCTTTCAAAATTTTTCTTTTGTTTTCGAAAAAAAAATATTTTATTCAAAATTTTTAAAGAATGAATTCTAGTGTTTCATGAAGCATGTGAAGCCTGGCTGGCTATAAAGCCATGTCTAAATTCTTTTGGACTGAGGCTTCCAAACCATCAGCATAGAGGCAAGTTACTTCGATAAGTAATGAGCAGTATATTCTCTTATGTTACATGCTGAAGCTTGGCTGGCCATTGGCCATGTCTAGTGTTTTGGAATGGAGCTTTCATTGAGAGCTTGGCTGGCTAGTGAGCTATGTCTAATTCCTGGACTGAAGCTTTAAACTAACATGGCAAGATTCCTAGAATTCATATTAAAAATTTTGGAATCCTTATTTTCCTTTTTCAAATTAATTTTCGAAAAAAATCCAAAAAAATTAGAAAATCATAAAAATCAAAAATATTTTTTGTGTTTCTTATTTGAGTCTTGAGTCATATCATAAGTTTGGTGTCACTTGCATATGCATCTTGCATTTTTCGAAAATTCATGCATTCATAGTGTTCTTCATGATCTTCAAGTTGTTCTTGGTAAGTCTTCTTGTTTGATCTTGATGTTTTCATGTTTTGTGTCTTTTCTTGTTTTACATGTGCATTTTTCGTTTCTTAGAGTCTAAACATGAAAGATTTCTAAGTTTGGTGTCTTACATGTTTTCTTTGCATCAAAAATTTTTCAAAAATATGTTCTTGATGTTCATCTTGACATTCAAAGTGTTCTTGGTGTTCATCTTGACATTCATATCATTCATGTATGCATTCATTGTTTTTATTCAAAATTTTCATGCATTGAGTCTTTTTGTTGTTTTTCTCTCTCATCATAAAAATTCAAAAATCAAAAAAATATCTTTCCCTTTTTCTCTCATCAAATTCGAAAATTTGGATTGACTTTTTCAAAAAATTTTAAAATCAAATTGTTTCTCATGAGTCAAATCAAATTTTCAATTTGAAAATCTTATCTTTTTCAAAATCTTTTTCAAAAATCAAATCTTTTTCAAAATTCTTAGTTATTTTCGAAAATTCAAAAAAAAATATTTTTCAAAAATCTTTTTCTTATTTTTATACCAAATTTTCGAAAATAACAATAACAATTAATGTTTTGATTCAAAAATTTCAAGTTTGTTACTTGCTTGTTAAGAAAGATTCAAACTTTGAGTTCTAGAATCATATCTTGTGATTTCTTATGAATCAAGTCATTAATTGTGATTTTAAAAATCAAATCTTTTTTCAAAAACTAATTTCTATCATATCTTTTCAAAAATATCTTCTCATCTTATCTTTTTCAAAAATCTAATTTCAAAATATCTTTTCCAACTTCCTAACTTCTTATTTTGTTTCAACTAACTAACTAACTTTTTGTTTGTTTCTTAACTTTTTCAAAACCACCTAACTAACTCTCTCTCTCTAATTTTCGAAAATATCTTCCCTCTTTTTCAAAAATTTCTTTTTTATTAACTAACTATTTTTATTTTTGATTTTAAAATTTTTCGAAAAAAAAAATACTAACATTTTTCAAAAACCATTTTCGAAAATCACTAACTCTTTTTCAAAAATATTTTTCGAAAATTCTCCCTCTCCCATCTTATTCTATTTCTTTATTCATCTACTAACATCTCATCTCACATCTCTGCCATCCTCACAGTTGTGTTTCTTTCTTTACATCACACTCTTTGTCTCCCTCTTTTCTTCCACTCACAAAGGGATCCCTATACTGTGGTATAAAGGATCCATATTATTATTATTATTTTTTCTGTGTCCTCTTCTTTGTCATATGAGCAGGAGCAAGGATAAGAACATTCTTGTGGAAGCAGATCCAGAACCTAAAAGGACTCTGAAGAGAAAACTAAGAGAAGCTAAAATACAACAATCCAGAGACAACCTTACAGGAATTTTCGAACAGGAAGAGGAGATGGCAGCCGAAAATAATAATAATGCAAGGAAGATGCTTGGTGACTTTACTGCACCTAATTCCAATTTACATGGAAGAAGCATCTCCATTCCTGCCATTGGAGCAAACAACTTTGAGTTGAAACCTCAATTAGTTTCTCTGATGCAGCAGAACTGCAAGTTTCATGGACTTCCATCTGAAGATCCTTTTCAGTTCTTAACTGAATTCTTGCAGGTATGTGATACTATTAAGACTAATGGAGTAGATCCTGAAGTCTACAGGCTCATGCTTTTCCCTTTTGCTGTAAGAGACAGAGCTAGATTATGGTTGGATTCTCAACCCAAAGACAGCCTGAACTCTTGGGATAAGCTGGTCACGGCTTTCTTAGCCAAGTACTTTCCTCCTCAAAAGCTGAGCAAGCTTAGAGCTGATGTTCAAACCTTCAGACAAAAAGAAGGTGAATCCCTCTATGAAGCTTGGGAAAGATACAAACAGTTGACCAAAAAGTGTCCTTCTGACATGCTTTCAGAATGGACCATCCTGGATATATTCTATGATGGTTTATCTGAGCTATCAAAAATGTCACTGGACACTTCTGCAGGTGGATCCATTCACCTAAAGAAAAAGCCTGCAGAAGCTCAAGAACTCATTGACATGGTTGCTAATAACCAGTTCATGTACACTTCTGAAAGGAATCCTGTGAGTAATGGGACGCCTATGAAGAAGGGAGTTCTTGAAGTTGATACTCTGAATGCCATATTGGCTCAGAATAAAATATTGACTCAGCAAGTCAATATGATCTCTCAGAGTCTGCATGGAATGCAAGCTGCATCCAACAGTACTCAAGAGGCTTCTTATGCAGAAGAAGCTTATGATCCTGAGAACCCTGTAATAGCAGAGGTGAATTACTTAGGTGAACCTTATGGAAACACCTATAACTCATCATGGAGAAATCATCCAAATTTCTCATGGAAGGATCAAAAGCCTCAACAAGGTTTTAATAATGGTGGAAGAAACAGGTTTAACAATAATAAACCTTTTCCATCATCCACTCAGCAACAGACAGAGAACTCTGAACAAAATTCTTCTAATTTAGCAAATCTAGTCTCTAATCTATCTAAGGCCACTGTAAGTTTCATGAATGAAACAAGGTCTTCCATTAGAAATCTGGAAGCACAAGTGGGCCAGCTGAGTAAGAGGATCACTGAAATCCCTCCTAGTACTCTCCCAAGCAATACAGAAGAGAATCCAAAAGGAGAGTGCAAGGTCATTGACATAAGCACCATGGCCGAACCCAAAGAGGGAGAGGAAGATGCAAATCCCAAGGAGGAAGACCTCCTGGGACGTCCAGTGATCAATAAGGAGCTTCCCTCTGAGGAACCAAAGGACTCTGAGGCTCATCTAGAGACCATAGAGATTCCATTGAACCTCCTTATGCCCTTCATGAGCTCTGATGAGTATTCCTCTTCTGAAGAGAATGAGGATGTTACTGAAGAGCAAACTGCCAAGTTTCTTGGTGCAATCATGAAGCTGAATGCCAAATTATTTGGCATTGATACTTGGGAAGTTGAACCTCCCTTGTTCATCAATGAACTAAGTGATCTGGATCAACTGACATTACCTCAGAAGAGACAGGATCCTGGAAAGTTCATAATACCCTGTACCATAGGCACCATGATCTTTAAGGCTCTATGTGACCTTGGTTCAGGAATAAACCTCATGCCCCTCTCTGTAATAGAGAAACTGGGAATCTATGGGGTGCAAGCTGCTAAAATCTCATTAGAGATGGCAGACAATTCAAGAAAAAAGGCTTATGGACAAGTAGAGGACGTGTTAGTAAAGGTTGAAGGCCTTTACATCCCTGCTGATTTCATAGTCCTGGATACTGGAAAGGAAGAGGATGAATCCATCATCCTAGGAAGACCTTTCCTGGCCACAGCAAGAGCTGTGATTGATGTTGACAGAGGTGAAATAGTCCTTCAATGGAATGAGAACTCCCTTGTGTTTAAAACTCAAGGATTTCCCTCTGCAACCATGGAGAGGAAGCAGAAAAAGCTTCTCTCAAAGCAGAGTCAACCAGAGCCCCCACAGTCAAACTCTAAGTTTGGTGTTGGGAGGCCACAACCAAACTCTAAGTTTGGTGTTGAACTCCCATATCCAAACTCTAAGTTTGGTGTTGGAGAGTCTCAACAAAGCTCTGCACATCTGTGAGGCTCCATGAGAGCCCACTGTCAAGCTATTGACATTAAAGAAGCGCTTGTTGGGAGGCAACCCAATTTTTATTTATCTAACTATATTTTCCTTAGTTATATGTCTTTGTAGGTTCATGATCATGTGGAGTCACGAAATAAATATAAAAATTGAAAACAGAATCAAAAACAGCAGAAGAAAAATCACACCCTGGAGGAGCATCTGTCTGGCGTTCAGCGCCAGAACAGAGCATGGTGCTGGCGCTGAACGCCCAAAATGGGCAGCTTCTGGGCGCTGAACACCAGAACAGGCATGGTTCTGGCGTTCAACGCCAGAAATGGCACACAAATGGGCGTTGAACGCCCAAAATGGCCACCAACCTGGCGCTGAACGCCCAGAGTTGTGTGCAAAGGCATTTTTACATGCCTAATGGGTGCAGGGATGTAAATCCTTGAACACCTCAAGATCTGTGGACCCCACAGGATCCCCACCTACCTCCACTCACTTCTTCTCACCACTCTCTTTCACACAACCCCATAAACACTCTTCCCCAAAAACCCTTCACCAATCACCTCAAACTCTCTTCCCCATCACCTCTTCACCACTCACATCCATCCACTCTTCCCCATAAACCTACCTCATAAACTCCACCTACCTTCAAAAATTCAAAACCAATGTCCCACCCATATGGCCGAAACCACATCTCCCTCTCCCTCCCCATATTTCTTCTTCTTCTTCTTCTATTCTTTTGTTTATTGCTCGAGGGCGAGCAATATTCTAAGTTTGGTGTGGTAAAATCATAAGCTTTTTGTTTTTCCATTACCATTGATGGCACCTAAGACCGGAGAATCCTCTAGAAAGGGGAAGGGGAAGATAAAAGCTTCCACCTCCGAGTCATGGGAGATGGAAAGGTTCATCTCCAAAGCCCATCAAGACCACTTCTATGATGTTGTGGCCAAGAAGAAGGTGATCCCCGAGGTCCCTTTCAAACTCAAAAGAAATGAGTATCCGGAGATCTGACATGAAATTCAAAGAAGAGGTTGGGAAGTTCTAACAAATCCCATCCAACAAGTCGGCATCCTAATGGTTCAAGAGTTCTATGCCAATGCATGGATCACCAAGAACCATGATCAAAGTAAGAACCCGGATCCAAAGAACTATGTTACAATGGTTCGGGGGAAATACTTAGATTTTGGTCTGGAGAATGTGAGGTTGGCGTTTAACTTGCCCATGATGCAAGGAGATGAACGCCCCTACACTAGAAGGGTCAACTTTAATCAAAGGTTGGACCAAGTCCTTATGGACATATGTGTAGAAGGAGCTCAATGGAAGGTTGACTCCAAAGGCAAGCCGGTTTAACTAAGAAGATTGGACCTCAAGCCTGTAGCTAGAGGATGGTTGGAGTTCATTCAATGCTCAATCATTCCCACTAGCAACCGGTCTGAAGTTACTATAGACCGGGCCATCATGATCCATAGCATCATGATTGGAGAAGAGGTGGAAGTTCATGAGATTATACCTCAAGAACTCTACAAGGTGGCTGACAAGTCCTCCACTATGGCAAGGTTAGCCTTTCCTCACCTCATCTGCCACCTATGCAATTCGGCTGGGATTGACATAGAGGGAGATATCCTCATTAAAGAGGACAAGCCTATCACTAAGAAGAAGATGGAGCAAGCAAGAGAGCCCAGTCATGGAGCTCAAGAGGCGCAAGAAGCTCATTTCCATGAGATCCCTGAGATGCCTCAAATGCACTTTCCTCCACAAAATTATTGGGAGCAAATCAACACCTCCCTAGGAGAATTGAGTTCCAATATGGGACAACTAAGGGTGGAACATCAAGAGCACTCCATCATGCTTCATGAAATAAGAGAAGATCAAAAAGCAATGAGGGAGGAGCAACAAAGACAAGGAAGAGACATAGAAGAGCTCAAGGACATCATTGGTTCCTCAAGAAGGAAACGCCACCATCACTAAGGTGGATTCATTCCTTGTTCTTATTTCTTCTGTTTTTTTTCGTTTTCTATGTTATGTGCTTATCTGTGTTTGTGTCTTCATTACATAATCATTAGTAGTAGTAACTATGTCTTAAAGTTATGAATGTCCTATGAATCCATCACCTCTCTTAAATGAAAAATGTTTTAATTCAAAAGAACAAGAAGTACATGAGTTTCGAATTTATCCTTGAACTTAGCTTAATTATATTGATGTGGTGACAATGCTTCTTGTTTTCTGAATGTATGCTTGAACAGTGCATATATCTTTTGAAGTTGTTGTTTAAGAATGTTAAATATGTTGGCTCTTGAAAGAATGATGACTAGGAGACATGTTATTTGATAATCTGAAAAATCATAAAAATGATTCTTGTAGCAAGAAAAAGCAGCAAAGAACAAAGCTTGCAGAAAAAAAAAGAAAAAAATAGGCGAAAAAAAAATAGAAAAAAATAGAAAAAAATAATAGAAAGAAAAAGCAAGCAGAAAAAGCCAAAAGCTCTTAAAACCAAGAGGCAAGAGCAAAAAGCCAATAACCCTTAAAACCAAAAGGCAAGGGCAAATAAAAAGGATCACAAGGCTTTGAGCATCAGTGGATAGGAGGGCCTAAAGGAATAGAATCCTGGTCTAAGCGGCTAACCCAAGCTGTCCCTAACCATGTGCTTGTGGCGTGTAGGTGTCAAGTGAAAACTTGAGACTGAGCGGTTAAAGTCAAGGTCCAAAGCAAAAAAAAAAAGAGTGTGCTTAAGAACCCTGGACACCTCTAATTGGGGACTTTAGCAAAGCTGAGTCACAATCTGAAAAGGTTCACCCAATTATGTGTCTGTGGCATTTATGTATCCGGTAGTAATACTGGAAAACAAAGTGCTTAGGGCCACGGCCAAGACTCATAAAGAAGCTGTGTTCAAGAATCATCATACTGAACTAGGAGAATCAATAACACTATTCGAAATCTGAAGTTCCTATAGATGCCAATCATTCTGAACCTCAATGGATAAAGTGAGATGCCAAAACTATTCAAGAGGCAAAAAGCTATAAGTCCCGCTCATATGATTGAAGCTCTGTTTCATTGATAGTTTGGAATTTATAGTATATTCTCTTCTTTTTATCCTATTTGATTTTCAGTTGCTTGGAGACAAGCAACAATTTAAGTTTGGTGTTGTGATGAGCGGATAATTTATACGCTTTTTGGCATTGTTTTTAGTATGTTTTTAGTAGGATCTGGTTACTTTTAGGGACATTTTCATTAGTTTTTATGTTAAATTCACATTTCTGGACTTTACTATGAGTTTGTGTGTTTTTCTGTGATTTCAGGTATTTTCTGGCTGAAATTGAGGGACTTGAGCAGAAATCAGATTCAGAGGTTGAAGAAGGACTACTGATGCTGTTGAATTCTGACCTCCCTGCACTCAAAATGAATTTTCTGGAGCTACAGAACTCGAAATGGCGAGCTTCCAATTGCGTTGGAAAGTAGACATCCAGGGCTTTCCAGAAATATATAATAGTCCATACTTTAGTCAAGAATAGATGACGTAAACTGGCGTTCAACGCCAGCTTTCTGCCCAAATCTGGCGTCCAGCGCCAGAAAAGGAGCCAAAACCAGAGTTGAACGCCCAAACTGGCACAAAAATTGACGTTTAACTCCAAGAAGGACCTCTACACGTGAAACACTCAAGCTCAGCCCAAGCACACACCAAGTGGGCCCCGGAAGTGGATTTATGCATCAATTACTTACTTCTATAAACCCTAGTAGCTAGTTTATTATAAATAGGACCTTTTACTATTGTATTAGGTATCTTTGGTCTCAGTTTTAATCCATTGTTCATCTTAGGAGACTATTGATCATGTTTTAGGGGGCTGGCCATCTCGGCCATGCCTGGACCTTTCACTTATGTATTTTTAACGGTAGAGTTTCTACACTCCATAGATTAAGGTGTGGAGCTCTGCTGTTCCTCAAAGATTAATGCAAAGTACTACTGTTTTCTATTCAATTCATCTTATTTCGCTTCTAAGATATCCATTCGCACCCAAGAACGTGATGAAGGTGATGATTATGTGTGACGCTCATCACCATTCTCCCCTATGAACACGTGCCTGACAAACACTTCCGTTCTACATGAAATAAGCTAGAATGAATATCTCTTAGATCTCCTAACCAGAATCTTCATGGTGTAAGCTAGAATGATGGCGGCATTCAAGAGAATCCGGAAGGTCTAAACCTTGTCTGTGGTATTCCGAGTAGGATTCAATGAATGAATGACTGTGACGAGCTCCAAACTCGCGATTGCAGGGCGTTAGTGACAGACGCAAAAGGATAGTAAATCCTATTCCAGCATGATCGAGAACCGACAGATGAATAGCCGTGCCGTGACAGGGTGCGTGAGCATATTATTCACTGAGAGGATAAGATGAAGCCATTGACAAGGGTGATGCCTACAGACGATTAGCCGTGCCGTGACAGGGCATTGGATCATTTTCCCGAGAGATGACCGAAAGTAGCCATTGACAGTGGTGATGTATCACATAAAGCCAGCCATGGAAAGGAGTAAGACTGATTAGATGAAGATAGCAGGAAAGCAGAGGATTCAGAGGAACGAAAAGCATCTCCATTCGCTTATCTGAAATTCCTACCAATGATTTACATAAGTACCTCTATCCCTATTCTATTAATTATTATTCGAAAACCACATTACTATGTTATATCCACCTGACTGAGATTTACAAGGTGACCATAGCTTGCTTCATACCAACAATCTCCGTGGGATTCGACCCTTACTCACGTAAGGTATTACTTGGACGACCCAGTGCACTTGCTGGTTAGTTACACGGAGTTGTGAACCGTGGTCTTGGCATCATGTTTTTGGCGCCATTACCAGGGAAAGAAAGAGCAATGAACTTTACATAATTAAAGTGTAATCACGATTCCGCGTACCATGCCCCCAGCATATACCCTCATTCTAGAAATCACATACCCCTAAAAACAAAAAATGAAGCAAAATATAAGAAAGAATAAATCTAATAAATGAATACGCCCAAAGGATCACAAACTACACCTTATTTTGAATAGAAATACACCCAAATATTAAATCGCAAAACACATAAACAACTTACAACGAATTGATTTAGCTTCATTCTTACATCAGCCACCCATATCCACCAATGCTCTGAGTAGCTAACAGGTGCAAAAATATGAAGCATGTCCACATTGAAGAGTGTTTTAGTTTAATTGGCACATAACCAAAGAATTGTGATAAGAAGTTTTAGAAACAAAAACTTACATATGGATGTGATGCTAATTTTTTGAGGTCCAAAAAGGGTATAAACATTGGATAGTCTTCGACCATAAATGGCTTTTTGGATTCAGGCTGTAAGAACTCCCCACCTGGATGATTTCCAATGGCCATGTTCTGCAGCATTTGTGAAACAACAAAAGAAATATTTAATACACCCAAAAGATTACACAAATACACCCAAAATTCATTACAGTACACCTTACCACAATATTAGGGGGGAGACAGTAAATTTCTTCTTCAAATCTTTTAATATTTTGTCTGTTATGTATCAGACAAATAGCATTGCCAATCTAGAAAAAAATGAAATCAATTTACATCAATCAATATTACAGTCACATTTCATCATAAAATCATTAATCTTATTCTAATATTACCTCAGCTTCGATATATGTAGCAGCTTTTAGAGATGCAAAGTGGACTTTTGACAATATCAATGGTGCTTGGGCATTCAGGGTGCACACTGTTCATACTCATTAGTGATTTCATCTCCGTATGTCTTCACACGTGTCCCCCAACATTTCCTTGCTCCTTACAGGAGTTTCAAAAATTTGTCCGGCAGACAGCTGTTCCATCGGGGGACTTTTACCCTCTGTAAAATCCAATGCTGTCTTTACCCCATTGTTTGTAATTTTTTCCACTAGCTCCTCTAATTGTTCGATTAGTTTTGGTGTTTCAGGACTTTTCCCCTTTTGAGATCCTGGTTTCCTCTCTTGGCTCAGTGTTTCTTCTTGATTTGAATCAGTGGAGCCAAGGTTGAATGATGGCATTGGAAGTTCTTTAGGTACGTAGGATGTTGTGCGGGCCATCATCATCAGTGCAGCAGTAGTGGCTTCAGGGGCTGAATTACTGCGTGTTGATATATAAGATACTATAAGAATAAGAATAGACGAATGATATCAAAATAGAGTTATATTGTGCTGAACTTACACTTTAGATGGAGCTGGTGACACCGTGGGTGTGCTTTCATCAAGTTTCTGGGGTTGTGGAGTGCTGCAGGGTTAGAAAAAATGAATCAAATTATAAAAAAACAGTTACAGATCAATTCTGAAGATATACACCCAAATAAGGAAAATATACACCCAAATAATGACTAAATACACCCGATACACCCAAGTAAGGAAAATATACATCTAAATAATAACCAAATACACCCGAATAATATTTCTTACCTTTTAGTTCTTTCTTCACTAATTTTCTCTGTCGGAGACTTTGGGGGGTGATGAGGGAAAAACGATTCCACACAAACTCACCGGTAAGTGTACCGGGTCGCATCAAGTAGTAATAACTCACAAGAGTGAGGTCGATCCCACAGGGATTGATAGATTGAGCAATTTTAGTTAGGTGATGAATTTAATTAAGCGGATATTTGATTATTCGAGTGAAACTTGATTAACAGAAGCTGAATTGCAAGTAAATAAAAGGGAGAGGGTAAATTGACTGAATCTTAAAGTGCAGAAGAAGTAAATTGCAGAAACTTAAAGAACAAGAAAGTAAAAGAGTTGAAACTTAAATTGCAAGAAAAGCAAATGACTGAAACTTAAAGTGCAAGAAACTTAAATTACTGAATCTAAATTGCTAGAAAATGTAAATTGCTTGAAGAATAAAAGGATTTGGGTACTGGGATTCAGAATTGAACGGAAAATTGCAAGCTAAAGTAAATCAAAGAGCTATGAGATGAAGAGATTCAGCTCAGTAGCCAAACAGAAATGGAAAATTGCTTGAAGAAACAAATAGCAAGAAAACTTAGCTCAATTATGAAATTCTAAAAGAGAAATTGAAGATAAAAGAAGAGCAATGAGATCAGAAAGCAGCTCTAGATCTCAATCACTCCCTTGACCAAACAGAAAATAAATTGCAGAAGAAATGAAAATAAAAAACAGAAAAGAAGATTTAGATCCAATTCTCAAATTCTCAGAACTATATGAAAGAAAAGCAAAGATGATTCTCAAATCTAGAAATTTAATGGAGTTCTTCAATCTGAATTTAAAATCCCAAAACAGAAAGTTGAAGTTGCAGAAGCAAGAACAAATAGAAAGAAAACTAGATCTAATCCCAATTTCCCAAATTCAAAATGAAAACTAAAGTGAAAAACTAAAAAAATGAGCAAAAGGTCCCTTCTCAAATCAAATTAAATCCTATTTATACAGTTTCTATTTTGGTCTTCAAAACTTGGAGTGGGCCTTTTGATTTGTGAAGAAATGGATCCAAGATGGAAATTGATTGAAATTGGGTTGGAGGCATGCTCCAATGGAGCGCTCCATTGGGTTGGTGAACTTGCCGTTCACTTGCCTTGTGTGCCTTGTCACGTGTGCTCAACAATGCCCCTAGCGTCCATTATTTGAATGTCACGTTCCAAATGTGAACGTTGCAGGTGCTTCCTTGGCTCGTTGGTGGCTCTCTCTCTCTTCGAAAACGTTCACTCTAGTGAACGTCACGTTCATTTTTCCAAACGCTACCTCCTTGGTGCGTGCCTCCCTCTTCGAGCGCGATAAAGTTCACAAAAGTGAACGTGGCGTTCAAACTTTTGAATGCTGCTCCTTGGCATGCGCCTTGGTGCGTGAGTTCCCTTCATGGGTGCTCTCCTTTGATGAGCGCTCCGTTTGAAATTTTGAACGCTACCTAGTGCGTGCTTCCTTTCCCTTGGCTTGCAATCCACGAAAAAGGTGGAGATAGTGAACTTGGCGTTCACTTTTTTGAACGCTAGCCTTTGGGTTGGCTGACAATCCTTGCTTCCAAGCCAAGATCCACGAGAAAGGTAAAAGAGTGAACACTACGTTCACTATTACAACGCTCTCTAGGCTCTTCCCTTTCTTCCTCATTTCTTCACCTACAAGCAACCAAACAACCAATCAAAGTCTCACCAAAATCATAAGATCTTTGCATCATTCATAAAATCAATTAATTCTATCATAAACCTTATGATTTTGTGTACAATAAATTATGTTTGATTGATTCAAAATGATCATGAAAATCCACTCCAATCACTTACTTATTGTGCAAGAAAGTGCATAAAACCTAATGAAACTAATGAGAAATGCTTGTAAAACTAGCATAAGATTACTTGTCATCAGGGGGCTGGTTCAATTGGTGGCACAGGGCTTACTGCTGTTGTCTGGGACAGAGGCACGTAAACTTGAATCGAAACTCTAAACAAGACAAAAATAAAAAGTTAAGAAAGCCCCTTAAAATTGATGATTACAAGGTTGAAATTTAGTTGTAAAACTCACATTGAAAGTGGTTCAGGTTGCGAATGTGTCTCCATCTGAACAACCATCATATTCTGTTGAGCTGGGTCACTGGCTTTTTCTTCTACAAGATTCAACCTGAAATCCACCTAAATAAAGTCAAAATACACACCTGAAGCATTGAAAATAAACACAAGCTTTGTTTTTTGAGAACTTACGTACTTGCAGATTTTTATTTTTTTCCCTGCCTTTTTTTTTCTTGAATAAAATATTAAAGGATTTTTTCTTAAAAATTTATATACAGAATTAGAAGCAGATGGTAAAAAAAAAGAATTAAGCAACTAGTATAAGAAACAGAAATTACATATTATCCGCTGGTTTGTTTATGTTGCTTTGATCCGTTTGTCCTTGAAACAAAGGATCACTCTCACTTCCTAAGTTCACTTACGGCATTCTAAGCATAGAATGAACATTATTCAGTAAAAATACTATATAGTTAAATCAGGATATCAAGATTCTATCAAATAAAAGTTCTTACGTTTCAAATGAGTCATAGTGACCTTCTGTCGATCGCAGCCGAGCTCTCTTTTTCCTGCGAAACCAAAAACAATTATCAGCAACCAAAACACCTTAAAATCGGTAATATACACCCAAATATAACAAATCCCTGTGCAACATCCTTTTCATTGATTTTCTTCTTTTTTGATTCTATTAAGAATTCTTGTAATAATTTAGTTCCAAGTTCAGATCTGACAGTACATGCAAAAGAACATGTTAACAAATATAATTTTGATGATAAACGCTAAAATAGCTTTAAAAAGTATCTTACCCATCATAGGATTGAATTTCTTCTTCAGAAGACGAATCCTCAACAGTGTGCTTTCTCTTTTTGGATTGTGTCCTGGGAATAAAAAAAGTATGAATCAGAAAAACACACAAAAATTGATGATAAAATATTATTGAAAGCAGTGCATACTTTTTGGGTGTAATTTGAATTTTTTTTTTTTTTTTTTTTGTTGGTGATGGTTCTTCACTTCTGAAAGTTAATGAAAAATATTCTGTTAATAAAATTGAACTATTCAAATAATAAATAGAAAAGAAAGTGATGCAATACTAATTTTAGAACTTTACTCATCATCGGATTCACTTTCAGTTTCTGTAGTGGAATCCTGCAAAGTCTGCTTCTTTTTTTTGGATAAAATTCTGGAGGGCAAACAATTGTTAGAAAAAAACACTCTAAAAATAACAAAATACACCCAAAAATATTACTTACTTTTTAGATATCCTGCTCGGTTGTTTTCTTTTTTTGTTGTTTCCTTTGAGTCTTGTTCAGACTCAGACTCAGAGGAAAAATCAGATTCACTCTCTGAGGAATCACTCTCGGATGAAGTTGCCTTCTTCTTTTTGGTTTTTTTTTTCTTTCTTTTCTTTTTCTTTCATTTCCTGCAACTTCTTTTTCACTTTCGTCTTTTTGACAATGCCCTGAAACACTTAAAACATTTAAAACCAATTACACATCAATTCAGATGAGATACACCCAAATAATATTCATATACACCCAAATATTAGCTAAATATACCCAAATTAGATGGGAGTATTCTATCCACTTACCATATGCCCATCAATCTGTGCTCTGATCCTTGTAACCAGTAGCTCTCTATTCTAGTGGCTAACCCAGGGAGGCCCAGGGATTGCTTCTGCCTTCTTGTTTGTGTTTTTTGTTAGATGGAAATAGATTATCATCAAAGCATAGAGGCATCCGTCATTCGATTTTTTCTTTTTCAAATGGTAATTGCTTATGCCTTTCACAATGAAATCGAGCACATGGGAGCCCCAATTGCCCTCAGTTATTTTGTCCATCTGAAAAATTGGAGCTAGGTGGACAGGAGATACTTTGTTTATTGTTGTTGGCAACAAGAACGCCATCTGAATATAGAGTATGAAAATCCTCTTGAATATCAGGCGATTTTCATCATTGTCAACACCGATATTCATTATTTCATCAGTTAAATTCTTTAATGTCTTCCCCTGGAATCTTCTAAAAATGACTTTGTTGTCCTCAGAAAGATCCTTAAAACTCACTTTATTGGAAAATAGATCTCTTATAAAAAAGAAAATAATTTACACTCTAAATCACTTGAAATACACCCAAATATCACTCATTTACACCTAAATTTATTCCTTGATTACATTAGATCAGAATAAGATATTAAAGAGAATGCAAGTATAGTGGTTTTGTGGAATCAGTTACCTGATGCATTGAGGCCAAGGGCAGTCCCTATTGTTTTGGGTTTAACTTTAATCGAACCATAGCTTGTGTCCAGCTTGTTTTTGCCCAAATTAAAGGAGTTAGCCAACTCCTTTAACAGTTTGTGTGGCACATTCATTGGTGGGATGTGCATGAGGCCACCAAATCCTAATTCGACAACAATGGCTTTCTTTGGCTCACTCATCTTTTCAAACTTTTCACTCAATAGTCTTGTGGCACATTTCAAATCTTTGGTTTGCTGTAAACATAGCAAAATGAGAGTTATTTAAATAATCCATATTTACATTATGAATAATTGATTTGTTCTACGATATATATATGTGCTTACATTATATTTTTTTTCACCTTGACCCTTGGTTATCATTTTTACTGTAAGGAAAAAGAAATACTGTCAATAGAAAAAAAACCCGACAAGTAACAGACACATACACCCAAATACCAACCAATTACACCCAAATACCAACCATCTACCCCCAAATACCAGCCTCATACACCCAAATCATGTCCTATACACATTTTTTTATTACACAAAATAAAATGAGTTAAAAATGATATTCAAATCAACCAAACTTGCATACAATGATACTACAAGGTCAAGCAAAGGTACAACAGCACTAGTTACAGTTTAATACTCTTAATATATATCAGTTCATAAACCTCTTTTATTTTTTGATTACATGACATTATATGAGTTCATAATGATATTTAAGTTCAAAATGTCACTAGAAGCACCAGTCACATTCCAATTCGGACATATGCACCCAAAAATGATTTCACTAGAAATATAATACAGAGTTTATATGTATATAAACTCACTTCTAAAACATGCAAACACGCACAAAATATGGACAAAAATAGACAAAAACACATGTTAAACCATTCACTAGAAGTATGTAAAATAGCGTAAACGACTTGAACCATTTCATCAGAACAGTAATATCAAACCTAAATCAAGAACAGTGAAACAGAAAGAGAAATACGACGATAATGCTTTGTCTTCGAAACCTAGAAGAACATTGAAACAGTACCTTCAATAATGTTTCTTCGTTCTTTTTGGTGTTTTATTTTTATGGAGATTTGGATGTTTTTTTCTTGATTTCTTCTAATTTTTGTGAGGAGTTTGACAGTTTCTTCACAATTGCAGTTAGTTTCGAACGTGGCTTGAATATCGAGGGTTGGGGTTTTGATTGAGGATGAAGAGGAAGAGTCGTTCATAATGGTGAGTGGCGCGCTTTGTAAACATGAAACGGTTGAATAACGTGCGTGTATCTACACTTGATTGTGGAGAGTTTTAATGCGCGTGTGTTTTGTTGGGTTTGGGCCAACTTGTAGGACTTATAAGCCAAAAAGACTTATATGTGTAGCATAACTATGATCTGCCTTTGTTGATCTAATAATAATTTACAAATTACAAATCGTGTTTTCTGTTCTACCGTCATAATTATTAAGATTTAGGAGTATTTATGCTTGGTTTGTGGATTTAGATTGGGTTAATTTCTTTCGGTGTCTCTTAATTTAATTCAATTTAAATTATTATAATTATGATTAGATAAATTTATTCAATTTTAAAAAAAATTAAGATTTAGTAATAAAAATAGAAAATTTTAAATTATTAAATAAATAAATAAATTTCATTTTATTTTTATAAAATATTTATTAATTAATAATAATACATGGATTATTGTTGTTGTCCGATCTCAACCCAGTAAATATTATACAAATATGCAATTAACTAACTGTTTTAGCTCTCGGGTTTAGTGTATGTAGATAAACTGAGAAGCTGAAGTTTGGATTCTTTTAATTTTTTTGAAAAATAAAATGTAATTTCTCATTATTAATTTTATAAATAAAATAAAAAAATATAAAAGAATATTAAAAAATTAGAATAAAAAAATATAAAAAAATATTAAAAAATTAAAGATTATATTTTATTTTTAATTAAAAAATTAAAAAAATTAAATTCCAAAAATATATTAGCAAAAAGATTGTAATTTATAAATGGTGTGATTTATGAAATTAGATTAATTTTATAAAAATTAATTCATAACATTATATAGTTAGGATAAAATTGGATTAATTTTTAAAATTAAGTTTAAAATTATTTGTTGAACAAAAAATTCAATCAAATCTAAAATGTTATTTATTTTTATCAATTTTTAATTTAGATTGAATTAGCCGTTCTGTTTAAATGAGAACACCCTGAATAATTATCATATAATTCTAAATCATTATTATCTTTTATACTTAAACAATAATGTCATAGGAGTAAAAGAAAAAAAAAGATTTTGAACAACAGAAGGATAAGAAAACCAGTAAATAAGAAAGAAGATTATTATGTTAAACAATTATTTTGTAAAATTAATTTTTCTCTATTTATGGTTAATTCATGAGTTACTTTATTGATTGATTGTTAATTAATAACTAAACTAATAAACATTTATTTTATTTAATTTAAATAAAATTACTTAGTTAAATAATAAATAACAAAATTTATTTCGCATCCTTTTCACAAGTTAAATTAAATAAAAACATTTACTTGAATAATCAATAAATACACCATCAACTTGATAACTTAGTTTAAGTAATAAAAAATTAAAAAAAAAATATTTACTTAAATGTTTAGTAAATAGAAACATAAACCTTTTGTTACTTAATTAAGTTTATTAGAAATTATTAATAACTCAATGATAAATTATTATTTTATAATTTATATTGTGTTTAATTAAGTGGTTTTATCACGTCTTTACCCACTTATTCATATGATTAGCATGATATTATAATTCCTTCCCAAAATTATTCCATAGTTGAAAACTTGCTTCCTAGAGATCTTTTAATTATGTATTTTAACTCTCCTTTATTCCATTCGATGACGTGATCCGTGTATTAAGTGTTTCAGGCTTCATAAGGCAGGAATGGCTTAGAGAATGGAGAGGAAGCTTGCAAAAAATGGAAGGAACACAAGAAGAAATCGCAGCGACGCGAATGCGTGCCTAACGCAAATGCGTGGATTGAAGTCTGCACGAATGACGCAAACGCGTGAACAACGCGAACGCGTGGACGACGCGAACGCGTGGACGACGCGTACGCGTGACCTGCGCGATCTGCAAAAATAACAGAATACGCTGGAGGCGATTTCGGGCCACATTTTGACCCAGTTTTCGGCCCAGAAACACAGACTAAAGCTAGGGAACATGCAAAAACTCAACACGCATCCACACACATTCAGATACATCGATATTAGGATTATTTTTTTTAGTTTTAAATCTGAATCTAGATTAGCTTTACATTGATAGTTTATGCTTTTGCTTAGGGGTGTCCGCGGATCGGATCGGATCAGATATGGCCAAAAATTCTATCCGATCCGCACAATTTCTATCGGATCGGATCGGATATGATATCCGCACTTTTTAGTGCCGGATCCGATCCGATCCGATCCGCACTTTTGCGGATCGGATCAGATCGGATATCGGATATATCCGCATAATTAAACCTTCTCTTTTTAATCATATTTTTATGTAAAAGAATTCGATAAAAATATTTTTTTCATACTTTTAAACTTATTTATTCCAAAAATATTTTTAATCAAACTCTCTCTAAATAACAAAAATAAAATAATACAATATATGAATAATAATTACTAAATAAAACATACAAACAAGTAAATATAATACCAAACATATATATATTATAGTGCGGGTCTGCGGATCTGCGGATCGGATCGTATCCGCAATTTTCGGATCGGATGCGGATATTTACCGCAGATCTGCGGATACGATCCGATCCATGGACACCCCTACTTTTGCTTTGGATTTTTGGATGCTGAAGAGTCATTACCTCCGTGAAGACATTACTTTAGTTTGTTTCCTTATTCCTTTATTTCTATTAGTTGCTTATTGGCCCTATTCAATTAAGTATGTTGCATTTTGAATTTATTAGTATATAGGGTTACTTTTATTTTTAATTAATTTTAATTTTATATTTTATTTTATTTTATTTATTATGTCTTCTTATATTTTTATGAATATTAATTCCATGTCAATGGAGTAGATTTTCTACTTGACATGGAGTTGATTAAGAGGAGACACTTGAGTTGAAATGCTCAAGTGCTTAATTAATTTGAACATTGTTGACTAATTCTATATCTACTAATGTTAGACCTTCCCAAGGGAAAGGACTAGGATCTGCAGATAAGAATCAGTCCAATCACTTGACTTTCCTTTACTCAGTAAGGGTTACCTAAGTGAAAATAACAACTGCTTTACATTACACTTGAGAAGATTCCAACAAGGATAGAACTTCCAATTAATCAATCCCCCAATCAAGACTTTTTATATTAATAATAATTCTTAGTTTTATTGCTTTAATTTACAATTATTTTAATTACTCATTATCCAATTCAAACCTTCTGGAAAATTTCTAATTGATAAATTAGCACTCTTTCCTGCAACTCGTTGAGAGACGACTTGGGACTCATACTCCCAGTATTTTTAATTTTAATTTTTGTGACAACCCCTTTTAAATTGAGAAGGCGGATCTTAGTTGGTTAAGAACTGTACTTGCAACGCATTTTGTTTATTAAATTTCTTAACTAGTCGATTTCCGCCACCATCACTCAAATTAATAACTAAATTAATAAACATATGCTTAATAATAACTTAGATTAAAAAAAAACAAACTGAAACAAATATTTAACTAACAAAACTATTTTAAAGTATGTCTAATATTATATCCTATCATTTAAATCATTCCTAACCATATATTTATTCACATATTACCTTTATAAAAGTACTCTAAGTATGACAACACATCTATATTTTAACATAAACATAAAATGAAAAACAACACCAACCTCAAAATCAGCTGTCTTTGCAATGTGCCAAGTCACGTTCAATCTTAGTGTTTGTATCGTGATTATCAACGCGCGCCATATTTTTTAAGTAATTCGAAAATATGATTAGAAAAAGGTAAAAATGAGAGAAAAGGCCAAGAAATAAAAGTGAAAAGCTATTAATGGTAGCTGTGGACGAAATGCATATATATAGGTAAACGGGATAAGATTACACGTATCTCATTTACACTATGAACAAGATAAGAATTTTACACAACATGATTACAAACGTGATACAACTACGCGTCTCGTACCTTATCTTCATTTATCTCGTTTTTAGTGTAGAAGAGATACGTATAATCTTATTCCGTTTATACTGTAAACAAAATAAGAGATCCGATACAATTTAGTCAAAACGTTTTAAATTATTTATTTTGATAAATAAAATATTTTATTTAAAAAAATTTCTTGAATTAGCCTTTCTGTTTAAATGAGAACACCCTTAATAATTGTCATATAATTCTAAAAAGATATTTTTCACATCCAAGCAATTTTGGCATCTAAGTTCATCCAAGCAATTTTAGGTCATGCGCTTTTTCCGCTTTCTTCTTTCCTCACGCTCTCTTCTTCTTCTTCTTCTTCTTCTTCTTCTTCTTCTTCTTCTTCTTCTTCTCACGCTCATTTACGCACGGAGCGTCTTCTTCTTCTTCGCCTTCTTCTTCGCGTTCCTCCTCCTCCTCATTCTCCTCCTTCTTTTTTGTGTTCCTTTTTCTTCACGTGTTTTCTCCTTATCGTCATTCTTTTGTTGTTGTTACTGTTGTATTTTTTTTTGTCTTTTCGTCCTTCTCTCCATGGTGAAGAAGCAGTTAAAGGTGAGGAGGAAGAATTTTGAATTGTATAGAACAGAAATGAACCGAACATGTTGTTATGGTGAAATAATTGTATAGTACTAAATGAATGGAATGTTATCCATTATAAAAATTTAAATTCGAACAGCTTTCTGCATAATGAACTGAACACATACTCATGGTGAAATAATTGTATAGTACTGAATGAACGAAACATAATCCATCATATAAAATCAAATTCAAACAGCTTTTTGCATAATGAACTGAACACGTATTCATGGTGAAACAATTGTATAGTAATGGATGAATGAAACATAATTTATTAAATAAAATCAAATTCGAAACACCTCTGTCTACAATTTAAAGATTATCAATTCAATTCAATTCAAATTCAGAACACCTGCATCCATTCAATTCAATTCAATTCAATTTAGCAATTGCATTCCTTTAAATTCGATTGAAAAATAATCCATCAGCAAAATATTGGTATTATTGGTGTTGTTGACGGTAACAAAAGAGGAGAAGAAGAAGAAGAATCTGCGTGCACGAAGAAAGAAGAGGAGGAGGAGGAGGTATACGTGAATTTAAAAGAAGAAAATGACGTGTGCGTGTATTTAAAAGAAGAAGAAAAAACGCGGGAAAGCACGTGTAATTGGTATTGAATCTACTTGGATAAAACTTGGGTAAAAAAATACTTGAATGTGTAGCATAGTCCAATTCTAAATCATTATCATCCTTTATACTTAAACAATAATGTCATCGGAGTATGAGAGTCACCAAAAAAAAAACAATAATGTCATCGAAATAAAAGGAAAAAAGAAAAAAGATTTTGAACAACAAAAAATAAGAAAACCAGTAAATAAGAAAAGAAGATTATTATGTTAAATAATTTTGTTATAGAATTAATTTTTCTCTATTTATGGTTAATTCATGAGTTACTTTATTGATTTTTTTGGTGACTAGTTACTTTATTGATTGATTGTTATTTTTTGTTAATTTACTGTTAAAACCGAAAAATCATATAATTATAATTTAACACTCAAGTTTGACCAGTCAAAATTCGGAGAGCGATTTTCAACGAACACTTTTTCACAATCAACCAATCTGGACGCGCCACGTCATTATACGCTGCGTTGCAGGTATCCTTCTCCCCGTTCTTCAAATTCACACGAGAAATTGACTAGCCGATATTTTGGAATCAAAATCGAACGGCGCAGAAACGTAACAGTCTCTCTCCCTCTCCCTCTTGTGTTCGTGTCTATCTGTTTCTCTCTACTAAACACGTTGGTCCACCGGCATTTCCCGGTTACCGGTTCTGTTAACTGCGAGCAGCGCGGCGAACATCTTTTGGGCCCACCTACCACCTTTCGCAACCGTCCTCCACCACCGCCACATATCCTCCTTTCCAAAAATAAGAAGATTCCTTTAGTATTTTTAAAAATATGGAAGTTACTATTACAAAATTACAATTTCTAAAATAATAATTATTTTTTAATTATTTAATTGGGTATTAAGGTTGTGTTTTAAGAGAGATAAGGGCATGGAAGTGAAGGTCCCCCTCCCCTCTATCAGATTTTGCTCCAAAATCACAACAATAGAAACGCTTCTTCTCTTCTTCTTCTTCTTCTTCTGTGCTTCTGTCTCTCCGTGTTCTGCTCAGCTTACTCGCTTCTCTCTTCTTCTTTTCTTTAATGCTGGGTATGTATGTTATTCACAGATTTCACTTGTTGTCTTGTAATCTTGTTACTTGTTTGAGTAGTTTCTAATTTCTCTGGTTTCGTTTTTGGTGTCTGAATGAGAGAGAGAAAGAAAAAAGAAAAGAAAAGAAATCAAATGACCGGGTCTATCACCACCGTTTGCTTGCCTTCTTCTAATTTCTATAGTTGATGTGAATTGATAATTCTCTTGTAGTTTATGATTGATCATTCTACTTTGTTTCCTGCATTGTTTGATCGGTAAAGCAAGCCCTATCTATCATGGATCCTGAACAGGAAAATTGGCTTATTTCTCAAACGAGATAACTATGAATGCATAATTTAATTATTTTTTTTAAATAGAAAAAATTGTGCGGGTATGTATATAAGATGGCTTGGTTCTATTTGTGATTATTCTCTCTAATTGTATTATTATATGGTATGATGATATTTATGATTATTTTTTTCTACTTATCATTAAGATATTTATTTGTATTAATAAATAGAGCTATTTGTCGTAGTAGATGCTTCTGTTTGAGGCTTGTTTTCCTATGTTCAGTTCCTACCTACCTATCATAAAAGATGGCTTGGTTCTATTTATGATTATTTTCTTCGTTCTTGCATTCTCCTTCCGTGCCTGTGAAGGCACTCGTTCCAGACAACCTTCATAGAGTGGTTCCTTTCTGTGAGGACTCCATGGAATACTATAGTAGTGAGATTGAGCTGCTGATTATAGTGAGTGAAGAAAGTATTTGGAAGATTATTTTTTGATTCAATTTGAAAATTTGGCCATCAAATACCATTCTTTTTTTATTATTAATCTTTTGGGGATTTTTTTGTTCCTATTTTTTTTTCCAACCTTGTAAGGCTCTTGCGTTTTTATTTGAATGATCTTTTGGTTAATTTTGTTTTCGGTTTGTCGAATCATTTGGGACATGGCCATCATGATTAATGGATTTTATTCAAATTTTGAAATTTCCGGTTCTGCTTTGGAGGGTGTTATTGGTATGTTCAATTGAACTTTGTGTGTTGTTTCTGTTCTTTTGCTTCATGTCCTGGGATCTCTCATATTTTTCCTCCAATAAATGATTATTTGGAGTCTATCCGAGTGCTTAGCTGATTGGATTTCAATCCGAATCATGTATTTTTTTTTTTTTTTGCTTGATTTATTTCTGGGTGTTGATTTTGTTTCTGCAAACAAGAATTAAAATTTGAAACTAATGAATTGATTTCTTCTATTTTGTTGGACAGATTCTTGAATTTGCTGGGAATTTGTCATTTCTGGATTGAGGCTTTCTTCGTGAAGTGCCCATTTGTTGTTGCTTTCTGCGGACAGTTAGAGAGAGAGAGACATGTTCGAAGGTCGTTCCTGTGTGGTTTCGAGATTGTTTCCTAGCTCTTGCCAGGCAGAGAACAACTGGTCTTACATGAAATACCTGCCTGAGTTGGACATCAAGAATAATGGCAAGCGCCCTGCGGAAAATAATGCATCCGAGGATGAGAATCGTCCCAGGAAGTATACTAGGATGTTGGACTCCAAACAGAAATCCCTTGAGGATAATGAGAATTCTGTAGTTCCCCAAGAGGATCAGGAAACCATTGAGACATTGAGTATCTGCCAAGATGGCGAAGAAGCTGGTGATTGGACTGATGACCAGTCATTGGCTGAACAAGAACAGCATGATGATGATGATGATGATTCACTGGAATTTGGTGAGCATCAATCTGATCAACAGCAGCAGGGTGAACATGAGGATTTCTTGGATTCAAGTATTCATCAATCAGACAAAGAACAGCAAGAGGATGAACTTGTGGCGGAGGATTCATTAGATTCTGGTGTTCGGCAATCGAATGAAGAACAGCAGCGGGGTGAACTCAGGGATTTATTAGATTCCGGTGTTCAGCTTGAGCTTGCTGTGAATTTATTGGAATCATGTGGTCAGCAATCTGATGACCACCAGCAGAACCATGCTGGGGGTTCATCAGATTCTGGCTCTCTCTTGCCACGCATGAACCGGGACAGCTCAATCACCTGTCTCAGCCGTTGCTCAAGGTCAGATTATGGCTCTCTTGCCTCTCTGAATAGGGGCTTCCGCAATGTAATCCGAAGCGGTGAGCTTTATAAATGGAGGAGACTAAATGGTATCATGGAACATTGGATTTATTTCTCCTATGCTCTCCTTGAATGGGAGGCCTATGATCCGATCCGTCAGCGATGGATGCATTTGCCAAGGATGGCCTCTAATGAGTGCTTCATGTGTTCGGATAAGGAATCTTTAGCCGTAGGTACCGATCTTCTTGTATTTGGGAGGGAGCTGCAATCCCTTGTTATATACAGATATAGTCTTTTGACAAACTCGTGGTCCTCCGGAATGAGGATGAATGCTCCGAGATGCTTGTTTGGCTCTGCTAGCCTTGGAGAGGTTGCAATCTTAGCTGGTGGGTGTGATTCTGATGGGCGTATCCTTGACTCTGCAGAGCTATACAATTCTGAGACTCAAACATGGGAATTACTCCCAAGCATGAAGAAACCCCGGAAGATGTGTTCCGGGGTATTCATGGATGGGAAGTTTTATGTTATAGGTGGAATTGGAGGAAGCGAGTCGAAGCTTCTTACATGTGGTGAGGAGTATGATTTACAGACTAGGACTTGGACCGAGATTCCTAGCATGTCCCCTGGACGTAGCAACAGGGGGTCGGAGATGCCTGCAATGGCCGAGGCACCTCCGTTGGTTGCGGTTGTAAATAATGAATTGTATGCTGCTGATTATGCTGACATGGAGGTTAAGAAATACGATAAGGAAAGAAAATTGTGGATTGTGATTGGGAGACTGCCGGAGCGGGCAGTATCAATGAATGGTTGGGGTCTTGCATTCAGGGCCTGCGGAAATAGGCTTATGGTTATTGGTGGACCTAGAACTCACGGCGAGGGCTTCATCGAACTCAATTCATGGGTGCCGGGTGAAGGTCCTCCGCAGTGGAATCTACTCGCTAGAAAACGGTCCGGTAACTTTGTCTATAACTGCGCCGTGATGGGATGCTGAATAATTGAATTGTGTGAAGGTTTAACACATCTTGACACTTCAAAGTCCTATGAAATTGTACAATGGTGATTCACCCATTGACATAGGAGTTTTGCTAATTGGTACCGTTCCCCTTCTCTCTTTCTATGATATTTTGATTCGAAGTCTGGGGAGGAGACTCGAGATATTTATCAAGATTGGCTGAAAAGTTTGCTTGGGAGGAAGCTCATCAGTATTTGTTTCCAAAAATTCCGATTACTGTTTTGTTCGATTTAGTTGGTATCCTACCCTCCATTTACATTGACATGAAAATTTTCTTGGTATCATGTAGCACAAAAGCAAGAAAAGGAGTATGTTAAATAATTGAAAAGTTCCAACACAAAATGTAGGTGACTGGTGCTGTCTGTTTTAAAAGATTTTAATCTTGAGAACACACAAACTAGACATTTGAATTTAATGATCACAAAGTTTCTTAGATTGAAGAAATGAAATAACTTTCTTAGAGTTGTTCATCAATTTTGAATTATGTATCAAACCAATTTTGTTATTTGAATTCATGATGGATTGTATACTTTGTATGTGACCATTTCATTCATTACTTGCGCAGATAGATTTTTCTTGTCTTTTCCTCTTTTATAGTATTATATTATGGATTTGTTCTTTTTGATGCAAGAATGCCAAAGAGCTAAATGCCTGAAACTACATATCAACATTCTTTTTGTTTTTAAGGCTTTCATGAAGCTTTCAGCAAAGATTACTATGTTGCTTCAAAGGCCCTTAAGCCATAGAAGCATATTTTATTTTATTTTTATTGCCTTCTGGCTTCATAATTGCATTGCATGAAACCATATTTTGGCCTATGATGATGCACTTGCCAGCTTGAATTTGAAATGCGTTTCAGAAACGATTTATCTTCCCAATATATCATCGTTACAACTAAATGAAAGAAGAGTTGATTGCCTCCTAATATTTCAAGACATTTGATTAAGTCATAATAATGAAGATTATAGTGATCATCTTAAATGTGTAGTTTTGTACCTGAGTTCCCATTATTTTTTTTTTTTTTTACCAAAGATAGGAGACTCGAACCCGCAACCTCTTAATTGAGTATGGGGAGACTATGCCATTTGAGCTATTACTCATTGGCTTTAAAAATTTGGAAAGATAGGAGACTCGAACCCGCAACCTCTTAATTGAGTAGGGGGAGTCTATGCATAGGAGACTCGAACCCGCAACTTTTTAATTCAGTATGGAGAGTCTATACCATTTGAGCTATTACTCATTGGCCTCGATAAAATGAGAGCTTAATTATTATTAAATTTGTAATTCTTATTATATGTATGTTTTATTATTCTAATTTAAAAGTGATTATTTTTTTATTTTATTATTTTATCAACTCCTTCACTTTAGATCTTGATTTATGGTTTTATTATCATTATCATTTTTTTTTGGTACATTAAGAAACCCACCCATATATATTACATATTTTATAAAAATTATGTATATAATGAAGGGTGTGAGAGTTAAATCTACAAGTTCTTTCATATAATAACTTACAATAAGTGAGATACTATTAAACTAGTTAGTTAATTTAATAATTTAGAGTATTAGTTTTTTATTTTTTATTTTATTAATATGTATGAAATACGAAATGATTAAATTTTATATCTGTTTAGAAAAAAATTGATATTTCTACTGGTAGCATCGGGTAGGATTTAAAACTTTATGGTGCGAGTAGTGTTAGGGTTGAGAGATTCTCAATTTGCGGATAGAGTAGGGTAGAATTTTAATAAAATTTTCAACTCGCGAATAAGGTTAGAATTTTACCCTACCCTACCCATTGCTAGTCCCTTACACAGAATAGCGTTGAATTGTGTTCACCAAAGTGATGGAAGTATGGTCCAAAAATCAATCATTCTTAGAAAGAATAATAGTGACATAATTGATGTGTAAACAAGTAAACAAAGAGCAAAGTTTTTGTTTTTGTTTTTATTTGTCTTTTGTGTGATAACAAAGCCTATTAATATTGGGCCTTATGTTGTGAAAAACTAGTGTTGCAAGTCCAAGAAAGAAAACCTGCAGATCACAGTAAATAAACTCTCTGGTGCACCGCAAGGTTTGGTTGAGTGGCAATTATATTTGCCTTGCTCTAAGGTGCACCGGGTTCAAATCCCAGCTGAGGCTGGTTGTGGTTTAAAGAACCCATAGTACCCATGGTAGTGTGTGTGAGTGTGTTGTGTGGGTGTGTGAAACATGGGTGTAATGCCTAGGATTGGGGGCTGTCCAATCCATTTGACCAAAAAAAAAAAAAAAAAAAAAAAAAAACTCTCTGGTGGAAGTTTTGGCGGGAAAGTGTGAGTGAGGATTACGAAGAAGCAACGAAACGAGTTTTGAATTTTCGATGTTTGTGATTACTGGTTAGAGAGTTTGAACTTTGAACTTTGAACTTTGAAGCTTTGGCTTCGCAAACTGGAAGGAAAAAAATCCCTTACATTTCGTTTCCCAATTTCATGAAACTTTGCCCTCGCAGGAAAGACGTAATGCGACCCTGTGCCTTTAAGGGGGAATCTGGTAACACCAGCGACGAGGCTACGCCACCGAGTTCTGCCATGTTCAAGACGGAATCTGCCGGCATCTTCATGTCTTCGATGCCGGAGACTCAGAGCTCCGAAAGCTTTGACGCCGGTGGAAGCACTCAGAAAGAAGACGACGTTTTCCACACGCCGCCTGAGAAGTCGTCGGTTCCCAGCTCCGGCGAGAAGCCGTTGGATGACTGCACGCTCAATCCGGAGCTTGATGCTTCCGATGAGTCTCTGGAGTTCGTCGATTTTGGTGATTCCCAGGGAGCGGGGCGCGTCAATTTGGATAGGGACTCTGATTTAGGGTTTTCGGAGACACAAAGGGATCAAAAGGAATTGGTCTCTTGGAGCCCTCGGGGAATTAAACGAGATGGTGTTGATGAAGATACTGATGAGTTGCAGGTTAAAAAATCGAAAATATCGGAGCCACAATCAGGTAGTGATTTTTCTAGGGCTTATTTGGGGATTGAATCTCTGGAAACCCCAGAGAGTAATGAGAATTGCATGGGGCTTGTTGATGTTGAACTTGTGCAAGTTGTTCCTGCTGAGGGACAAGTGAGTGGGGCCAATGAAATCTCAATGCTTGAGAATGAATGTAATGAAGAAAATCAAAACATGGAGAATTCAGCTTGTGGATTGGAGTTTTCTCCAGAAGAAAATGTTCAGAAGAAAAATAAGAGCTCATTTATTTTCGATGTTTTGAGGTTTCTAGCAGAGAGAGAAGTTGAGAAATTGAGCTCTGATAACAAGGAAGCGGGTGGTGGTGGTGGTGCTGCTGCTGCTGATGATTTGGATGAAGTTGAGGAATTGAGCTCTGATAACAAGGAAGCGGGTGGTGCTGCTGCCCCTGCTGATGATGATGAAGATGATGATGATGATTTGGATGTTGTGGAGATTGATGGCATTGATTTCCCTCGTCCAAGGTGGTGGCCTAACAACAACAAAGACTTGTCCCACTAGGTGAGATCAACTATATGATCAAATGCCACATCATGTCTTGAATCTTACCTGAACTTAGCTGATATATGTTTATAAAGTTTATTTAGTGTAGACCTTGTTCGTAAGAAGACTATAACTATTAGTACATGCAGGTTCTTTTTCATTTGAATTTCCAAAATCAATCAAGGTTTGCAATAGAACTGTGATAGAGAAACTTTGTTCAAAATATATGATTTGGAGATTTCTAAATGGAAAACCAAACCTGCTATAAATGACATATATCTTCGGTTTTGGGTTCTAATGCTGGGAAGATATGTAAGATGTGTTTTGGATGTTTTATCTGTGGCAACGAAGCTTCAACTCTAATTATGTAGTTCATTGTTATTTTTATTAGTTTTTTGTGTGTATTTCAAGTCTTGAACATTTTTTCTGTCTATTGATCTCTGATATATATGTACACTGCTATAGCTTGTATATATATAGCTTCCATCAATTTCGTTAAATGTTAGTGAGAGATTTGACGGTGGGATAACATTGATGCCATTTTAAACGTTTTGGGATAAAAATAGGACGATTAAAATATTAGGGACGGAAATAGGATCCACCCCAAACGTTGGAGACCAAAATAGTACTTTACCCATTATTTAATTATGGATTTGTTCTTTTTGATGCAAGAATGCTGAAGAGCTAAATGTTTGAAACTACATATCAACATTCTTTTTGGTTTTCGGGCTTTCATGAAAAGTTTTTTAGCAAAGATTACTATGCTGCTTCAAACTCTCTTCAGCCATAGAAGCATATTTTATTTATTTATTTATTGCCTTCGGTCTTCATAATTGCATTGCATGAAATCTTATTTTGGCCTATGATCATGCAATTGCCAACTTGAATTTAAAATGCATTTCAGAAATGATTTATCTTCCTAATATACGTGATCTTAACAACTAAACGGAACAAGATTTGATTGCTTTCTAATATTCCAAGACATTTGATTAAGTCATACTGGTGAAGATTACAGTGACCATCTTTTATTTTTTTGTCAGAGCAGTGACCATCTTAAATGTATAGTTCTGTAGCTGACTTCCCATTATTGGACATTGAAGTCCTTAAACACCCATATAGCTTCCATCGTAGCACGGTGTAATATTGTTCTCAGTTCCCTATTATGGTTTTATCGTCACTGTCATTTATTTTTAATTTTGGTACATCAAGAAACAAGAAATAAAGAACCTTTGCCTACTAGTTGAAGTTGATTACACGCATCAAATTTTGTCATTGAGTTCTATCATGTATTATGCTATGTTTTGTTCTTACTTCGTTTATGATAAAAAATACTATGCTTTATGAATGTTAATTGGGAAGTTGTAAAATCCCCTATCACTTCTAATATAAATTCAAATACCAAAACCATTCCCATGCGAAATAAATAAAATTATCCCGAACCAAGATTCATGACGAGCTCAGATGTACTCTTATCATCATTCAAAATGTTATGGAGAATCGTCTTTGATAATTTACTAGTTCTTTAGAGTGGTATAAAGTTTATTGATTATATAATTATATGTCTAGATACAAAAATTATTGTATGTTCATATTGTATCAAGTTTCCTTGATTACTAATCAATGATATTTATTGACTTAAATAAATAAATATAATGCACTTGATCTGAGAAAAGCTTACAAATACCATTCAGTACTAAGTTAAAAAAAAAAAGAGATGGGCATCAAAACCCACTCTACTTCATTCCTAATACGTGGTACCTTGTCTAAAAGAGTGATAACAGAGAGAAGAAAGAATAGAAGAAGAATTGAGATGCAAAAATAAATGAATGGAATACTGTTCTCTTCAGATTTGATACAAGTGTCTATATATACATCACATTAACCCAAGGACCTTAACTATTCATAACTGTCATAACAGAAACAGTTATGAGCTATAATTGACTCATCTTTGCCAATTAAGTAATATGAAATATGTCCTTAATCTTATTAATTGGTAAAAGTGAGAAAGATTTAGTCAATATATCTGTAATTTGTTGCTGTTGGAACATAAGTTACTGCCACTGCCTCATTAATAACACAATCTCGAACAAAATATAGATTCAGTTCGAAATGGTTGGTGAGATTATGTTGTATTGAATTATAGGCCAGAAAAATTGTAGGCGTATTGTCACAAAACACTGGACAAAGTGAGACATGGTTGATGTAAAGTTGGATCCAAAGAAACTCCGAAAACACTGTTGCTAATACTCTAAACTCTGCCTCAGTAGACCTGCGACTGAATGTAGTTTACTTGCTGCATTGTGGCGAAACTAAATTGGGACCATAAAACACAATACCCTGAAATTGATTTTCTGTCGTCCAACTCAGCTGTCCAATTAGAATATGAAAAATGAAGATGAACGTAAATTAGCAGTCTTATTTAGTACTTGTTTGGGCGTCATTATTTTGATAAAAAAAGATCTTTTTTCAATGAAATTTTTTTTTTAATTTTTTAACGTGTTTGGCAAATTTCTAGTAGTAAAAGTAAAAGCACTAGAAAAATAAAAAAAAGATGTTTTTCATCTAATAAATAAACAAAAAAGTACTTTTATATCGTTATACCCAAACATAATTGATAGATAAAAAGATATTTTTGCATGAGATACCCAAACATAAAATTACTTTTACTTTTCCATAAGATCTTTTAAAAAAAGATAAATAAAAAAAAGATCTTTTCTTAAAAGCTCACCCAAACAAGCTCTAAAGACATATTGGCTAATTTTATCCAAAGAAAAAGAAATATCTGGTGGAATAACTATTGCATATTGCAATCTCTCCTATAATAGAGTGAAACGATGAAGGATCTTCAATGGAAGCACATGTGTGAGCTGTAAGTCTCGAGGAACTAACCATAGGAGTGCTCATAGGTTTAGATTTATGCATGCTAGCTTTTGACAGCAATTCCTTGATGTATTCAGCTTGATTGAATGATATTAGGGAATCAGAATGTTTAATAGCATCAATACCGTGAAAGAAAGTTAAATCCCCCAAGTCCTTAAGTATGAAAGTAGAATATAGCTAATTAATAATGTATGTAATCTTTGTGTCATTATTTCTAATAACGAGCTCGTCATCATCATAAATCAAAATATAAGTGATTGAATTGACAATAAATCTAGTAAATAAAGTTGGATCGAATTTTGTAATTTTAAAACCAAACTAATGCCGGATACTACGACCATCGAGGAAGCTGACCAGCTTCATCGGAGCAAGAAAAAACTCTGGAATGATGAAAGAGGCTTTGGAGGTGAAACCTCGAGTGGTAAGGGAAGAAGAGTGGATGTTTATCAAGACCTCCTCGTAGGAACCAATGGAAAGAGGAGAACCTATGCTGACTTAGTCATGCACGGTAGTGCTGATCCCGATGCATAGAAAGGAAACTCTAGTGGTGAAGAAGACTCTTCGGAGACTGACTCAGAAGAGGAAAACCCAGAAGATGCTATGGAAATACTAGAGATAAGTCAAATGCAAAGAGAAGCATTAAGGAGATGCAGAAAGGAAGAAAGAGCCATTCCCTCTATTTTGGTGAAGAAAATGCAGAATGGAACTATTAGCCTCGCCACTACTAGAAAACTATTTATTACAAACAGATATTTTCGAGAGATTTTATCCCACGGAAATACAGACAGATTTTGCTGGGGAATTTTTGTTGAAAACGAAGGAAAATGAATTAACATAAATTACAGATAAAAAAGAGAATTTGTCAATAATTCTGTCGAAAATTTTTTTTTTATGGAAAATAGTTACCGACGAAAAATCTGTCTGTATTTAAATGAATAAAAACATTGCATTTTGTTAAATTATTACAGACAGAAATTCTGTCTGTAATTTAAAATATTCCGTCGAAAAAATAGAGTTAAACCTAGCATTGCCCCACCTTATCGAGCTCCATTCACACCACACATCACCTTTATCGAGTTCCTCTCTCTGTCAACGTGCTACTTCTTCTCTCCGCCGCTGCCGCTGCCGCTGCCGCCGCCACTCGCATCGCATGAGCCCCCTCCACCACTCGCATCTCATGAGCCCCTTCCGCCGCCGCTCTCGTAGCGTTGCTCCCTTCGTCACCATTGTCGCATAACCCTCTCCGCCGCTCTTGTCGCGTCTGCTCCCTTCATCGCCGTCGTCGCAGAGTTCTCTCCGCCGTTGCTCTAATCCGAACACTAATTTTGTGATTCTGTTGTTTGGAGGTTAGATTTTCAATCCGCTAATTAACCAAAACTGAAGCCCTCCGTTTTTCTTCACTTGGAGATTAGATTTTCAATTTTATGCAATTAATTTCTCTTTTCAATTTCATGGAATGGTGTGATATAATTCAGCAAGATATATGCTGTTCGTATTCTCTGACCTGTTCGTAATTCTTCTTTTCAATTTCATGGAATGGTGTGATATATGCTATAGTTGTCTAGAATAGAAATTTAATTCAGTTAATACTAGTTTGGATTCATCAATTTCAGCTTTCTGCTATTTCTTGTTCAGCAGTTAGTTCCTTTAGCGTTTCGTTCCTTTCCTTGTTCTTGTTCTGCGATTTGATAATGGTGATTGATGATTCTGTTATATTAATTTTTGCATGAGCTTAATTTGGGAAGGAATAGGGTAAGCATTCGCAATGAGTTCATCACTGCACTCTTAATTTTAGAAATGCAAATTGTTTTGTTAATTTCGATTCGATGTGTTTCGTTTCAGATAAAAACATTGCACCATGAGATTTCATGCAGATCTGCTTTAATCAAAGCCGATGCCCTAAAATCTAGTAGTAACAAAGATGGGGACACAATAACTTTACAGCTATCAGAGTGCATAGAAAGAGATCATTGTCATATTCCCCTCTGTAATAATACAAACCAACCAATCTATCTTCATGTGTCTTATGTTCTAATCTTTATTTTCCTTTTGCCACATTAATGGATTGATGCCAATTTACAATTGAAAATTTGACCATATTTCTTGTAGTCTTGTAGACCTTTTCTTTTAGTTTTAATTGAATGAAATTACCATAGCCGAAGAATAATCTAATTCAGGAGAACTCATTTGTCAACAACAATATGGATCATGTTATTGCTTTAACATAATCATGCAATTGCTTCTCAACTTCTGTCAATTAAAAAGATATGTTAACTGAATTTTCAATCCTTCACTGAATTGGTGGTCAAGTTCTAGAAGCTCATGGTACTTTCTTTCTAACAAGGTTGCATGTTCTTGTAATTGAATATATATAATGCAAGCTGAATTGTCTTTATAATCCATAAAGAATCATGGTTCTTGTTGGGCAGGGCATTGGGGTGACCGGTCACTTTACACCTACATGGTTCTACTATATATGTTGCCAAACATAGTGACTGTATTACTCTTTTTCCTTCCACCTCTGCGGCGAAAGTTGGAGCGATCTAATATGTGACTCATCACACTGTTAATGTGGTGGGCTCAGGTGAGTAGCACAAGCTATTAGTCTTTGCATTTTTTTTTCTAACTAAATGTTATGTGTCTAACAATGACTTTACTGCAGCCAAAATTATATGTAGGAAGGGGAATGCATGAGAACATGTTGTCACCACTGAAATAAGTGTGAAAATCTTATAAATTTCCTGTATTTATTACCAAGTTTTTCAAGATATGGAATTCAGAAGTCAGAAGGATGAGCATAAATGCATAACTACCATTGTTTTTGTTATATTGCATATAGTTTACTATATAAGTTTCGTGAAAAACTTCACCATTTTAGTTAAAAGACTTCATGAAGAATATATCTATGTACTTGCTGTTCAAGTTTTTACCATATTATTTTTGAAACTTTTCGGTCACTACATTGTAGACACAAGTGTTCTATTTTTGGGCCATTTTTTTTATCTCCCTATTGATCGACTAAAGATTCAATATTGAATTCTTGGCACATATACGCTGCTTCTATAATAAAGTTCAACTCTCGGTATATTTTGGTATTAAAGTATATGATTGTACTTTGTTATGGCAGGTATACCTTATTTTGTCTTAATTTATTTACAATACATATATTAATTATAATAACAAATTATACTATTTTAAATTAAATGACTTATATAATGGTGGTCTCATTTATTTTTATAAATGCTAAATTGAATAAGTCATAATTACTTTTGATTTGGAATTAAATGAGAATAAAACCAGATATTATCTTTTGTTCTTTAGATAATTATCTTTTGGATTTTAGATATATTATCTTTTGGACTTTAGATACTATTTTATTTGGGCTTTAGGATTTAATGGGTGCCATGCTCAAATATAAATAGTGCCTTCAGAGTTTCGGTCCTCAATATACCAAAGCTGACTCAATAACTCTTTTTCCATCAGAGAAGTTGCAATTTAGCCGCCTAGGAATACAGAAGACTTTGGTTGAGGAAGATCAAAAGAACCACAAGATCCAAACTCTTTCAATCATGATTCAACTTCATGAATTCAGGTATGCTTCCGCATTCAAGTATTTTATTTCTTAATGATTTAGGTTAAAAAATTTTTAAAAAATTCCAACAAGTGATATCATAACCATCTATGATTGAATCATTAAGAAATAATAAATTTATTTTTGTTCATATTCGATGTTTTCGATTTAGATTTGTGGAATCAAATTTAAATCTATGATGTTTCTATTTTCTTGCATAAGAGCGGATTTCAATATTTATTAATGGAATGATATTATATACATTGAATAAAAAAAATGAGAAAAGAATCATTCGATCCTATTATTATTATTATTATTATTATTATTATTATTATTATTATTATTATTATTATATAAAATTTTTTATTCTTATTGCCCTTTTGATATTGACGCAGTACTGTAGATTTATATTTATTACGAGTTTCTCAAGAAAACTTTATGAATTTTAATATTGTCACGTCAAGCATCACAATTGATATATTAATTGTATATATATATTTCGTATTATTGAATTAGAATTGTCTCGTTTTAATTGTGTGTACACTATTTTTTCTTTTTTTTAATAAGGCACGGGGCCAAGAGTCTAAAGAAACAAAAATTAACTAAAATATCTTGGAAACTTTATCCTTCTGCAGTCAGCGTCCAAAGAAAGAAAAAGGAGAGGAGGGGCTTCTTTAAAGCAACACAATCCATGGGGGAGGAGATGCGCATGTTTTGCAAGGTCATCAGCTGCAAAATTTGCTTTTCGAAATATGTGGTTCACCTGAAAAATTTCAGACTTCGCTAGAAGGCGCTTGATCTCCCTCCCTCACCAGAGAGGTACTGGAATGGTGGGGGGTAGAAGCGCTGTGGATAAGGTTGAATACACACAGGAATCCGTCTCTATAACAAGCTTCTTTAGCCCCAAATCAATTGCGAGCTTTAATCCCACATAAATTTCCCAGAGCTCAACAGTGGTAATGGTTACCGCACCGATGTTAAACATGACGCCTACCTTGAGTCTTCCATCTGCATCCCTCAGAAGTCCTCCACAAGTACCGGTTCCCGAATTAGTGAGGACCGAGCCATCAGTATTAAGCTTATACCATCCCTCTTCCAGCGGAGACCAACCAATGTCGATAGTCCTGGTCGAGGTAAGGGCTTTTCTGCTTTTGTCAATTTTTTGAAGAACCTCATAATAGTGTTTGGCTAAGTTCTGAATTATTCTTGGAAGGTCTGAGCTGTGGATGCCCGAATTGTTAAAAATTAAATCATTTTTATTTCTCCAAGCTGCATTGCAGGTAGTAACAAATAAGGTGGGCTAAGCATTCCCATCCTTTCTTCGAGCAGTCATGCAAAGATTGTGCTTGAACCAATCCTGGAAGTTTTAGTTGAAGAAGTTGCCTTGTTGACTACTATCAATGCTGCTCATCCAAGTTTCACGGATATAGTGACAATCCCGGAGAACATGGAGCAGGGTCTCTTCTTGGCCAGGGCACCTGGGGCAACACTCATTGCTGGTAAGTCCTATCCTTTTCCTCCTGGAATTAGTGAGTAGAGCCTCATACATTACTAGCCATGAAAATGCTTTAAGACGTTGTGGTATATTGAGCTTCCAAACATCTCTAAAATTTTTCTCTGTGTTCTCATTATTTAAAAAATAGGCTTCATAGGCAGATTTAATAGTGAAATCTCCCTTAGATTTTGGTAAGCAGCTAATACTGTCTTCTCCTAAATCAGAATGAGGGGCTTTTATAATCTGGATTAACTCTAAATTCTCCTCCAGAAGGATTTGATTTAGTTTGAACCAATCCCAGTCTTCCTCTGCTCTCGCATAAGCGGCCACCTTCTCATCACTCCTATCCCCGTCAATAGGACTTATAGCAAAATTTTTTAGCGAGCCTATGCCTGGCACCCAATGATCGTTCCAGAATGATATCTTTTTACCATTTCCAATTCTCCAAATGATATTAGTGCTGAATTGGTTCCAAATCTTTGTAATTCCTCTCCAAGCATTTAAACTACTAGCTTTGGAAAGTACCTTTGGAATTGACTGAATTCCACACCCATATTTCCTTTCATAACTCTGACCCACAGGGATTGATTATCCTAAATAAGGCCCTAGGCTGATTTCATGAGGAATAAAGTATTTGTATCTTCTGCCTTTCGAATACCAAGTCCTCCTATACTCTTCGCCTTGCAAATAGTATCTCACTTTATTAAATGAATCTTTTTGTTCGCTTCAGTTTCACCCCAAAGAAAGTCTCTACAAATCTTGTCTATTTGATTGCAAACTTCCTTCAGAATATGGTTTGCATCACGTAGCTAGGGATAGATGATAAGACTGACTGGATGAGGGTACTCCTTCCTGCAAAAGAGAGCGTCTTCATATTCCAGTTAGAAAGTTTAGCCTTCATTTTGTCGATGATGTATTGAAAATGTTGCTTGTTGCACTTCTCATGAATGAGGCAAACACCAAAGTACTTTCCTAAGTTGCACATTAGGTTGATGCCCAAATGTTAACTAAGCTCCTGCTTGGTGTGATTTACATTCTTTGAGAAGAAAACACAAGATTTCTGAAAATTTACCTTTTGGCCAGAGCTATCACAGAAAACCTTAAGTGTTTCCCTTATGACATCTACTTGATCCTTACTAGCTTGTGCAAATAAGACTAAATCATCTGCAAAGCAAAGATGAGAGAGTTTAGGCCCATTCCTAGATAGCATAATAGGTTTCCACTTCCTATCATTAACTCGAGAGTTAATAAGGTGGGAAAGTCTCTCAACGCAAAGAACAAAAAGGTAAGGTGAGAGGGGATCTCCCTGTCTAATGCCTCTCGAGGGACGAAATTCTTCTGATGGAGACCCATTCCAAATAAGATTCATAGTTGGCGTAGTTATGCAATACTCAATGACACTGATCAAGCTCTCTAGTAGATGCATCTCCTTGAGGGTATGTAAGATAAAATCCCAATTGAGCCTATCGTATGCCTTCTCCAAGTTAATCTTGACCGCCATAAAGTCTTTTCCGCAATTTTTTGTCCTCATAGAATGGATCACTTCTTGAGCTACCAAAATATTATCTGCACTAACCCTTCCTGCGACGAAACTAGCTTGAGTATTAGCAATAAGAAAAGACATATGGGGTTTTAGCCTTTCTACACCAATCTTAGAAATAATCTTATAAACAACATTACAGAGACTAATAGGCCTAAATTGAGTAAAATTCTCAGGAGTTAGGAACTTTAGGAATAATAGAGATGAGAGTCTGGTTAACGTTCACGATATTCCTAGGTTCCTGAAAGATAGACCAAACCTAAGTAACCAAAGAATCTTTAATAGTGTCCTAAGAGAATTGAAAGAATTTAGTTAGAATTTCATCTCTCCCTAGGGCTTTTCACCCTCCTATATTGAACACAGCCTTCTTTATTTCCTCCTCTGAGGTGTCCATCCCTAGTTCCTTAATATCTTCATCCACAATCCTAGGAAAGAAACCTGTCAAGGGAAAAGGAACACAGATCTGATCAGAAGAATACAAATTTTTAAAAAAATATACTCCCATATTCTTAAGCGTAACAGGATCCTCAATCCAAGAACCATGACTGTCCATAAGGGACGTGACTCGGTTCCTTCTTCTGCGACCATTAGCTTTCTGATGGAAATATCTATTGTTTTTGTCCTTAAAATGGATAGTATTACACCTCGACATTTGTTGCCAATAGCTTTCTTCTTGGATGGAAAAGACTTCATATTCCTTCCAAAGATCTTTCTGAAGTTTATCCAGGAAGGGGTTGTGAAAGAAGCATTTTTGTATGGTTAGGAATTTCATTCACAATAATTCCGTTGATAGTATAGTTCCCAACCAACTAGTAATGCTCAATTTAAATTTTAATTATTTTTGGTTGTCACAAAGTACAAACCCTAATGAAAATTAACTGAAGTATTTAAACCTCGGGTCATCTCACAAGGAATTGCAATGAAGTGCTCAATTATTGGCTATGAAGATGCAATGGGGTTTGATTTATAAATGGCAAGGAAATATAAAAGCAAGAAAGTAAATAACAAGAACTAATAAAATAAAGAAAAGAACTCTTAGCTAGACATAGGTAATTGAGATCACCATCCTTGTCTACAAACCATACATTGATAATTATGAGGGACCAACCTATTTAGTCTACTTCTATGCTTAAAGTAAGTATAATGTCTACCTCAATGCATTAAGTACGTCAAATAGGCTTGATCAACATCAATCCATAAGTCCTAACCTAGCTACTAATTGACTTAGTAGTAGGCTAGAGTCAATGGTTACCAAATTGACCACATAGGATTCTCAAATCACCAATTCAATGAGACCCAGTGACTCAAGATCACTCAATTTCCTTAGCCTAGGCCAAGAGTCAAGAAAACTACCCAAAAACTAGTGAAAATATTCTATCAAACACCTAGTGTGCAATAAAATTAAACATCACAAAATGAAAGAATTAATGGAACCCATAACTAACACAAGCAAGAAATCAACAATAGCAATTAAGATAAACATAAAAAGGACATGGAGACATGAAATTGCATTAAAGGAAAATTAAATCCACAAGAGTGCATGAACATAAAAGTAATAAAATAGAGAAAATAACAAGTAAAACTAGAATAGCAAAGATGTAATAACAAGAAATTAAAAGGGAAAACTAAATCAAAACAAGAATTTAAAGTTGGATCCAAGAGAATTTGACCTAAAATACCCTAAATTCTAGAGAGAAGGAAGAGCTTCTCTCTCTAGAATTCTAGCTACAACATGATGAAAACTACACTATGACTTCTCCCCCCAATCCCTTGCCATCCTTGGGTTCAAAAGCATCAGAAATGAGTTAGATTTGGGCCTCATTGAGCTCAGAAATTGCCCCCAGCGTTTTGCCTTTAAGTGAGTCACGTGACCAATATCACGCGTGCGCGTGGATGACGCGTGCACGTTGCTTAATGATTCTCTGGTCACGCGTGCGTGTGGGTGACGCGTACGCGTCATTGGCGAATCTTCATTTCACGCGTACACATGGGTGACGCGTGCGCGTGGCCTTCAGTTCAGCAAATCCTCATTTCTTCATGAATTCTCCATTGTTGCATGCTTTTTCTTCATTCCTTCAACCCAATCTTTTCCTTCTAATCCTGAAATCACTTAACAAACATATTAAGGCATCGAATGGAATCAAAGTGAATTAAAATTAGCAATTTAAAGGTCTAAAAAGCATATTTTTACTCTTAAGCTCAAATTAGGAGAAATTCACAAAACCATGCTATTTCATTGAATAAATGCGAGAAAAGATGATAAAATCTCCTAAAATCAACACAAGATAAACCACAAAATTGGGGTTTATCAAACCTCCACACACTTAAACCAAGCATGTCCTCATGCTAAACCAAGAAAGACAAGAAAAGGTGTATGAACATTTATTCAATGCAAATAAACTATATGCACCTATCTATATGAATGCAACTAAATGCAAAATGTTTCTACCTACTTGGTCAAAAGTAAATCAATTCTCCAAGAACGTATATAAACAAGTAGGGCTAAAATCATATGACGATTCATGAATCCCACCAATTCAAATATGAAAATGAAGTTCAAGTAGACTTGCAAGAAGAAAGCTCATGAAATCCGAGAACAAGGAATTGAGCATCGAACCCTCACCGGAAGTGTATCCGCTCTAGTCGCTCAAGTATATAGTGTCAATTCACTCAATTCTCTTCTAATCATGCTTTCTAAGATTTTTTTTCATCTAACAATCAACAATTATTCAATGCATGCATACATTCATCATGAGGACTTATTCATAGGTTGTAATGGGGCTAAGGTCAAGGTAAGGATGCATATGGTAAAGTGAGCTTGAAATTTGCATCTTTGATTAACCTAAGCTCTCACCAAACACATATAACAACCTATACAGTTCTAATACAATACCTAGCTACCCATGATTCCCACTTTTTCATATACTCATGCATTCTCTTTAATTCAAATTCCATATGCATTGTTATTATTACTTTACTTTGGGGCATTTTTGTCCCCTTTTTATTGCATTTTCTTTTTCTATATATATATATATTTTTTTCCTTTTATTTTTTTCTATATTTTTTCTACATTTTTTTCACATTTTTTTCACAACAAAGTACATACAAACGTATCAATGCATATGGTTTTACATATTTAATGCATAAGTACGTACCTAGGGCTGGAAATTCATACCTTACCTGTGGGTACCCAACCCGGTCTAACCCGTTCGGGTAGGGTTGGCTACTCGACCCGCTGCGGGTAGGGTAGGGTACGGTCCGGGTATGCCTGCGAGTAGGGTAGGGTACGAGTTTAGGGTGTACCCTACCCTACCCTACTCGCACCTCATATATAACGCATATTTTATAAAAAATAGGTATATAGTGAAGGAAGTGAGAGTTGAATCCACAACATCCCTTATGTAATGACTTACAATAAGTAAACAACCACTAAAACTAGTTAGTTAATTTAGTAATTTAGAGCATTAGTTTTTTATTTTTTATGTTATTAATATGTATAAAATTTGAAATGATTGAATTTTATATTTACTTTGAAAAAAATTGATATTTCTGTGGGTAGGGTAGGGTAGGGTAGGGTTTAGAATTTTAGGGTGCGGGTAGGGTTAGGGTTGAGAGATTCTCAACCCGCAGGTAGGGTAGGGTAGAGTTTTAATAAGATTTTCAACCCGCGGGTAGGTTTAGGGTAGGGTCCAAACCCTACCTTACCTTACCCATTGTCAGCCCTGTCGTACCCAATCCCACGATTTTCAACAAAAATACAAAATACACTTTTACCTCAACCAATGTCCCAAGTTTCCCATACCCAAATGATACACACACTCACTAGCCTAAACTAATCAAAGATCCAAATTAAGGGACATTTATTGTTTTTCACTTAGGGGTAGTGATGTGCTAACATTAAGAACAAAAGGGGATTAAATAAGCTCAAAATTGGCTAACAACGGTTGATAAAAGGTAGGCTATTTGGGTAAGTGAGCTAAATGAAATGATGGCCTCAATCATATAAATGCATTCATATACAAAATAATGGATATAAAGAATCAAACAAATCAAAGATTACAATCAGAGAAAGAGAATAATGCACACAAGAATGAAAATAAGTGGTTATATGATGTAACCAAACCATTAGGCTCAAAACTCACATGTTTGTGTTCTTAGCTCAAAAACCATGTTCCAAAATACATTCTTCAAGCAAGTTCAACAAATTTTTTTTTCTTAAATTGGTAGGTGCCCTAAAAATAGTTTTCTTGGAAAATAAATCATCCCCCTAACCAAGTAGTCCTAACTTAAAAAAAGTGCTAAAATATATACAAACCATAACTATCATGCACCCTAACATGCAATGCAACAACTAACTACAAAAAAAATTAAGAATTGGTGTTGAAAAAGGAAATGCTTACCCACGGAGATCAGTCGGACGACCTCCCCACACTTGAAGATTGCACCGTCCTTGGTGCATACAAAGAAGAGCAAGGTGGACGGGTTGCTACAATTGAGGAACTCCTTCAAACGATTGTGCAGATGGACTTGTTTGTTGCCTCACTTAGAAGCTTCTCCTTTCCTTTCCTTCTTGGTGGCTAGCCTAAAAGGAGAGAAAAAGAAAGAAAATTAAGCCCACAACTAAGATATCAAAGCAATAGAACATAGGCGGGACTAATGCTAAATAAGAGTATGGTTCTCAACTACATGGTAGCTACAACATGTGAGTGAGAAGGCAATGTAAGCAAAGGGCATACTAACTAATACTTGATGCAAGAGTAAAATTAAAGCATAAAGAGCATATTGAGCGTCAAGTTCAAACAAGAAAAAGTGGGTCATGAAAGACATGCAAGTTCATGTCAATGCACAAAGAGCACAAGAGTCATACAAGATTAAGCATTGACTTAGAAATTTCATCACCCATCAATATCAAACAAGTCAAGAAGCACCAAAACTAACCAAGAAAATCTCAACAATTGAGTAAGAGAATTCAACACCATTATTAAAATAAGAAACTTGAAAAAGAAAATAAGAACAAGCTATAAAAACAAAATTAAAATACAATAAATGATAACATGCAAATACAACATATAAAAGAAAATGAAAATAAGAAAAATAAAAAGTGAAATTTTAAAGAGAGAGAGAAGAAGAAAGTAAGAAAGGAAGAAGAGAGAAGAAGAAAGGTAGAAAGAAAGAAGAAGGAAAGAAGAAAGAGAGAAGAAGAAAGAAGAAAGAAGAAAGGAGAAAGAAAAGAAGAGAAGAGAAAAGAAAATAGGGTAGAACAGGGGAAACAGGGCGCGGAAAGCGACGCGTGTGCTTCGGCGACGCATACGCATCGGTAGGCAGGATGGTGGGTCGACGCGTATGCGTGGATCATAGAGAGTACAGGTGACGCGGAAGCGTCACCCAGGCGTACGCATGGGGCCAATTTGTTCTACTCGCACAAAACCAGCACCACTCCAGCACAACTCTTTGGTTTTTGTACCAAGAGTGTCAAAATGCCACACGACGTGTGTGCGTCGGCCACGCTTAGGCGTGGTGTGCACTTTTTTTTAACATAAGAAAACAGAAACAAGGCACTCTCCTAATCTACAAGCATTCTAAAACAATCAAAATTCAAATTTAACAACAAATCTTTTTGGTTTTTAGAAAAAATTTTCAAATATAAAGCAAACAAAACTTACACTTCAAGTAAAATATAATTCAACAACAACTAACCTACAACTTAAGGCATAAATCTAATCAAACAAACTAGCAACTAAAACACTAAAACAAGAGTATGCAAAGAAGAAAACTACCTATAATGGCAACTCAATTCAATCATTGATTATATATACAAGAGAATGGAAAGAGTTTACCATGGTGGGGTGTCTCCCACCTAGCACTTTTAGTTTAAGTCCTTAAGTTGGACATTTGGGAAGCTCCTTGTCATGGCGGTTTATGCTTGTATTCATCCTTGAACCTCTAAGAATGCTTGCTCCTCAATTGGTTGTCATAATTTCCAACCATCTTCACCAAGCTTGGGGGAAGTTCTTCCCAAGATATGAGCTCCCAAAATTGGTCTTCATGTTGTGATCCGGGATCCCATATCTTATTTTCACACCCATCTTCTAATTGATCATCATGATTCCAATTGGGTGGTAGGTAAACTGAATTCTCAATGAAGTACCTAAACATTCTCCTAGGCCCAAGTAATCTAGCTCTACACCAACCATTGCTCCTAAACCTTGAGCGTCCAACCTTGATGAGCCTAATATCAAACTTCCAACCACTACACAACTCTCTCCTATTCTTAACTCCACAAAGAGCTCTAAGTTGTCCATTTTCAATCAAACCATATTCAAGTGAGAAAATAAAGCTTGAGGATAAGAATTTTACCCACTTGAATGTTGTGTTGGATGGTGACTTAGGAAGGGGTGGTTCCAATGATCTTGCAAGCTCCACTCTCGTGTACTCTTCCTTGATTACCTCCACCTCTTTACAAGCTTCTTCAATTTTAACCTCATCCTCTTGGTGGCTTTCTTCCAATTTAATCTCCTCTTCATTGCTTACCAAGGGCATGGGAGGTTGTGCATCTTCTTCTTTGATCTCAATTTCATATCCAATGGGGAATGATTCAATTGTAGATAGGAATTCCTCAATGATTGAATCCATTTCTTGATAAACCTCTTCAAAGTCTTCAATCATGATATGCTTTGGAGGTTGCACACCCTCCTTAAAATCAATGTTAAGCTTCTTGGAAGAGGGCTCTCTAATTCTACATCCCTGTGGACTTCCAACATCTCCTAGATCTTCAACCACTCCTTCCTTTTCAATCATCTCTACCCTCTCCTCTTGTTGCACTCCTTGCTTCAACTCCTCTTCTCCACCTTGAAGCACCAAACTCACTCCCTCACTATGCTGCTTGATTGCTTCTCCATATTCAACAATGGGAGTTCCTTGATCGTATAGGCTTAGGCAGGAGGAGACCATGTTGCGAACGGCTTCCACCACGGTGGCAAGCACGGCTTCTATCTTCTTGAACTCCTTTTGTGTCTCTTCTTGCCTTTGGAGATAAGAGCTAATATCTCTTTGTTGTGCTAGCTTGAAGGCATGGAGAGACTCATCCATTAGAGGTGGTGTAAGAGAGAGTTCATTGTTTGGGGGAAAGGGTTCATAATTGGAAGGTGGTTTATCTTGGTAAGGGTATGGAGATGGTGTATATGGAGGCGGTTCTTGGGAGTAGTTATGTTGGAATTGCGGTGGCTCCATGTATGGTTCATATGGCTCATAAGGTGGTTGGTATGGTGGATAAGGATTAGGGTCATATGGAGGTGTTTAGTGGTATGGAGCTTGTGAGTAAGGTGGTTCAAAATTATGTTGGGGAGATGGTTCATAGGCATATGGCGGTGGTTGTTGACAACCATAATGAGGGTCACCACATCCATTAGATTGATATGCATTAGGGTTGGAATTATACCTATAAGAAACTGGAGGTTGTTGTTGCCAAGAAGGTTGATCAATCCCTTGAGGCTCCTCCAATCTTTGATTGTTCCATCCTTGATGCATGTTGTCATTGTAGCTCCTATTTCCTACAACATAATTTGAACCAAACTCATAGCCAAAGGGATGAGAATTCATAGTGGCAAACAAAAAAACAAAAGCTAACAAAATAAGCAACAAAGTCCTAAACCAAACAAAAACTAACATACAAGCAAAAGGGCAAACATATTCACATATTCACACATATACAATAGCCAATAACATAACACCATTGTAATTCCCCGGCAACGGCGCCAAAAATTTGATGCAGCATTTTCGTATGGTTAGGAATTTCATTCAAAATAAATCCGTTGATAGTATAGTTCCCAACCAACTAACAATACTCAAATCAAATTTTAATAGATTTTGGTTGTCACTAGTTCAACCCCAATAAAATTAACCGAGAATATTAATCCCGGGTCGTTCTCCCTAGGAATTACAATGAAGTGCTTTATTATTAGCTATGAAGGGATGTTTTGGGGTTTTTGTAATAAGGAACAAGAAATGTAAATAACTAGAATTAATAAAAGAAAGGAAGAACTCTTGGCTAAGCATGGGAATTGAGATCACCATCCTTGTCAACAAACCATGTATTGACGATTATGAGGGATCAACCCATTAAGTCTACCTCTATGCTTGAAGTAAGTATAATGTCTACCTCAAAGCATTAAGATATGTCAAATAGGCTTGATCAACATCAATCCATAAGTCCTAACCTAGCTACTAATTAACTTAGTAGTAGGCTAGAGTCAATGGTTATCAAATTGACCATATAGGGTTCTCAAATCACCAATTCATTGAGACCCAATGACTCAAGGTCATCCAATTCCCTTAGCCTAGGCCAAGAGTAAAGAAAACTACTAAAAAACTAGAGGAAACATTCTATCAAACACCTAGTGTGCAATAAAAGTAAACATCACAAAATGTAAGAGTTAATAGAACCCATAACTAACACAAGCAAGAAATCAACAATAGCAATTAAGATAAACATAAAAAGGACATGGAAACATGAAATTGCATTAAAGGAAAATTAAATCCACAAGAGTCCATGAACATAAAAGTAACAAAATAGAGAAAATAACAAGTAAAACTAGAATAGTAAAGATGTAATAACAAGAAATTAAAAGGAAAAACTAAATCAAAACAAGAATTTAAAGTTGGATCCAAGAGAATTTGACCTAAACTTCCCTAAATTCTAGAGAGAAGGGAGAGCTTTTCTCTCTAGAATTTTACCTACAACATGATGAAAACTACACTATGACTTTTCCCCCAATCCCTTGCCATCCTTGGGTTCAAAAGCATCAAAAATGAGTTGGATTTGGGCCTCCTTGAGCTCAGAAATTGCCCCCAGCGTTTTGCCTTTAAGTGAGTTACGTGACCAACATCACGCGTGCGCGTCGCTTAATGATTCTCTGGTCACGCGTGCGCGTGGGTGACGTGTACGCGTCGCTGGCGAATCTTCATCTCACGCGTACGCGTGCGTGCGCGTGGCCTTCAGTTCATCAAATCCTCATTTCTTCATGAATTCTCTATTTTTGCATGCTTTTTCTTCATTCCTTCAACCAAATCTTTGCCTTCTAATCCTGAAATCACTTAACAAACATATCAAGGCATCGAATGGAATCAAAGTGAATTAAAATTAGAAATTTAAAGGCCTAAAAAGCATTTTTTACTCTTAAGCTTAAATTAGGAGAAGTTCACAAAACCATGCTATTTCATTGTATATGCACTCTAATCGCTCAAGTGTCTAGGGTTGATCTACTCTAATCTCCTCTACTCATGCTTTCTAAAACGTTGTTCTTCATCTAACCAATCAACAAATATTTAGTGTACTAATGCAAACATCATGAGGGATTTTCAAGGTTGTAATGGGGCTAAGGTAAGGGTGATGATACATGTATGGCCAGGTGAGTTATAATTTGAATCTTTGACTAACCTAAGTTTTCACTTAACACATACACACACTCTATATAATTCTAAAATCATGCTTAGCTACCCAAAATATCACTTTTGCATATTTTTACACACTCATGTATCAAGTCTAATTCCATCACATATGCATTGATCTTTTTATTGAACTTAACATTGGGGTAATTTTATCCCCTATTCATTTATTTCTTTTCTTTTTTCTTCTCTTTTCTATTTTTTCTTTTTTTTTCTTCTTTTGTTTTTTATATAATTGAAAGCATATTATATCAATGCATATGGTTTCTCTAATTTTACATGAGTAAGCACCCAAATTCTCAATAATTGTCAATAAAAACAAAACACATTCTCATCAAGCATAGTTTTCACATTTTCCCACATTTAGTTGACACACACTCACTATCTTAAGCTAACCAAAAATTCAAATAGGACAATTAATTAATTTTCTACTTAAGGCTAGTGATGTGTGATAAACCACTATTTTATGGTTTATCTTGTGCTAAATTGAGTGGTTTTTATCAAGTCTTTACACACTTATTCATACAATTTGCATGGTTTTACAAATCCTTCCTAATTTTGTGCTACGATTGAAAACATGCTTCTTTGGTCTTGAATTTGCTAATTTTAATCCTCTCTTATTATCATTCGATGTCTTGATATGTGTGTTAAGTGATTTCAGGGTTTATAGGGTAGGAATGGCTTAGAGGATGGAAAAGAAGCATGCAAAAGTGGAAGGAATACAAGAAACTGAAGGAATTGCTAAGCTGTCCAACCTGACCTCTTCGTACTCAATCGATCATAACTTGAGCTACAGAGGTTCAAATGAGGCAGTTCCAGTTGCGTTGGAAAGCTAACATCCGGGGCTTCGAAATGATATATAATCTGCCATGGTTTCCCTGCAGATAATCGGTGCACACGTGTGCATCTGCAAAAATTTAGCGTATCAGAATTTGCCCCCGGTGATTTCTGGGCTCCTTTTGGCCCAGTTCCAAGCCCGAAAAACACAGAATAAGAACTGCAGAATAGGGGAAACACAGGGAGACAACTCATACACTTCTCATTATTTACAATTTAGGTTTTAGATGTAGATTCTAGAGAGGGAGGCTCTCTCCTCTCTCTAGGTTTTAGGATTTAGGATTTCTTCTTTCAATTTCTTCTCAAATCCAGGTTCAATATTCCTTTAATTTAGTTTTCTTCTACTTTTTATTAATTCTATTACTTTAGTTTATCTTCTTCTCTTGTTAATTTATTAATGCAAAGAACTATTTCTATCTCTAATCAATTTCCAGTTATCATTTAATTTATCATGGATTGGAGTTCTACAAGGCGACGCGTGTGCGTGCCTGACGCGTACGCGTGACACGCAAAGATGACCAGTGACGCGTACACGTGACTGACGCATAAGCGTGACATGCGCGACCTGCAGAAATCATAGAAAAAAATAGTGGTGTAAATATTTTTTGGCGCCGTTGCCAGGGAGTTGCAATTGCGTGCTAAATTATTAGTTGGTGTAAATATTTCTTTATTTTACATATTTGCATATTTTTATTTGTTTTTATTACCATGAGCTATATGTTTCTTTCGTTGAATGACACATTCACTGCCTGATCTAAACTTAGCTGCATTTGATCCTGAAATTGAAAGAACTCTTTCACGTATTAGGCGAGCTCGGCGTCGGTTAGCCTCTGAAGGTGGTGAAGTAGTTACTATCAATTCACCAGTCTCATCTGAGGGCGAATCTGAACTGCCATCTGAGGAAGAAACAAGCTCATCTACTACTAATTCGGTTGATTTACGTGCAGGTGATATGGCAATGCCCAGGAGGATTACTCTCTAGAAAGCAGGAGCTACAGACTTTACACTGCAACCGTATCAAGCGCGTCACCCAAATCTGTCTGTAGATTTTGAACTGAAGACTGCGCTAATCAACTTAATACCTAAGTTTCATGGCTTACCTGCTCAGGAGCCTATCAAGTACCTCAGGGATTTTCAGATAGCCTGTTCTACTATCAGGCATCATGGTGCAGATGAGACTTCTATTCTGCTAATCGCCTTCCCGTTTTCTCTTGAGGGAAAGGCGAGGGAGTGGTACTACGCCCAACCTGAAGCAGTTGTTACCAACTGGGATATGCTCAGGAGAGAATTCTTGGAAAAATACTTTCCATCTGAGGTTATAGACAGACTGAGGAAAGAGATCTCCTGCATCATTCAAGGCGAATCAGAGACTCTTTATGAGTATTGGGAGCGCTTCAGGAATCTTTTGGACGCATACCCCCACCACATGATTGACAAGTTGGTGTTGATCAGCTACTTCACACAAGGCATGAAGCCTCAGGATAAGACTACATTGGATGGTGCGAGTAATGGTTCTCTGAAAAAGTACAAGACCGTGGATGAAGCGTGGCAACTGATCACTGATCTAGCAGAGTCTACTCGGAATTTCAGGCACAGAAACAACCATCCCAAGGCTGTTGCAGAGGTTTTCTCTAGCAGTGAGACTATTAGTCTCACACAGGCTATATGTGAGATGACCAACCTACTGAAGCAGATACAGCTGAATCAACAACAACCTCAGTCTCCCCCACCACAACAAAGTCAACAGTTAGTTCCTCAAAGAGTATGTGGAATATGTGCTGATTACACTCATTACACTGATGAGTGTCCACAGCTCCAACAAGAAGACAACACCTTGGCAGCTACTCATAATTTCTATGACCGCCCGAACCAAGGATACAATCAACAAGGCGGCAATTACAACCAAGGTGAAAACTATAATCAAGGTTGGCAAGACAACTCCAACCAGGGATGGAGAGATAATTCCAACCAGGGATGGAGGGATAACTACAATAGAGGAGGCAGAGACAATAATAGAAATCATAGGTGGCACAACAACAACAGACAGCAGAACCAAAACCAGCCTTACAGAGTACCTCACCAAAGACAGTCCCAAGCGCCTCAGAACAACCAACAGCAGACCCCTCAAATCACATACCCCCTTTCTCTTCTACTGATGAGATGTTTCGTTCTCTTGCACAAGGACAGCAAGACATGCAGAGTACACTTAGCTCCACCTTAAATGGTCTGACCTCTACTGTACAAGATCTTGCCTCACAGATTGGATCAATGAATACTTCCAATAATCAGCCTTCAAGCTCCAGTGAAATTCTTTCTCAACCTATACCCAACCCCAAAGGTGGAATCAATGCCATCACTTTGAGGTTCGGAACCACACTACAAGAGAGGAATCACGAGGAGCCAAGCTTGCAAGGAAACGCCCCAGTTGAGGACATGGTTGAAGTGGAGGATGTTGAAGAGGAAGATGAAGTACAAGACATGGTTGAAGAAGAAGCAGCTCAGCCAAGGAATGGAGAACCCAAGGGAGCTAAAGCTGCAAGAGACGCCGTTCCCATCCCATTTCTACACCTTGCTAGGAAGCCCAGAAAGCAGATGGAATTAGACCCTAAAATGGTAGAAATATTCAAAAAGGTTGAGGTAACCATTCCATTTTTTGATGCCATTTAGCAGGTACCTAAATATGCTAAGTTTCTAAAGGATTTGTGCATGCATAAAGATAAATTACAGAATTTAGAAACTATTCTTCTAGGTAGTTCCATTTCTGCTTTAGTGGGTGATATACCTGAAAAATATAGTGACCCATGTCCATGCATGGTTACTATTACTATAGATGGTGTGAAATTTTCTGACTGTATGTGTGATTTAGGAGCGTGTGTTAGTATAATGCCATTGTCTGTATATGATGCTTTGAGGTTTCCTCCCTTAAAAAGGTCGGCAACTCGTTTTGTTTTGGCAGATAAAAGCATTATCTCTGTGGTTGAAATTGCTGAGGACGTGCTGGTGAGCATTAAGGGGCTCACATTTCCTATTGATTTCTATATTTTGGAGATGCCCCCTAATGACGCAGGAAGACCATCATCCATCCTGCTTGGAAGACCATTCCTGAAGACTTCAAAGTTCAAGTTGGATGCTTTCTCAGGAACTTATTCCTTTGAGATAGATGGCAGAGCCGTGAGCTTCAATTTGGATGAAGCTATGAAGCACCCTTCGGAAGATCATTCCCTCTTCCAGTGCAACATCATTGATGAGACTATTGCTGCAGTTCACCAAGAAGAAGTAGAAGAAATGCACATGGAGCAAGATATAAGTGTGGGAAACCCCCCGAACACAATGAGGACACTTTGCCATTATCACTAGCTCCAGATGATCAAGTGCCTAACCATGAGCAGAAAATGGAGTTAAAGCCCCTTCCACCGTACCTCAAGTATGCTTACCTTGAGGACAATCATAAGCTCCCAGTTATTATTGCAAGGGAACTTACATCCCAACAGAAGGATCAGTTGCTTAGTGTGCTGAGAAGACACAAGAAAGCAATCGGGTGGAGCTTGGCGGATATAGTAGGCATCAGCCCTCAAGTTTGTGAGCACAAGATATTTTTAGAAGATGGAGCAAGGCCTGTCCGTCAACCTCAAAGGAGACTGAACCCCACTATCTTAGAAGTTGTCAAGAAAGAAGTGACCAGACTGCTTGAAGCTGATATTATCTACCCCATCTCAGATAGTGAATGGGTAAGTCCAGTACAAGTAGTTCCCAAGAAGTCTGGAGTCACAACAGTGAAGAATGAGCATGGAGAGCTCCTGACAACTAGAGTGCAGAATGCCTGGAGAGTTTGCATTGATTACAGGCACCTCAACCAGGCCACTCGCAAGGATCATTACCCTTTGCCATTTATTGATTAGATGCTTGATCGCCTGTCAGGTAAATCACATTACTGCTTTTTAGATGGTTATACAGGCTATTTTCAAATTCATATAGCTCCTGAAGATCAGGAGAAAACTACTTTTACATGTCCCTTTGGAACGTATGCATATAAGAGGATGCCTTTTGGCTTATGTAATGCACCGGCTACTTTCCAAAGGTGTATGATGAGTATTTTATCAGATCTTATTGAGAGCTGTATGGAAGTTTTCATGGATGATTTTAGCATTTATGGTGATTCATTTAGTCTTTGCTTGGATAGTTTAGCTAGAGTATTAGACAGGTGTGTTAGTTCAAACCTTGTGTTGAATTTTGAAAAATGTCTTTTTATGGTAAAACAAGATATTGTTCTGGGACACGTTGTTTCTAATACTGGTATTTCTGTAGATCCAGCAAAGGTAGATGTAATTTCCAGTTTGCCTTACCCCTCCTCCGTAAGGGAAGTCCGTTCGTTCCTTGGCCATGCAGGTTTCTACAGGAGATTTATCAAGGACTTCAGTAAGATCGCATTGCCTTTATCCAAACTGTTGCAGAAGGATGTTGACTTTGAGCTGAGTGAGGGCTGCATGAATGCGTTTGATAAGCTGAAGATCGCCCTGACTCAAGCTCCAATTGTAAGAGGACCATACTGGAGCAATCCTTTTGAGATTATGTGTGATGCCTCCAACCATCCAGTAGGAGCGGCCCTGGCTCAGCGTGAAGGTAAGGATCCTTTCGTAATAGCTTATGCTTCCAAGACCTTAGACACTACTCAGTTTAATTACACTACCACTGAAAAAGAGCTTCTGGCTATTGTTTTTGCTCTGGATAAATTTCGAGCCTATTTACTTGGTACTAAGGTGGTAGTGTACTCAGACCATGCAGCTCTAAAGTATTTATTAGCTAAAAAAGAGTCTAAACCAAGGTTAATATGTTGGATACTGTTGCTGCAAGAATTTGATTTAGAAATTAGGGATAGGAGTGGTTCCCAGAATTTAGTGGCAGACCACTTGAGTCGTCTTGAGCACATCAAGGATGACTCCACTCCTTTTCAGTGATGCTTTTCCATTTGATAGCATGCATGCAGTATTTGAAGTAGTTCTTTGGTATGCACCTGTAGCTAATTATCTAGTTAGCCATACTTTTCCTCCTAATTTTACTAAGCATCAAAGGGACAAGCTGAAAAGCGAGTCCAAATATTATATATGGGATGACCCATATTTATGGAGGTATGGTGCTGACCAGATAATTAGTAGGTGTGTGCCTCAATCAGAATTCCAGTCTATTTTAGAGGTCTGCCACTCTTCTGAGAGTGGGGGACATTTTGGCCCTCAAAGAACAGCTAGAAAAATTTTGGACTGTGGATTCTGGTGGCCTACTCTTTTTAAAGATGCTACTGCCTTCTGTAAATCTTGTCCCCATGCCAAAGGTTTGGGAATATATCCAAGAGGGATGAGATGCCCTAGCAGATTATGCTATTCTGTGAGATTTTTGACGTTTGGGGCATTGACTTCATGGGTCAATTTCCAAACTCTAGTGGTTACTTATATATACTGTTAGCTATAGATTATGTTTCTAAATGGGTGGAAGAAATTTCTACCCGTACTGATGATGCTAACACTGTTGTCTCTTTTGTTAGAAACCATATTATCTGTCGCTTTGGATCATCACGAGCAATCGTGAGTGATCAAGGCACTCACTTTTGTAACAGGAGATTGACAGGCCTACTAAAGAGACATGGCATCATTCACAAGGTAGCTACAACTTATCATCCCTAGACCAATGGGCAAGAAGAGGTGTCTAACAGAGAGATCAAGCACATTCTGCAGAAGATAGTCAAGCCTCATAGGAAGGACTGGAGCACCAGACTTGTTGATGCGCTTTGGGCGTATCGGACAGCGTACAAGACACCCATTGGGATGAGTCTCTTCCTCTTAGTGTACGGAAAGGCTTGTCACCTCCCGGTGGAGGTGGAACACAAGGCTTTCTGGGCTGTGTGTGAGTGCAACACGGGATTTGAGAAAGCTGGTGCTGAAAGGAAGCTGCAACTGGCGGAACTGGAGACCCTTCGACTGGAAGCATATGACAACTCCAGGCTATATAAGGAGAAGGTAAAGGCTGTGCATGACCAGCATATCAAGAGAAGAGAGTTCAAACCTGGAGATCTGGTTCTCCTTTACAACTCAAGACTGAGGCTCATGCCAAGCAAGCTGAGATCAAGATGGGAAGGTACCTACAGAGTAGAGAAGGCAGAGCCATACGGAGTCTTTCACCTGAGTCATCCTTCAAGCTCTAAATTCATCAAGATCAATGGACATCGCTTAAAGCTGTATCATGGTGAGAAGATGAAGAAAAACAAGGAGCTGGAGATCTTCCTCTTGGAAGATCCACCAACAGAAGCAGATTGAGCTTGTGGACCGTCTAACTTAAGGACATAAAAGCAAAGTGATAGGTGGGAGACAACCCACCATGGTATGATCCTTTCTTCTCATTCTTAGTATATTTTATTTTAATTTTCTTAGTAGTCATTCACAGTTTCTGCATATACATCTGCATGCTGCATTTTGCATTCTGCATAAAAAAAAATGCACAACACACAAGCGTCGCTGACGCGTACGTGTCATATGTGCACGCGAAACAAGGAAGAATTGACCAGAGAGTTGCGTGGGAGCAGAGCTGGAAGCGTGCCTTAAGCACAAGCAAGACCACGCGTACGCGTCCCTCACGTGTACGCGTGACCCTGCAAATTGGCGTAAATGAGTGTATGGCCAGAAAATTATGATGGTGTGAGGCTGGAACTGTGCTGGGAGCACAAGCCCTATCACGCGTACGCGTCGTTTTCCCACCACAACCTATCACGCGTGCGCGTCATATTCAATTTTTGCTCTCGTGCGTATGAGACAGAGAGTTGTGCGTGCGCAAGGCTTCCTTCGCGCCAATTGCACAACCCATATCACCTGACGATAGAGCGACCCACGCGTACGCGTCGCATGCGACGCACAATTTACCCATTTCAGCACCTGATTTCAAATCTTTTCTCCCCCACTCATAATTCTTTTCAATCCTAATTATTTTCTTCCTTCTTTTTTTCTTCTTCCTTATCCTTTCTTACTTTCTATTACTTTCTTCTTCCCTTCTTCATCTACCTCATCCAGGTTCTCTTCTTCTTCCCCTTTTACTCTTTTATTATTCCTTTAATTTATGTTTCTTTCTTTCTTTTTCTTTTAATTTCATTATCTATGGTTTCTTTTCCTTTCTTCTTCCATGCATTTTTATGTTGGTGTTAGAAATTTAAATGGGTGATTGTTTTCTTCTATATTTTGCTTATGGATATATTGGGGTGTGATTTGACAATTAACACTAATCTTGGGGTTGCATGCATGTTGGATTTCATACTTTCCCTAATTTATTTTACATGCATACCAAGTGTTTGTGAAAAGTCCGTATAGCATTGTGAATTCTTAATTATTCTATTCTTCCACTCTACTGCCTGTTTTTCACAAAACCCTTGCAATCTTTTATTAATTCAATATAATTGTCAATACAAATGTGATTGTTAGTTTGTTACATTGGATAATCAACTTAATCTATTAATGCTTGATCTATGCTACTCATGCCTTTGCCGGCATGCTAATAACCATCTTGAATCTCATTGTCTTAAGTTATCATGCTATATTTACATTGATGACCTAATTACATGGAATCGCGACCATGTGTTTACGACCTTTTTCTTTACCTTAGCATTGATTATCACTTGTATTTTCCTCCTCCCGGTTCTAGCTATTTGATTTCATGTCCCTTTCTTTTCTCCCTTTTCAGGATGGCCACTAGGAAGGGTAAAGAGAAAGCCACTGACAAGCCATCGGCTAGGAAAGGAACCAAGAGAACACTAGAAAAGGTACTTCCATCTACCAGTGTCAAGCCACCAACAAAGCAAGTGAAGAGGATTATTAGAGTTGATGAATCAGAGAAAGCCTTTCCCGCCCGGGACTCCACACGGTTTGCTAACCATTATTACGAACAGATGTTCCCCATCCTGGCTGAGAGGAACTACAACAATGAGCATCTACTCATTATCCCAACACACTTTGTTGATTTTGTGGAGCCCCGAATTATGAGGAGGTAGTGGAAATTTTTGAGGAGACAGCCGCGAGAGGCCAACTTATCCTGGGTAGTTGAATTCTACTCAAACTTCTACTCGCGTACTCTACAGACCGTCTTCGTCCGTCAGCAGCAAGTCCCTGTCTCCGAGATTGCCATACACAGAGCATTGGACCTTCCACCTAGTCCAGAAGGATGGATGCATATTGAAGAACTGAAGATTGATGGTTTAGAGGTTATAGAAACTCTCGTTGTAAGTATAGTTACTAAACCAAGCAATCAACCTTTCTTACAAAAGTTGTGGTTGTCACAAGTAACAAACCCCTTTAAAATTGATAACCGAGTATTTAAACCTCGGGTCGTCTTCTCAAGGAATTGCAGGGAAGTATGTTCTTATTATTGGTTATGAGTTTGTAAATTGGGGTTTAGGAAGTAAGGTGGGAATATGTTATATGACAAATAAAATAAAATAAAATAATAATAATAAAATAAAATCTCTTGGCAAGGTATAAGAACTGGAGGTCCTATCCTTATCAATTGTGATGAAATTTGGATTTTAATCTCACTTTGTTAACCTCTAACTATGAAGGTAGATCAAGTGGATTAATTGGCTTAATCCTCAAGTCCTAGTCAATTCCGATGGAAAGACTAGAGTTATTGGAGCAACTCCCAATTTCAACCACTCCTTTATTTGACAACTCAAGCGTTACCAATTACTTAACCAATGCCAAAAGGAAGAAAATATCTAAATTAAATAGCATCAATATAAATAAAGCAAAGCAAAATTAAATCTGAAAATTCCTCAAATTATATTAATAAAAGCAATCCAATCTAACATGAAAGATTTATGAATCAAATGGGCAACATAAGTAATTATCAAATAAAAGTATTAGAGTATCTAAAAGTAGAAGAGAAATAATAACTGAAGAACATTGAACCTGGGATTTAGAGGCACTCCTAAAACTAAGAGAAATCCTAAATCCTAATTCTAAGAGAGAGGAGAGAACCTCTCTCTCTAAAAACTACATCTACTCCTAAAATTGTGAATTGTGAGAGCCTTCTATGAATGGGTGTAGCCCCCCACTTTATAGCCTCTAATCTGTGTTTTCTGGGCCGCAAACTGGGTCAGAAACAGTCCAGAATTCGCTGGTTTTGAATTTTGCCACGCTGGATTTCCGTCATTGCGACGCGGCCGCATGGATCACGCGGTCGCGTCGCCTAGCGTCAGGGGAACTATAACATATTATATATCAAATCGAAGCACTAGACGTTAGCTTTCCAACGCAACTGAAACCGCATCGTTTGGACCTCTGTAGCTAAAGTTATAGCCGTTTGAGTGCAGAGAGGTCAGGCTGGACAGCTTAGCAATTTCTCCAACTTCTTGTATTCCTTCCACTTTTGCATGCTTTCTTCCCATCCTCCAAGCCATTCCTGCCTTATAATATCTGAAAACACTTAACACACATATCAAAGCATCCAATGGTAATAAGAGAGGATTAATAATAAGCAAATATAAGATCAAAGAAGCATGTTTTCAATCAAAGCACATAATTAGGAAGGCAAATGTAAAACCATGCAAATAGTATGAATAAGTGGGTAAATAGTTGATAAAAATCACTCAAATGAACACAAGATAAACCATAAAATAGTGGTTTATCATATATCAAGAGGCATCTCGTAAGCGCCAGATGTATCAGTTCGACTGGAATAGCGTACTTGGAGTTATAGCCCAACCTGGCAGCAAGTGGATCTACGGGTAGCATCGTTCAAAACCTAAGAGCATCTCAGCCCAGTCACTCACCCTGGAGGCTCGCGTGTGAGCACAAATCATGTCCCACTATGTCGTTCCGAGCACTCACGAGTCGACCTTCACAGCAGACATGGCTGTCCTCATCTGGTGCATCTTGACAGAGCAGCCCCTCAACCTGCCCGAATACATCCAGGATGCCATGGGACACGTACAGATTGTGGGTAACCTGCCTTTTTTTGCCTTGATTTCAGATTTAGTCTCTGCAGCAGGTGTGTCCTCTCGGGCAGGCGACACGAAGGTCATCATCCCTAGAGCAGACCAGTATGTCCCGCATGGGAAGTACATCAGGCCGCCAGTTCCATCTGCAAGCCGGCCTGCAGGTCCATCTTTGGATACTCCCCCCTCTTCCACTGCACCGTCATCCACACCACAAGCACCATCCATCCATCAAATGTTCCTACAGATCCTTGAGAGGTTCGACCGGCAAGACCAGCGAATGGAGCAAATGGAGCACCGTAACAAGCGCAGATACAACTATCTGAAGGAACTCATAGCTGGTACCTACCCACCTCCAGAACAAAAGGACACCCCAGACTCCCTTTCATCCAGTAGTACAGAGAGCCAAGGCGAACCAGACAGTGGAGGCGACGCTTTCAACCCTCCCTTGCTCCTTACTGACGGCACGGACGACCGTGCCAAGCCTTAAGTGTGGAGAGGTCAGTCCTTGACTTCCGGAGGTAACTTTTCTCTCTTAACACCAACATTTGATTTTTTCTTTTGTTAGACAGGATAGATTGCATGATAATAATTGTTTGCATGTATGTTTTGCTTGGTTGAAGTAATATTTTCTTTTTCAAGACCCTTTTATAGCATTTCACTAATTTAAATTGAAAAATTTGTGTTAAACTGGTTTGAAGACTGTAAATTGGAACATGAATTATAGCTAAGAACACGCAACCTGTGAGATTTAAGCTTAATTACATAGTTACACTATTTAACCATAACATTTTATTTTTGTGTGTTTTCTTCTCTATAATTGTAATCTATATTTTGTTCCACTCTATATGTCCAATGTTTAGTGTATTTATATGCATACATATGATTGAGGCCATCATTTGTTATTAGCTCACTTATCCCAAATAGCCTACCCTTTCAATCACATTTGTTAGCCACCTTGAGCCTTCTAATCCCTATTTGTTCTATATTTTACCACATCACTAGCCTTAAGCAGAAAAATAATTAATTACCCAAGTGAATCTTTGGTTAGCTTAAGTTAGAGATTGTGTATCAATTAACTGTGGGAAACTGTGGGAACTTGGGTTGATGAAAGTATATAGTGTTTCATTGACAAAGTATTGGGAATTTGGGTACCTACTCATGTGAGACCAGAAAAAATAAAAAATCCATGTGCATTGATATGTTATGTTTGCTTTTATGATTTAAAAAAAAACCAAAAATATTCAAATAAATAAGTAATTAAATAAGGGGACAAAATTACCCCAATGCTAAGTTTAATAATCAATGTATATGTGATAAAATTAAAGAAATATTTGGTACATGAGTATGTGATACAAAAGTGGGAATTATGGGTAGCTAGGCATGAATTAGAATTACATAGAGTGTGTGTGTGTGTTAGGTGAAAGCTCAGGTTAGTCAAAGATTCATATTTTAGCTCACTTGGCCATACATATACCCTCACCCTTACCTTAGCCCCATTACAACCTTGAAAAGACCTCACGATGTTTGCATTGGTATACTAAATTTTTGTTAATCGGTTAGTTGAAGAACAAAGTTTAGAAAGCATGACTAGAGAAGAGAAGAGTGATTAACCCTATACACTTGAGAGATTAGAGTACATATACACTACCAGTGAGGGTTCAATGCTAGATTCTATGTTCCCTGCTTTCATGAGCTATCTTCTTACAAGTTTACTTGTCTTTTACTGTATGATTTGAATTAGTGAAATCTGATTTATGTTTGTCTCGGAGAATTTGTTTACCTTTAACCAAGTCAGTAGAGCATTTTGCATTTAGTTGCATTCATATAGATAGATTGCATTTCATAAGTTCCACCATTCCTCTTCACTCCTTTATAGCTTCTCTTGAGCTTAGCATGAGGACATGCTAATGTTTAAGTGTGGGGAGATTGATAAACCACTATTTTATGGTTTATCTTGTGCTAAATTGAGTGGTTTTTATCAATTCTTTGCACGCTTATTCATACAATTTGCATGGTTTTACAAATCCTTCCTAATTTTGGGCTACGATTGAAAACATGCTTCTTTGGTCTTGAATTTGCTAATTTTAATCCTCTCTTATTATCATTCGATGTCTTGATATGTGTGTTAAGTGATTTCAGGGTTTATAGGGTAGGAATGGCTTAGTGGATGGAAAAGAAGCATGCAAAAGTGAAAGAAATACAAGAAACTGAAGGAATTGCTAAGCTGTCCAACCTGACCTCTTTGTATTAATTCAATCATAACTTGAGCTACAGAGGTCCAAATGAGGCGGTTTCAGTTGCGTTGGAAAGCTAACATCCAGTGCTTCGAAATGATATATAGTTTGTCATAGTTTCCACGCTGTTAGGTGACGCACACGCGTGGATCACGCGTACACGTGACCTGGCGAAAATTCAATCCACGCGTACGCGTGACAGGGCCACGTGCTGGACGTATCAAAAATCGCTGAGGGTAATTTCTGGGCTATTTTTGACCCAGTTTTCGATCCAGAAAACACAGATTAGAGGCTACAGAGTGGGAGAATCAATACATTCATTCATTCATCAATTATTCACAATTTTAGGTTTTAGATGTAGTTTCTAGAGAGAGAGGAGAGGCCTCTCTCTAGGTTTTAGGATTTCTCTTAGTTTTTAGTTTATTTCTTCTCAATTCCAGGTTCAATGTTTCTTTAATTTAGTTTCTCTTCTACTTTTATTTATTCTAGCATTCTAGCTTATTAATTTTCCAATTTGGTTTATGAACTCCATGTTAGATTTGATTTCTTTATTTAATGCAATTTGAGGTATTTCATATTTATGATTTTAATTTAGCTTTTTACATTCTTAGCTTGAATTGAGTAATTGGAGACTCTTGAGTTGAAAGACTCAAGAGTTAATTTGTAATTGGGAATTGTTGGCTGGCTCTCTATTCACTACGCTAATCCTTCCCAAGGGAGAGGATTAGGACTTGTGAATAGAAGTTGGCTTCCTACTTGACTTTCCTTTATTCAATAAGGGTTAACTAAGTAGAAATAACAACCTATTACTATTAATCTTGGGAAATCCAACAAGGATAGAACTTCTGACTAATCTTTTCCTAGGCAAGGCTTTTTATTTTAATTATATAAATTCTCTTGTTAATTTTCATTGCTTTAATTTATAATCATTTATTTTTCTGTTTTCCAACTCTCAAAATTTCTCAGAAAACTCATAACCAATAATAAGTAACGCACCTACCTGCAGTTCCTTGAGAGACGACCCGAGGTTTAAATACTTCGGTTATTATTTTTATTGGGTTTGCTTTAGTGACGAACAATTTTTTTGTACGAAAGGATTCTTGTTGGTTTAGAAACTATACTTGCAACGAGAACTTATTTGTGAATTCTTTACTAACAAAAATCCAATCGTCAATGTGGTAATATAAAGAACAAAAGGGGTTAAAAAGGCTCAAAGTGGCAAACAAAGGCAAATGAAATGGTAGGCTATTTGGGATAAGTGAGCTATAATCAATGATGGACTCAATCACAACAATGCATTGTATTTATTTGGCACTTTTACCGTACTGGGAACCCATGGGTCGGGGGTTCTCATTCCGTATATATCTCTTGTTTTTCAGATACAGGTCTAGGTGCTCAGAAGTGAGCTGTGGTTCATCTGAGAGACGGCAAAGATCTTTATATTCTCTACTTTATATTTTTCTTAGAATCTCTCCACCTTTATTTTGAAAAGCTTATAATATCTATTGAACTCCTTTGAACTTGCCTATAGAGGATCTTATGTTTCTTTTGGGAGAGATTAGGAGATTCTGTTGTCAACTACTTTCACACTGTACCCTAGCCGACCTAAACTTCGCGGGTCGCGAATAGTGGCTATTTACTTATGTTATATATATATCTATATAATGTCCTTCTCTTCCTCTCCTTTATGCCTTTATCTGTATATCGCCTTCGGCTTCACGCTTTATCTTTTAGTCGTTGATGCGTGAGTGATACGACTTCGCGACTTTATTTTTACTCTTTTCAGACTTTTCGATTAATACTCCTTTCAATTATACTTATATTTATGTATTAAAAATCCACCTTGAGAGTTGTATCACCTTATTATCATTGACTTATGACTCGGGCATAAGGATTTGAATATTAGGGTATTACATTTTCAACTAAAAAGTCCCTTTTGGAAAGATTATACGGCTTTAAGTTTTTAACATGCTCCTATCTTAGTATTAAATATGTTTAAAGTCGTCGTAATATCCAAGCTATCAAAGTGGTGTAGCCGGAAGCATGATATTCTGGTGGCAAGGTGTTATACAAAACCCTTTCTCACCAGTATAGTCACCATCTTAATCTCTAGTCCACTTTGGTATCGCCCTCTCCTTTGCACTCAATTTACCCTAAAACCTAAACCACCCAATTTGCCCCTCTTTTTGTGGCTTCCCATCCTTCCATCATCTCATCCCCCCTTCTTTCCTCCGAGCTTATCTCTTTTTTAATGACTATAGTCAAATCCTCGCCTTGTCTTGGAAATCATGGGGTTCATCATTGTGTTCGACAACCTCGTCTAGGCTAAGTTTAGAAAAGCTCCTCTGCATCCCGGATCTGCCTATTCTCCGCCTCATTATCATCGCTCATAGATCTGTCCCTGCATGACGGCAATGGTGATGGGTAGTGTTGGTTCGCTGACACCTGAGTCACTGCTACTAGGTGCTAGTTCAATTGTTTTAGGTAAGTTCGTTCTTTTTTTTTATTTTCAGTTTTTTTGGTGTATTGTGTTGTGTTTATTTGATCAATTAGAGAAATCTGAGTTGTGATTGCATTATAACTTTGCAATGTCATATTCTTTTTTTTCTGTGACTATAGATTCAGGGACTTGTTGAATATTCCTTGTTTGTGCAACTAGCAAGAAACTAATGCCTATATGTCCATGAAATTAGATTGTAAGATTCTTTGAGAACTTTTTTTTAATTTTGAAACTACTTAGTCAGTGTTTTGATGTTCACATCAATTTCTTTGATCCTTGAATATCTTTGATAGATTTTTTTTGGTAGTGTTTCTATTTGTTACTCACATTTCATGTCTTGTTATATGATTGGATTTAAAATTTTTTAAATATTCAAATTTTGTGGCTTGCTAGTTTGACAAAGGATTATGAAGATACGTAGAGAATCAAGGTATTGTGAAATTTGTAGTTGTTTACGTTTATGTGAGTGCATGTTTTTGTTCTCCGTTTCTAAAAGAATGTAGCCATTATTTGGATTTGCACAGGAAACATAAATATTTGGATGTTGCTCCTTATCCTTGAAATGAGTTATCGTAACTAAGATAAGTGAATCTCAGAGGTTTGTGGCTTTTCTTTTTTAATCATTTTTATTCATGGGCTCTTTACTTCTAATTTCATCTTATCTTTTGAATGATGACATCAAATTTGTAGTGTATCCTCAATTATTTTCTATATATTATTTTAGGGTAACTGGGAATGGACGAAGATGAGGATGTGGACTAAATTGGTAGGTTATTATTTATGCCCTTTACCCCCAAACTGGCTAATTTGTACTAGAATACAGGATTCTATTTCTTTTCTTAAATTGAATTTAGCATAATTTTAGTTATATTTTTGTTAGACACAATTCATGTCTCTTTTCCTTTTAGATACATTTTATATGTTGATTTTATATGTAATATGATGAATATACAATATAGTCACTGTGATTGCATACATAAAACTCTTCATCCATTGATTAACATCAGTTATTGGGCCATTTTTGTAGGTTTAGAGGACATGTTTGTAGATCTTTTCTATTAATTTTTCACTTACATACTTTGGCTAATACTGAATATAGAAGTTATTATAAAATTATGTGTGTTGTCTTTGTTGTATGGTGACTGAAGACAGGATCAGGCGGAAGAAACTAGAATCTCAGCTTAAACTTGAGGCAAAGCTCCATAATCTGGAGGTAAATTTTTGCTTCCCCTAATTGCTTTCTTCTTTCTAAGTAACTATTCTAGAGACACGTACTTGTTTGAATCAATGTATTAAGTTACAGGTTGAATCGTGTAGTGGTTCTGAAACCATAAAGGAAGTTGTTGGAAGGATACATCAGAGAGAAAAAGTAGCTGTTAAGCGTTAAAGAGCTATGGCATATAGCTTTTCTCATCAGGTATGTTATGATCTTAAGAAATGTCCCATTATCTACTTTTGCATATTCAGACTCAAGTCAAATAAATCTCTTGTGAATCACAGTGGAGGGACAACTATAGTAAGAGCCAAGGGCTAGGAAACTGTGAACTTGGTAAAGCTAATTGGGGTTGGAGCTGGAAGGAACACTGGATCGCTGCTCGGCTGTGGAAAAGTTGTGTTGCCACCGTGTCCAATAATGCAAAGAAAGCTCAGAATAACCAGTCAAGTAAGACGGATAAGAAGACATCAACACCAAAAACACCTATTTCTGCAAAACCAGCTTCCACCAATCCAAAAGGGACCCTTGATAAACCCATATTTCATGAGTTATTTTGTGCTTAGTTTGAATGATTTATTCAATCCTTCACCCACTTATTCATATTAATTGCATGGTTTTACTTTTCCTTCCTTATTATGTGATGTATGTGAAAAACATGTTTCCTAAGCTTTAAAATTAATTATTTTAATTACCTTTACTTCCATTCGATGCCGTGATTAGTGTGTTGAGTAGTTTCAGATTTTCTAAGGCAGAATGACTTAAAGGATAGAAAAGGAAACGTACAAAAATGGAAGGAAAGTGCGAAACGGAGTTTTGAAGAAATTGGCATCCATGCGATCGCATGGACGACACGATCGCGTGCCAGGAGCGAAGAAGCAGCGATGCGGCCGCATGACTGACGCGGCCGCGCGACTTGAGTATAGCGCATTCGATGCGGACGCGTGACCGACGCGACCGCGCCACAAGAAAAACTCCAGATGACGCGACCGCGTGACCCACGCGTACGCGTGACAGAGGCCATGTATCAGAATTTATAGAATACGCCCCCAACAATTTCTGAAGCCCTTTTGGCCCAGATCCAGGTACAGAACACACAGACTAGAGGCTATAAAGTGGGGGAATGCATCCATTCAAAGGGAGCTCGCATTTTTATTACTTTCCATGATTTAGATTTAGTTTTGAGAGGGAGATTCTCTCCTCTCTCTCTTAGGATTAGGATTTAGGACTTCTCTTAGTTTTTAAGAGTGACTCTCGATCCAGGTTTAATATTTACTTTAATTTATGTTTCTATGCTACTTTTACTTTAATGCTTTTATTCGTATCTACAGATGTTGCCCAATTGGCTTATGAATTATTCCATGTTACAGATTATTATTTGAATTAATGATATTTGAGGTATTTTCAGTTTATGATTGCTCTTTTTAATTTATGTTATCATTGTTTCCGATCTGAAGACATTCTATTCCAGCAATTTACTTTTTCCCTCTTTAGTCTTGGTTAAGAAATCAGTAACTCAACAGTTGTCAAACTCAGCATAATTGATAATCGTTATCTTGCTAATTGAACTGAGCTTCAATAATCCCAACTTTTTCTTAGGAAATAAATAGGATTCGAAGGTCAAACTAATTAGTCCCTTGACTTTTCTTTGTTTTAGCAAGGGTTAACTAAGTGGGATTTAGATTCAACTTTCATTATTGTTGAGAGAGATAACTAAGTTAGACTTCCAATTTCTCTTACCTTGTCAAAAGTCTGCTTTATAGTATTTATTTATTTTAATTGCCATCTACTCTACTTGTCATTCAAATCACTTGCTTTTCACCTTCTAAACCCCGATTACAACCTTTATAGCCAATAATAAGAACATACTTCCTTGTAGTTCCTTGAGAAGACGACCCGAGGTTTGAATACTCGGTTAACAATTTTTAAGGGGTTTGTTACTTGTGACAACCAAAACGTTTGCACGAAGGGATTTTTGTTGGTTTAGAGACTATATCTACAACGCGACTATTTTTATGAATTTTTTTACTGGCAAAAATCCCAACGTCAAAATGGCGCCGTTGCCGGGGAATGGCTAACGTGTGCCTTATTATTGGTTATTGTAAATATTTTTCTTTTGCTTGTTTCTTTATTTTTGTTTTTCCTTTTTATCTTTATTTGCTACCATGAACTCTCACCCCTCTCGCTTTGAGTTTGGTTCTAACTTTGTTGAAAGAAATAGAAGTTACAGTAGGAATATGCATCAAGGTCAGACCAATCAAGGATGGATGGAGCCAAGAGGATCTAATCAACCCTTTAGGCAGCAACACCCTCCGAGATATCCTGGACAAAGACCATTCTACCGTGCATACCCAGCTGAAAGATATGGTGGACAACCTTGTAACTACCAACAAGCCCCACCCCGTGCATATAAACCATCCTTTCAGCATAACCTCGAACCACCACACTCACAAGCTTCTCTTCACCATTCGCCACCATATGATCCTTCCTTACCCTAGTACCAATCCAATCACTCCCAATCACCGCCACTTTCCTATGTATCATGTCCAAGTCCGGCAACCCGAGAAGCAGAGGTTCGCCTAAAGGAAACAGTAAATAAACTTCAAACAACCATTCGACAACTGGAGCAAGCAATAATTCAATGGGTTTCTAGGCGCTCAAATACACAAGGATCAGCCACAGCCCCATGTGAACAGTCTAACAAAGAGCATAGCATGAAGGAGATACCAGAAACTCCAGTGGACAAGACAGAGAATGAATTCGTACTAGAACAAGTAGAAGAAGCTGTCATTGTTTAAGAATAAGAGTTCGTTGAAGACCTAGGAGATGCTGAACCTCCATGGGAATCCAGAACTGAGGAGAACTCCGTCAAGGACGCTACAGTTGATGCTAAAGAGGATATTGTACAATCTCCAAGGCAAGTTGTTTATGAAGAATCAGACAGAATAACCCAAGACACAAATTCCCTTGATGATGATAGTCACATGTCAAATTCTCTTAGTAAGGAACTGGCATCCGCAAGTGAATTATCTGAGGTCGAAGAATATTCCCCAAGTGAATATGAAGACGATGCGGAGGTAGATTTCTCTCAACCTCCAATCTATGACTCAAGTGATGAGGAAGACATAGAAGACTTTGACCAGGACACAGATACAATTGTAGAACCTTGCAAGGAAGTGGAGGAATTCACAGAAGAGCACAAGGAAGTAGAACTTACAGAACCACCGGAAACACCTATCCCAAGGCCATTACCACCTAATACAAGCTTCAAGTGGGTACAATCCTTAACCTATAACTTTACTTATTCACTTGAATATGGTTTACTTGAAACAGATGGCCAGCTTAGAGCTCTTTACGGCTTTAAGAGTAAGAGGGAAATGGCTCGTACTCAGAGTTGGTGCACAAGGTTCAATAAGGTTCCACGCTTCACCTCGAAGTACACGGATTGGTATCATGCTCAATTGCATGGATCACAGAGAATGTTTGGTCACCATGGTGAGATTCTACTTTTTAAACCGCCCGGATGGAAACATATAGATCAAGATGGAGGCGGATTTAATAGCAAAGCTCGGGATCCTGGAATCTATTCTGACATTCGTCACTCTGGGAGCCTAAAAATTTGTTTGAAGCTGCTCAGAAGCTTTACATGCCTAGTTTGGGACCCTGGAGGCTATTGGCATTCCAAGCACTGGTGGAGATTTTTGGACGAATTTAAACATAAGCCGCCATAGCAGGAAGCTCCTATAATGTCCAACTTAAGGACTTTAACTAAAAGTGCTAGGTGGGAGACAACCCACCATGGTATGGTCGCTTCTTTTTCAATTTATTTCTTGTTAATTGCTTTCATTTTTTATTTCCTTTTCATTTTACTTCATTGAACCTGGAATCATGCATAGAATTCATGTTAATCATTGCATTCTGCATTTATCATACACATAAAAAAAAGGGGATGCACGACGCGACCACATGCCCCATGCGATCGCGTCATATTGCGAAAACACTATCCACGCAACCGTGTCACCCACGCGGCCGCGTGCCCTGGAGATCGGCGTCAAGATCCAACGTCCAGAAAGTTAGGCTGGAATCGTGCGGCCCTTGTACGTTTTGCACATATTGGCCCATGCGATCGCATGCCCCATGCGATCGCGTCACTTGCACAAAAATAATCCCACGCGACCGCGTGAGTGACACGATCGCGTCGCATGGATTGCACAACACACTAGAAGGAGACAGAGAGTTGCGCCGAAACGATGCTGGAGTCATGCGTCTAGCACAAATTCCAGCGACGCGATCGCGCGACCCACGCGATCGCGTCATCCCCTCTCCTACCCCTCTCATGCGATCGCGCGACCTACGCGATCGCGTCACCCCCATTTTCACCCCCACCACGCAACTGCGTGCCCCACGCGGCCGCGTGGATTTCAAAATATAACCCCCCAGATCACGCGAACCCTATTATCGCGCCGCCCCCCTGAACCCCATCTCTCTCTCTCTCTCCAACCCCAAACCACCACCACCCAGCCACCATTACCGCTGCCCCAACCACCGCCGGGAACCGCCGACCACCCACCGTCGCCGTCCACACCCAGCCGCAACCAACCCCCTCTTCTTTCTTCCTATTTCTTCTTCTTCGCTCCTCCCCTGCCACTGCCCCACCTCCGCGCCACCACACGCCGCCGCCACTGTCCCACCACAACCCCCCTTCAACCAGCAACACCACCCCTTTTCCCCCCTCCCTTTCCCTATCCCCATCACTCTCTCCTTCCCCCTGCCACCACTACCCCCCCCTCCGCGCCACCACACGCCGCCACCACCGCTAGCCACCGTGCCAACCACCGGACGCCACCATCACCACCACCCAACCACCTTCCTGCCTACTCTCCTTATTCCGCCTTCCAGGTTCCGCAACACGCAATCCCTTTTCTCCGTTCGTAGTTCTTCTTCTTTTTTTCCATTTCTGTTCATAATTAGGATAGATAGTCTTGCATGTTGTAGTGGATTTTAGGTTGTTAGGTAGATTAGGCTGTGGTTAGTGGATCTAGGTCTGTTTATTTGCACTGTTCTTGCTTCTGTTTTATCATATTTGCAAATCTGCTGTTGCTGTAATCTTGTTCATATGCTGTATTTCTTGTATATTGTTGCTCTTTACATTGAATTTTCATGTTTATATTATATATATGTACCTGCAGCTTGACTTTTTAATTCATATGAACTGCTTTGATTGCTGTTTATTTTCCGGGATAATCCAATTCTAGTCAGAATGCTGCCCAAATTTCTATAAAAATGTTTTCATTCATATTTCGGTTTGGCAATTTGAACTCTGTTTTCCACTGCTTTAACCAGACCATTTCATAATTGCCAGGGCATGCTTTCTTATCCTTTTGATTTCCTAGTTTATAAACTACAATTGTGATGTTTTGATTCCCAATTTTGCTTTCTTTATATCTATTTGAATCAGCATCTACTTGTTTTTCTTGTTTGGTTATGAGTCACTATAGTTCCTACCTGTGAATCCTTGTTACATGGAATATTTTCTTTATGCCACTTACTTTAACCCACTTTTTACTGACTCACCAATTTTAATTTACTGACTTCTTTTTCAAATTCTCACCATACTAACCTTTTAAAATATCTTTTCTGATTTTTCACTTTCCTCTAACTTTCTAACCATGGCATAATGACAATTTTTCTATTTAACGTCAATTCTGATACATTTTGGATTGTAACTTCTTCCTTTCAAACTTTTAAACTACTATACAATCCTTAATACACATTTACTTAACTCATTTACCTCATTCAAATTCTCTCATGCCACTTTGTGTTTTCTTTGCCTATATGCCTACTTGCTTTCCTATTTTTATATATCCTGGTTTTTCATTTTTCAGGATGTCTGCCTCACAGAGGAAAGGAAAGGGCAAAGCTACTGGCAAGCACAAAAGAGGAGATTCATCCCAGTCCATCATTGACCTAATGCATGATACCTCATGGCAGGATAAGAACTTTACACAGCAGGAAAAAGCTAACCAGCTACTCCCTGCACATGATTCAATAAAATTTGCAAACCGATACTGCGAGCTGAAGTATCCGGCATTTGCAAACTCTAGGAATCTATACCTGGAGAGAACTCTGAGGATTCCAGAAGCACTCCAGCAGTACACCACTGAGCAAATCAAGCAAAAAGGCTGGTTCTTTCTGGAGAGAGCACTGACAGAGGTCAATGCATCTTGGGTCAGGGAATTCTACTGCAACTACTACATCACCACCCTCGATGCAGTGAACCTGAGAGGAAAACAAATTCTGGTCACTGAGGAGGCCATAGAGGACATTCTCTGGCTCCCAGCCAAGTCTGATCAGCCTGATGGTTATCAAAAGGCTGAGGAGGACATGCGCCTGATGCAGTTTGATTGGGATGCTGTGAAGGCACGGATAGCTCTCGACCCGACGGTTCCTTGGGAGATGGGTCAGGACACCACCATGCCTAGAGGGATCAAGAGGGCGTACTTAAATGATGAGGCTCGGTTATGGCACCAGATCTTGAGCAACTATGTGATGCCGAGTACTCATGAGACGGAGATCCCAGCTGCTATGATCACCCTCCTATGGTGTGTGATGGAGGGTAAGGACCTTTATCTACCACGCTTTATCTGGCATTATATGGCTAAGGTCCACGTCTGAGGCACCCTCCCTTTTCCGTATCTGGTTACACAGCTAGGCCGTCGAGCTAACGTGCCATGGGAGGATGCCGATGAGAGACCACCAGCGGCGGACTGCAGGAAGATCATTCCTCACAGCAGGAACTTCCTAGCTTTGGGCTACAGACCACCACCCTTCACTGCTACTGATGAGACAGCCCCACCGTCTGCTGAACCCTCTTCATCCACAGCTGCCCCTACTGCCCTTGCTGCCACCACTGCACCTCCACCTGCCTCTGAGCCCGTATACCGCCTCGTGCACCGCCTATTCCGACAGCTTGACCAGATGGAGCGCCGTAACCGGCGCCGGTATGAGAGATTGGAGCATCGCAGCCAGCGACGCTATTCGCATCTGAAGCTGATGATCCAACAGGGTGGTGACATCCCCTCCGAGCCCGACGCACTATCAGAGCCATTAGAGGAGGAGGAGGATGAGCCCTAGGAGGAGACCCATCAGCAGGCAGGCACAGAGCAGGCTGCACCACATTAGGAGGTTACGCATCAGATCGAGGCTGCAGATCCGGAGATCCCGATCCAGTCAGCACCGCCTCTACAGTAGCCAGACGCTCAGCCCACCACCACCACAGAGCCTCCAGCTACCATCCCTACCAGTGATGACACTCCTTCACACCCGGCTTGACTGAGCATCAGGGACAATGCTTCATTTTAAGTGTGGGGAGGTCGCCATCTCTGGCGTTTTATTTTGGTGAACCACTACATCTCTTTTTTCTTTTATTTTGGATATTTTTTTGTATTTTTCTTTTTACTGTTATTTTCTGAGTACCTATACATTGCTACTTTTATGTATTTTTACTCTATTTCTGCATTTTGCATTTTTAGTTCATATTTTTAGTTATTTAGTTTAGTTTGCAATTCTGACTTATTAGTGGATTAATTAGTATAGTTTACCCATTTTAGCATAAGATAGCATAGTTAAATTGAAAAATATAAAAAGGAAGTAAGCTAGGAAATTGAACATAACAGATTTAAATCCATAAACCTTGTATATATAGCATTACATCATATAGTTAAGTTGACAACATTTCATCAAGGAGGAACATCAAAACTTTAAAGGCTACCTTAAATAATTTTTTTATGAGAATAATGGGAATTTTTAACTAAACCTGCATAACATATATGAATGATATATGATGCTTGAGTTAGAGAACACACAGCCTGTAAGTCTTGAGCTTAATTGTATGGTTGCATCCAAACCATAATTTCATTCCTGTGTGTTTCGCTTCTTTTTATTCTGATGTTCTTTACTTTGCTTTAATCTATATGTCCAATTATAGAATATAGATACATACCAAAAGAATGATTGAGGCCATCATTTGATTTTAGCTCACTTACCCCAAAATAACCTACCTTTCACATCACCCTTGTTAGCCCCCTTGAGCCTTTAAAATCCCTTTTATTCTATTTAGCCACACTACTAGCCTTAAGCAGAAAAACAAAATAAAATCCCAAGTTGAATCCTTGGTTAGCTTAGGATAGAAAATTATGAATAGATTAAAATGTGGAAAACCTATTGGGAACATGGATGATAGAAACAAAAGGTAGAAAAGTTGAAAGAAATAAAATAACTCAGAAAATTTGGGAAGCATGCTCATAATAATTCAAAGTGATTCAATTACCATGTGCATATAAAAAAAAGAAGTTATTTTTCAGTATTTAATAAAAGGGGATACAAAAGAATTCCCCAATGCAAAATAAAAGCAATGCACATAGGATAAAAATAAAATTGAAACATGGGCATGTAACAACAAGTGGGATAATATGGAAAAATTGGTAAAGAAGCTTGTTCTACTAAGTATGTAAGTTAGGTGAGATCTTAGTCTAATTAAGGATTCACTTATTAGCTCACTTAGCCTTATACATATATCCTTACCTTTACCTTGACCCCATTACAACCTTAATTAAAGACCTCATGACTTTTGGTATAACTGTACTCTATAATTGTTGATTGGTTAGATGAAGAACAAAGTTATAGAAAGTAAGAATAAAAAGAAAAGTAGAGTGAATAAACCCAATAAACACTGAGTGACTAGAAGGTAAACACAAAATCCAGTGAGGGTTCAATAACTCATCAACATATATCTGTGCTTAATTTACTAATTGTTTTGCAAGTTTGTACAATATTTTTATTTCCCATCTCATTTGCTAAAATGCTTTATTATTTAAGGGTTGGCTATATATATATATATATATGACTCCTTGAGAATGTGAATTAATTTGACTATGTGTAAGCTTTATATATGAGTGGATAAATTGGAATTGCATGACTCATTTAGGTAGATGCATTTAGAATAGGTTGCATTGCATAACATTCCACCACTTTAACCTTACCTTATTCTTTACCTTGGATTTAGCATGAGAACATGCTATTGTTAAGTGTGGGGAGGTTGATAAACCCATATTTCATGAGTTATTTTGTGCTTAGTTTGAATGATTTATTCAATTCTTCACCCACTTATTCATATTAATTGTATGGTTTTACTTTCCCTTCCTTATTATGTGATGTATGTGAAAAACATGTTTCCTAAGCTTTAAAATTAATTATTTTAATTACCTTTACTTCCATTTGATGCCGTGATTAGTGTGTTGAGTAGTTTCAGATTTTCTAAGGCAGAATGACTTAAAGGATGGAAAAGGAAACGTACAAAAATGGAAGGAAAGTACGAAACGGAGTTTTGAAGAAACTGGCATCTACGCGATCGCATGGACGACGCGATCGCGTGCCAGGAGCGAAGAAGCAGCGATGCGGCTGCATGACTGACGCGGCCGCGTGACTTGAGCATAGCGCATTCGATGCGGACGCGTGACCGACGCGACCGCGCCACAAGAAAAACTCCAGATGACGCGACCGCATGACCCACGTGGACGCGTGACAGAGGCCATGTATCAGAATTTACAGAATACGCCCCCAACGATTTCTGAAGCCCTTTTGGCCCAGATCCAGGTACAGAACACACAGACTAAAGGCTATAAAGTGGGGGAATGCATCCATTCAAAGGGAGCTCGCATTTTTATTACTTTCCATGATTTAGATTTAGTTTTGAGAGGGAGATTCTCTCCTCTCTCTCTTAGGATTAGGATTTAGGACTTCTCTTAGTTTTTAAGAGTGACTCTCGATCCAGGTTTAATATTTACTTTAATTTATGTTTCTATGCTACTTTTACTTTAATGCTTTTATTCGTATCTACAGATGTTGCCCAATTGGCTTATGAATTATTCCATGTTACAGATTATTATTTGAATTAATGATATTTGAGGTATTTTCAGTTTATGATTGCTCTTTTTAATTTATGTTATCATTGTTTCTGATCTGAAGACATTCTATTCCAGCAATTTACTTTTTCCCTCTTTGGTATTGGTTAAGAAATCAGTAACTCAACAGTTGTCAAACTCAGCATAATTGATAATCGTTATCTTGCTAATTGAACTGAACTTCAATAATCCCAACTTTTTCTTAGGAAATAAATAGGATTCGAAGGTCAAACTAATTAGTCCCTTGACTTTTCTTTGTTTTAGCAAGGGTTAACTAAGTGGGATTTAGATTCAACTTTCATTATTGTTGAGAGAGATAACTAAGTTGGACTTCCAATTTTTCTTACCTTGTCAAAAGTCTGCTTTATAGTATTTATTTATTTTAATTGCCATCTACTCTACTTGTCATTCAAATCACTTGCTTTTCACCTTCTAAACCCCGATTACAACCTTTATAGCCAATAATAAGAACATACTTCCTTGCAGTTCCTTGAGAAGATGACCCGAGGTTTGAATACTCGGTTAACAATTTTTAAGGGGTTTGTTACTTGTGACAGCCAAAACGTTTGCATGAAGGGATTTTTGTTAGTTTAGAGACTATATCTACAACGCGACTGTTTTTATGAACTTCTTTACTGGCAAAAATCCCAACGTCAACCCTTCCTTTGGCAAATGCTAAAGGGTCTGCAAAAGCAAGGAGATTGTCATACCCAATAAAAGGAAAAATTATAACTGTGGTGCAAAAAACTGCAGTGAGTTCCACTAGTGGTTCCTAAGACAAAGCATGCATGTTGGCTCTAAATATCAAGCCTGTTGAACTTAAGCTATTTAAAATTGAGTTTAGTTTGTTAAAGTGTATTAAGTGAAAGTAAAAAAATCTATGTTATTTATTCATTGAAATGCTTCAATTTATGCATATGAAAGTGAAAAATATAGAACAATCTGGAGAACAGGTTAATGGACAAGTATTTCGGTGTGGTTTGTTGATTGTTTTTCCTTTTGTTTGTCTTTTTTAGTCTTGTATATTCAACCACGAGACAGATTGTAGATACGAACAGTATCTGATATTCTCCCATCTATAGTTGTAATATAAAAATTTTAAGATGGGACCATTGTTAGTTTGGTTTATTATTACCATTTTCAAATGTGCATATCTTACATGTTGGTTTCATTTTTGTGATACACAGTGTTATGTTATGCTACATGTCACTGTTAAACTCTTATTACTTTGTCACCATGGTTACTCCATTTTCACTTTCATGTGAGATATATTTTCAAATTATATGAGAAGCCATGATTGAAGGGTTACATCTTTTTATAGAATTATGACTTATTAGTTATAATTTATTGAAGGGTTGTGATTTGTTAAATAGTTGTGACCTGTTGAAGAATTGAATTTTCTTAAAAGGATGTTTCTCTTCATGAGTATGTTGATGCATAAATTCAGCACTTAAAAATAGGGCGTCAAATTGGTATATCAAAATACACCAATTCGTACAACAACTTATCATTTCATTTCATCATTTTCATCTACTCCGTCTTAATCCTTTTTTTTTTTGCGCAAAACAAAAAACAGAGAACATCAGTCTGTAAAATATCATTGGTGTAAGGCTTGACTTTATAAGTACAAAAATAACTCATTTTCCTTATTTTATCCTGCATAAAATTCACCATTAACTAATTTTACTTGTCATATTAGATTGGTCGAGCAAATTAAACCTAAAGAAAAATGTGTATAACACATGTCTTGAAGAGTTGTGTCATTATAGTTTCTAATCTTTTTTTTTTGTTGTTAAATTCTGTTTCACCTTTCTCATTTTCAAAGACTTAAACAAATCCCAAACCCAAGATCTCACATCTTGTCCGACGATACATAAGTGACTAAAGGGGTGCGATCTTCTTCAGGCTTTGTTGCCTACCATTAATAATCTGACAAAGGAGAAAATAGAATAATCATTAATATGGCAAACTGCCACCGACCTAACTTTGTTGTCTATTTATATGAAAAGGGTGCAAATTGCCACCATGCCATTCAATGCCAACCATGCAACTTATTTGAGTACTGTGAATGTATACATGCATGGTTTAGGTTCACAAAAATGGTGGCCAGTGTCTACTCAATAGGGTAATTGGGTGGAGGCTGTAGCCAACCTTTGCAATAAAGATATTAGTAGTTGAATCATGAATAAATAAAATAAAATAAAGAAATAAAAATCATGAATATTTCTCACCAAAATTGACATCATTATAGGATACAATAACATTATTGATCATATTGTAAATTTCGAATTTTATATGTACTAGATTAGTTCTGAATCTTCAAATTTCAAATCTTGTAAAAGTTATACAACTCAACTTTAAAGCCACAATTTTGACCAGTGATGAACTTAACATTTCTTATATGATTCTAACATCCTAGAAGAGTTGCTTACTGTAAAATGAAAATCCTCCATTGTTGCTCATCACACTGGACCCATTCTGTTTAGTTCTTTTTAAGGTAAGAACTTTCATGTCATATCAAGCGAATGTGGTAGTAAATTAAAATAATCTTCCAAACTAGAAGATATTAGAATCGTTTACAATATGGATGAATTGAAAATACTCAGTAGTACATTCATACTCAGCATTCCAATTCCTTCGGTAACTATAAAGTTTGATGCATTTAATTTCTCATTATTCATGATCAATCATAAACAACTAAATATGCAAAATAAAGAATAAATATGCAAAGCCTATGAATGTCTACATTAGTTAGTGCCTTCAGTAAGTAGAAATTACTACCATCAAGGAAAAGCTCTGTTCTAGTATACCATTTTGCAACTATATATTTATTCCAAGCATTCAACTGCAAGTTTCACCACAATTATGAAAGGTAGTCTTTTAAATACAAAAAGGTAGCCAATAGTAAAAAATTAACAGCTTACATCACTAGCAACATCATTGGTTGAATTTCCAACCTAGGACCTATCTTTTTTACTTTGTCCATGAACTGAATGCTCTCTTAGTTTCAGCTGTTGAAGACACAAAAGTAATTGCATGCCCCTCGGTGCCAAATCTACCAACTCTTCCAACCAATTAGTTTAAACGAAAATACAACCATGTAAATATGGATGGCATAATGGTCAATTTAATAATGTGGTAAGTTAATTCATATCATTTTTTGCAAAAAAAAAAGTCTTAATAAAATGCAAGCAATTACCCTGTGCAGGTAAGTGTCAGCAGAATCAAGAATGTCATAGTTGATCATTATGTTAACCCGTTCTATGACAATACCCCTTCCTACTAAGTCTGCTGCCACAAGAATCCTTTGCCTCCCTTCTTGAAGCCTTTGTATCTTTTCAACCTGAAACACAAATTGCATGTTGTCAAAAGATACTATTCACTTTATAGGTAGAAATAAAAAAGCACACAAATATATCAAATAGATAAAATAATCTAGTGAGTAAACTGCTAAGTGCTAATCCCCTTTACTAGAGAAAGATCCAGTAAAGAGAAAATAAGTAAACAAAAAAAAGGCTAGCTATTAGAAGAACTCAACATAGTGTCATTAAAAAATTCAAAATATTATATAAGTGCTCAAGAGTTGGAATATGATTTCTGTAACACCCCATTACCCTAAGCCTTACCTCGTGCCATAAAGCAAGGGATAACAAAGTGTCACGACAGTTCTAAGGCTCATATAATATTATATATATAGAAAGAAATAGTAATACTAGAAGCCCGATGAAGGAATAAAAGCTCAAGGTCACGTAAAGCAGAAATACAAAACACGAAACGTCCACACACGATAATTAAATGCATAAGCACGAACAGGACAAGACATAATACATATAAACCTTGTAGATAGCTCTAGGATACACAAGGCAATAATCAAATTAACGAGATATATATAATAGAAAGGTGAGAGAAATACAAAGAGGTTTTGAAGTTTAAAACAGCTTATACAACTTATCTCTCAAATCAAGCCTCTAAGGCCATAAAGTCTATAATAGAAAGGTGAGAGAAAGTACTACAACAAAATAAAACAGAAGTACACAAGGAAGGAACCATACTCCACTCTGCCACCATGTCCGCAATTTCATCGAGGTGAATTACGACCTGCATCTGAAAAACAACAACAAAGTATGGAATGAGAACCGGAGGTTCTCAGTATGGTAACATTGCCCAATAATGTAAGATATAAGGTTTCGGGACACAGAAGGCAATCCTAGAACTTCACATTGATACAGAATATTCAAGCTTAAAACAAAATAATTAATGTAAACCATAAACAATAAACATGATTTTCTAATCTTAAAGGATTTTTAAATAGTACTAATCACATCGTTGTATTCCACAGCCTTCGCCAACCTAACCTCCGTGCGATCCCATCGCCACCACCTACCTAACCTCCTCAGCACCAGACAATCATAAGTAATACAAGGAAGTAATACACAGTTAATATTCAAATATAGCAAGTAATTCAAGAAGCAAGTAGGCATGTTATACATTTAGGCAAACTCAATTAATCAAAGCAAACAAGCACATAAGAGATGCATATGATGAATGTCTGTCCTATTGGCTCGGGATATCACTTGTCGGTCTGTAAATGCCAACCCGACACATCCTTCCGGATGTAGCCTTTTCTGTCACGCCAGAGATATAGTGCCATGCACACTCATGTAGCAGCGAATCTGCTATGCCAGAGAGATAGTGCCCTGCACACTCATGCAGTAGGGAGTCTATTACGCCAGGGATATAGGCCCCGCACACTTCATTCAGCAGAGAAGGAGATAACAACAACTACTCATGCAGCAAATAAATCTGCTACGCCAGGGATATAGGCCCCGCACACTCTCAACAACAACTAGTCATGCAGTAGAGAAATCCGCTATGCCAAGGATATAGGCCCCGCACACTCTCAACAATAATTACTTATGCAGTAAAGAAATCTACCACACCGGAGATATAGGCTCCGCACACTCCCATATAATCCAATAATTTCCTCATTTATTTCCAAGCCTTCAACTTGTCATAACCATCACCAGTTTCCAACTTCTCAAAAACCTCTTCAGCCATATACTTCACAACTCAACACGCCCCACTCAAACTAGAAGTTACACAAACCTTCCAAGCCTAGGTCACCGGCTCTAACTCATGACTAAGATACCCTTTTTATTCTTTTATTATATTCTCCCTTGATTTAAGATCCTAAAACTGACAAAAAGGTTTTAAACAAGTGTTACGGAAGTTTACAAGCTTGCTGGGAAGGTAAAACAGTTAAAAATAAGGTTTTCTTTGAAAAACAGGGCAGTGTGCATACGCATAGAGTTGTGCGTATGCACGCCCAAGAGGATTTTCAAGAAGTGTGCGTACGTATAGAGGTATGCGTACGCACAGGAGTAAAAATTTCCAACTCTGCTCATTCACACAATGCGTGCGAATGCCCTCAACAGAGTGTACCTTCCAATGTATGCGTGCGCACAAATCTGTCTGTGCGCACAACTTGCAAAACTTTATTGGTTGCGTGCGCGCACAGAGCATGCTAGCACTCCCAACAGTAGCCATATCCCCGTGTGTGTGTGTACGTACAAGAGTGTGCATGCGCACAGTTTCAAAAATACATAGGGTGTGCGTGCGCACAAGGTTGTAGTACGCATAAGTTAAAAATTGCTACTGATCAGATCATACGCACAGCAGTGTGCGTGCGCACACAAACCAGAAATCACAAATTCTGTAACTTCACAGAATTTAAATTTCTGAGCCAAACTTTCAATGATCATATCGTTCTCTACAAAATTCAAATTTCTACAAAATCTACACCGTTTTAAATCTCTTTGAATTACCTTTAATTTGATATAAAAATCATTCTGTTTTGAAAACTGTAGCTCAAGATATGATCCACCAAAGTTGGCCTAAAATCCTTTTTTACCAAAAACCTTAAAAAATTACTTTCACCAAAACTCTCATTTCAAAACCAAACTACTCACAATCCAATTACTACCAAAACAACACAAAAGTCCATACCATTCATTCCTCAAACTCAACCATCAATAACCTCCCATTTACACTATTCCACACCATCAAAATCATAATCCTCCAACATCTAAAATCATCATAAACACTCCTAATTCTCCTCATTCATCAATAACATTTTCATGATTCATCATCTATCATCAACAATACCAACAACTCTCAACAACCATAATAATTCTCAACATTCATAAGCAAATCATTAAGCTCCCAAACATTTCACAACAACATTACACATCAATAATTCCTCATACATAAATACTTCACTTACCACCCATCATCATAATAGTCATCCACCATCAATCATAGCTCAACATCAATAATGCATCCTCATGCAACATTAACTCAAAATCAACACCATTCAATATCATCACCAACCACAAGATTCAAAATCCACAATCAACATCATAATATATCATCACACATCATAATCATCAATATCCTTCAACAAGCATCATAAACATATATTATACATTCCAACATTCCCTATAATCCTCTTCATCATACAACATAATTTCATAAATAATTAGGCATACACCAACAACATTCAATCCTATCTTATGGTCCACTATCCTAAGGTTCCCAAAATATTACATATTACATAAAGAAAACCGAAACCATACCTTGGCCGATTTTCAAACGCACCAAACACCAAAACAAAGCCACCAAGCTCGATCCAAAGCCTCAACCAACTCCAACAACCACCAAAACTCAATCTAACATCACATAACATACAAACATCAAACCTATGGTTTAAAAAAACAACTAAACACAACGATTTAGTGAAACCTTACCTTATTTAATGAGATTAAGGGTAAAACCCAATAATATTCCAATGCTAGATCACCCATAAACAAACAAAATCACAAAATCTACTCAAGAAATAGAACTAAAAACACAGAACTTTTTGGGATGAAAACTGGAGCTTGAGTTTCGAAATCTTACCAGCAAAACCTAGATAGAAACGAAGAGCTCATCGAGGGCTTCGTGTGGCTGTAAATGGCTTGTCAATCGGAGCTCCGTAGCTTAAGTTATGATCAAAACAAGGTTTGGGTGAATAGTAAAACCCCAAACCCCTTCTATTCTCTCTTCTCACCGTCCTTCTCTCTTTCTTTTTTGAAAATGAGGCTGAATGCTGATGCCAGGGCATCTTAGCCAGTTTCACTGATCTTTTCTTTACTGTTTTTAGGTTAGTTTCATGCATTTCTTTAGGAAATAAGCTAGTTCTGGGTAGATATTCACTTATGCCTTGATTCAAGCATACATTGTGCATTTTACATAATTTCATGAGGATTTTGCATAAGTTTAGTGACAAATATTATGTTGCATTACTCATGACTTGGACTAGAGCTTTGATGCATTTTATTGCTTGATTTCAGGACCAAAAGGAAGCAAGAAAAGGGGAGGTAACTTGCAAGGTTAATGAGAACAGTGATTGCCAATAACACTCTCAAAAAAAGCCATCAATGCCCACGTTAGAGAGTCACGTTAACTAAGTTAACGTGAACTCTAACGTGGAGAAGAGAAGTTGAGCCAACGTTAGTGACACTTAACATTGTCACTAACGTTGGCAATTACTCATAAGTGGCCACGTTAGAAGCCACGTTAACCTAGTTAACATGGCCTCTAACGTTAAGGGGGGAAGAGAAGCCAACATTAGTGACACTCAATATTGTCACTAACGTTGGACTATGGTGCAAAATACCACGTTAACTCCCACGTTAACTTGGTTAACGTGGGAACTAACGTAAGGGATGAAGAGTTGTCGACAACGTTAGTGACACTCAACATTGTCACTAACGTTGAAGCAACCACACAACCCCCAAGAGTCACGTTAACTTCCACGTTAACTTGGTTAACGTGGAAGCTAACGATGAGGAATGAAGGATGAGCCAACGTTAGTGACACTCAACATTGTCACTAACGTTGGGATGGCTAAAGATGGCCACGTTAGAAGCCACGTTAACCTAGTTAACGTGGACTCTAACGTGAGACCTAGGGGCACATTGGAACGTTAGTGACAATGTTGAATGTCACTAACGTTCTCGAAGGATGGCAAGGGCCACGTTAGAAGCCACGTTAACCTAGTTAACGTGGGCTTTAACGTGAAGCAAGAAGGGGCAGACTGGAACGTTAGTGACAATGTTGAGTGTCACTAACGTTCTCGAAGGTTAACAAGGCAACGTTAAAAGCCACGTTAACCTAGTTAACGTGGGTTTTAACGTGAGGCAAAGGGGTGCATTGGAACGTTAGTGACAATGTTAAGTGTCACTAACGTTCTCGAACTTATATTCTCACTAAATATTAACACCCCTAACGTCCTGAACTAAAGTCTCCGCCCACTTCGCACTTTCTCTCTGCAAGTAAAGCCAAGCCCAAATAAAGAAAGGAACTCCTTCAAACTCAAGATCCAAAGGCCCAAGACTTGAAGAATCACACTAGAAGCAGAGAAGAGTAGTATATATAGGAGTAGCTTTGAATTGAGAAGAAGTTCTGGAGGTTGGGAAAAAGAGAACTACTCTCTGTATTTTACTTTCTTTGCAATTTCTAGTTTTATGATGTATTCTCCATCTTTGTTTTCATTTTCAAGAGCTATGAACAACTAAACCCCTTTCATTGGGTTAGGGAGCTCTGTTGTAATTTGATGGATCAATACTAATTTTCATTATTCTTCTTCTATCTTCCCTCTTGATTTTACTTGAAAGCTTTCGATCTTCATCCAATTAAGTAGTTATCTTGGAAGAGAAGCTATTCAAACTTGGATCTCTTTTGAACCTTGAAAGAGGAATGAAGAGATCAAGCTAGAAATGCTTTCTCATGCTGGACCAAATTGGGTTTGGATGGGTATGTGACTATAACCCTCTCAATACTTGATTTGGGAAATGCATGTGGTATAATCAGTGACCATACTTCATCTCTTCTCATGAGCAATTGACCAAGGAATTGGCTATTGATCAAGATTTGAGAGATTGAATTGCAAGAAATTGTAATTCAATCACTTAAGATTGCCAAGGAGATCAATGAGTGCATTGATTGAGGAAGAGATGAAAATGAACTTGATCCGGAGAATTGCAACATCTCTTAAGCCCAATGAACTCCCCATCTCTGATCTTACCCATTCTCTTTAATTTCTGCCATTTACTTTTATGAGCAAATCCCCCATTCCCATTTACAATTCTGCAATTTACTTTCAGTCATTTACTTCCAGTCCTTTAATTCTAGCATTTACTTTTCTGTTATTTACATTCCCGCCATTTTATTTTCTGCAACTCTCAACCCAAATTCTGGATTCGCTCAACTAGAACATTCTTCTAATTAAAGTTGCTTGATCAATCAATCCCTGTGGGATTCGACCTCACTCTATTGTGAGTTTTTACTTGACGACAAATTCGGTACACTTGCCGAAGGGAGATTTGTTGAGAGACAAGTTTTCCGTGCATCAAGTTTATGGCGCCGTTGCCGGGGATTAATTGTGCATCAACAATGATTAAATTGGAAGATCACTAGATTGAGCATTTTTATTTTGTGAATTTCATTTTTCTGTTTGAGTGATTTACTTTTTGGTTTTAGTTAAACTTCTTCCCTTCCTCCTCTACTCGTTTGTTTTTCTTTGTTATTTTCAATTCTGTTTGCTAACCCACTAACTGTTTGATATATTGCATCACCCACAACTAACAGCAATTCTGACACAAATACTGTCTGCACCTATTTTCTTTGCTTGTACTTGTTGGTTGTATGACAGGGAGAAGAAGCGGGGCTTCAACTTCCTTTGATTCTGAACCTGAGAGAACCTTCCTTAGACTAAGGAGGGAGGCAAAAGAAAAACGTGTAGTTGGTGCTGAAGAAGAGGAGGAACACTTTGAGGAATACTTTGAACCTAACATGGAAGAAAACATGGAAAATCATCATGAAGAAGAGACTCACAACCATGGCAGAGGAGGTGGAGCAAATCATGCTGGGGAGGATAGAAGAGTTTTGGGCTCTTACATCAATCCAAACCCAGGCAATTGTGGAAGTAGCATCCAAAAGCCAACAATCCATGCCAACAACTTTGAACTTAAACCACAGCTCATCACCCTTGTTCAGAACAACTATTCGTTTGGAGGAGGTGTTCAAGAAGACCCCAATCAACATTTGACCACCTTCCTGAGAATATGTGACACAGTGAAATCTAATGGTGTTCATCCTAACGCCTATAGACTGCTCTTATTTCCCTTCTCACTCAAGGACAAGGCAGCCAAGTAGCTGGAATCCTTCCCAAAGGAGAGCTTGACAACTTGGGAGGATGTGGTGAACAAATTCTTAGCAAGATTCTACCCTCCTCAACGAATCAATAGGCTGAGAGCTGAGGTTCAAACTTTCAGGCAACAAGATGGTGAGACTCTGTATGAAGCATGGGAGAGGTTCAAGGACTTAACAAGAAGGTGTCCACCTGACATGTTCAACGAATGGGTCCAGCTGCACATTTTCTATGAAAGGCTCTCTTATGAGTCAAAGAAGGCCGTAGACCATTCATCTGGAGGATCCTTGAACAAGAAGAAGACCATTGAGGAAGCCATAGATGTTATTAAAACAGTAGCAGAAAACGACTACTTCTATGCTTCCGAAAGAGGGAACACAAGAGGAGTGATGGAGCTAAACAATGTAGATGCTCTGTTAGCCCAAAACAAGCTCATTACCCAACAGCTGACTGACCTCACCAAGAAGATGGAGAGGAACCAAGTAGCAGCAATCTCATCTTCATCAACAATCCAAGAAGGAGTGAATGAAGAAGCAGAGGGGAGTCAGGAGCAAGCCAACTACATTGGGAATTCACTAAGGAAAAACTATGATCCATACTCCAAGACTTACAACCCTGGATGGAGAAACTACCCAAACTTTGGGTGGGGAAGTGAGCAAGATCAAAACCAAGACCAGAGACGTTACAACTCCAACAACAATGCAGCTCACCAGCAATTCACCCAGAGGACATCTCAACACCCCCACAACAACACGTCTCCACACACTTATCAAAACCAAAACAGCACATCTACTCCGAATCACTCATCAATTGATGACAAGCTCTCTAAGATTGAAGCCTTACTTGAAGGAATATGCCAAGAGATTCAAGAAAATAAGGTGTTCAAAAAGGAGGTGCGAGCCAATATTAAGAACCAGGGAGAGACCATAAGGAAGCTGGAATTCCAGGTGGGATATTTAGCTGAGAAGATTCCCAAACCTACTGATAGCTTCCCAAGTGACACGGAGAAAAACCCCAAGGGAGAAGCAAAGAAAGTAAGATGGGAAGATTGCAAAATGGTCACTACAAGTGATCAAGAGATTGAAGACAAGCAAGGCAAAATATGCAAACAACCTGAAGACAACTTAACAAAGGAGGAGGATAGAGATCACAAAGAACCAGAAATCTCACAACAAGAGCTGCTGAAGCTCTATGCACCATTCCCTCAACTGCTCAATGGTGCTATGGGAAAAAGAATATACTCAAAGTTCCTAGACTTGTTTGCATCTCTGCATGTGAACATACCATTCATCAAGGCAATTCAACAAATGCCTGCATTCATCAAGTATATGAAGGAACTTCTTCCCAGGAAAAGCTCACTCAAGGGAGGGCAGACTATAGTGATGAACAAGGAATGTAGTGCCCTTATTCAACCTGAGTTGCCTACAAAAAGAAGAGACCCAGGAAGTTTTCATATCCCTTGTGCCATAGGTGAAAATATGTTCGACAGAGCACTATGTGATTTAGGGGCCAGCATCAACTTACTGCCCTTATCCCTGGTGAAGAGGCTGCAGATCAATGAGATAATGCCCACAGATGTCATTATCAGACTGGCTGACAAAACTCAAAAGCAAGCAATAGGAGTGGTGGAAAATGTGTAGCTAAAGGTTGGGAAATACTTTCTCCCAACAGACTTTGTCATTCTGGACATGGAAGAGAGTCACACTCACCCAATCATATTGGGAAGACCATTCCTAGCTACGGCCAGAGCACTTATTGATGTAGAGAAAGGGGAGCTAATATTGAGAATCCATGATGAACGACTCAGCTTCAATGTCTTCAAACTCTCACAAGAAACAGATCAAGAGGACAAGGAACTAAGCACAAACGATAAGGAGACACTGAAGGAGGAGACAAGCACTGAAGCACAGCCAGTTCATTCTGAAACCCCCTCAATTGATAAACAAGGAAAACAGCAATTGCCACAGCTCAAAGAAAAGTTGGAAGAACCTAAACCTCTAGAGGCATGTGAAGACAACATCACAACTCCTTGGAGAAAAAAGGTCACCAAGGGGAAGGCAACCTCAAAAGAAACAAAGAAGAAGGTACCAAGGAAATGGAGGAACAAGAAGATCCCTACGGAAGACTTCTCTCCAGGGGATAGAGTTGTCTCAGCTTACTTCCCAGATATTCCCCCTAATCTCCCTACTGTACCATCTCAGTTACCTAAGGTCTTCACTATCAACAGAGTTCTTTCCCTGGAACATGTGGAGATCATTGATCCAACCAATGGATACAAGTCCACAGCAAGAGGGGAGGACTTTAAGCACTACCAACTACCATGATGAAGGAAAAACGTCAAGCTAGTGACGCTAAAGAAGCGCTTCATGGGAGGCAACCCATGTTTTATATGCTTTCAGATGATAATGAATAAGTCAATTTTTATGAGCTTCAATCCAAACTTGACAAACAATTGGTGAAAGTTTTCTTATGCAGAATATAGTGAGGAACAAGTTTGGTGTTCAAAGCAAACCAAGATGCATGCTAGTCTTGGGAGCTTTGAACACAAAACCTCCATCACAGTGATCCAAACTAAGTTTGGTGTCACCTCATGGTGCCACCAAAATGCATATAAAGACCCACCAATAGTTAATTAGTTAGTTGAAATTCATAAATAAACAATCAAATCCTTTCTTTCATTTTATTCTAGCCGTAGAGTTTAAATTTTTTTTTATGATATTAATTTCCTTATTTCAAATTTTTATAGGAAAGGAAAAGAAGCATGAAAAGGGATTGATTGGACAATTAAATGGGAGAGATTTCGCCACTTAATGAAGAGCACTACACACATGTCTCAAGAGGGAACGCATGGGGAAACGCTGCCATGCAACATTGGAGAAAGAAGACCCTTGAAGACCGAACCAATCACTCTCATTAAGTGATGATCCTTGTCTTTCCTTCATAAACAACCCCATCCGTCCATCTAGTAAACATTCATGCAATCCACACCCTTCATTCACTCATGATTTTCTTATATAAGTGAACCTTAGTGCATGCTCACTCCTCACATTCAAATCCCCACTCTCCACACTTCTATTGGCACACTAAACCCTTCATCACACATTGCTTTAACCAACCCACTCTTCATCTATCCGAAGCCTCAAACCCCCTCAAATAACAACTCAAGTCATGGCATCATCAAGCTCAAAGAGGCAAAAGAGGAAGGAACCTATGGAGAGTGCTCCTTTTGATGACAAGAGATTCAAGACTGCCTTTCATGAGCATGAATTTGAGCGGATAAGGGCTAGAAAGATATTGCCAGAGTTAATCTTCCAAATCAATGCCAATGAATCACCACAGATTTGGAGAAAAATCGAACAGAGGGGGTGGCAATTGCTCACCAGTCCAGAGGGGAAGATCAATGGAAACCTCATCAAAGAATTCTATGCAAATGCAGTTATAGAGGATAAGACCAAAGCCCCAACCTTCAAAAGCTATGTGAGAGGAAGGGAGGTGGACTTCAGCCCAAGTGCCATAACAAGAGCTCTTCACTTGAAATCACCTTATTTTGATGAGGAGAGTTATCAGGTAAGGATAAGTAGAAGCCCCGATAAGGATGAGCTCTCAGAGATAGCATCAGATATCTGTGTCATAGCCGCTGACTGGGAGAGGTACTCAGATGGGAGACCAAAATTCATAAAAAGGGGAGACCTTCACCCTGAAGCCAAAGGGTGGTTTGAGCTTGTAAGGAGGTCCATCCTACCAGCTACTAATAATTCAGAGGTTAACATCAATCGAGCCACTATGGTACAGTGCTTAGTACAAGGTGGGGAAATCAAGGTGCATGAGCTCATTGCCGAAGGGATTCAAGAATCAGCTGAGAAAGCTGACTCAGGTGCCAGACTTTGGTACCCCAGCACCATTCTCCGCTTGTGCAACAAGGCCAAGGTAATATTTGAGGACAGCAGCCCAGACTGGGTGAACTCAGGAAGGCCAGTCACACTCGAGCGAATGGTCTATACCACACCGGCTCAGCAACTAAGAAGGCCACATATAGAAAGGCAAAGGGCCCAGGAAGAAGCTCATCAAGAGGAATATCATCAGGAAGAATATCAACAAGAAGAGCATCATGACCCAGCCAACTTGAATATGACTCACCTTCTAAGAGCCATTGAAGATTTGGGACAGAGACATATGGAAGGACAAGAGCAAATACTGAACCGGCTGAGCCAACAGGAAGCATGGCAAAAACAACAAATGGAGCAGTAGCAGGAACAATACTCCCAGCTCACTCAAGCCATCAACCAAGTGAATGAGAGGCAAGAGATTCAAGAGAAGCACTTGCAAGAACTCAACCAGCGGCAGATAGTCCAAATGAAAACTTTCAATGAGTTCAGTGTACTCAATGAAGGAAGGCAACTACATAGGGAGGAGTTCTATGTAAACACTCAAGCCGAGTTGAACTACATGACCAGTAATATGCATCAGCTACACTATGACATCCCTACATATGATGAGGTCCAAAAAGAATTTATAGAACAAGAAGAGAGGAAAGTGAAACAGCAAAAGGAGACACTCAAGAAGAAGATGGAAGATAGTGGTTTCTGGAGGAAGCTGCTTGGAAAAGGCAAGGGAAGTGGAAGTACAAGCACTCAAGAGAGACACAATGAGGACAAACAAGGATGGGAGCATGGACATCCACATGAATGAAAGGTGGTGGAGTTCTTTTTAGTCCATCGTTTTCTATGCTTTAAATAAGGAAAATCTTATATGAAATAGAACCTGCTTCCATGTTATGTTTAAACTTTTTAAAATTCTGTCTTTTAAGTTTTCCTTTCTGAATAGGTCCATGATTTCAGGTTTAAATGTCACTGCATCATTCCCTTATTTACTTGTAAGCTTTTCCATTTTAAATCAAATTGAAGAAGAGAATGATTATGTTTTTAAAAGACCAGAGTAGAGTTCATATTGTGGAAGTGCATTCATGAATCTTTGGGTAGTCATAAGTTAGCTAAGTTGGTTCAACCACAAGGCTGGGATGACAATTATCTGGCCTGAATACTTTGCTTTGGATACACTCATGAGACTAAGTTAATAACAAGATCCTAAGAAGAGAAAAGGGAAAGAACAATGGAAGTGAAAAACAAAAGAAAAAGAGTAAGCAATAAGGCTAGGCATCAATGGTTTTAATCTTGAGGCAAGTGTCTGTGGTGCTCCTGTGTGAGGGATCTACTTGGATGAATAAGCTCTTAGGGGTGCCTTATCACTTGGTAACTTGGGTTAACTAACTCGGGATTATCAGCTGAAAGTCCACTATCAAGAGTAACCTTCACTACAGAGCACTTAGTAACCCAAAGAGGTGCTGGACACCAAGGTCTCAAGAAAAGAAAATAAATAAACTAAATGCATGTAGTGTGTATGTATGGGGGAGAGACTTGAGCAAGTAAGTCCTTAGGGGTGTCTCAACACCTAGCACCTTGAACCAACTGGTTCGGGAGTGTTGGCTGAAAGCTTATCTTAAAGAGTTGCCCCCTTACAGAGCACCTAGCCTAAATAACACAAACAACCCTTGAAATAACAATAAAAGGATCAATGAATAAAAGTCTCATGGGATATAAACAAAGTGGGTATTTTAGGACATGATAAAGGTCTGAAAGCCAGTAATGGAATGAACCTAAATTGCTATGCATGAAATTACCATAAAATCAGTAACATAACTTCCACAAGAATGACTCATTCCTCTGGATATTCCATTCATCATTCTCTTGTTCCAGTACTTGCTTAGGGACAAGCAAGCTTTAAGTTTGGTGTTGTGATGCCAGGGCATCTTGGCTAGTTTCACTGACCTTTTCTTTACTGTTTTTAGGTTAGTTTCATGCATTTCTTTAGGAAATAAGCTAGTTCTGGGTAGATATTCACTTATGCCTTGATTCAAGCATACATTGTGCATTTTACATAATTTCATGAGGATTTTGCATAAGTTTAGTGACAAATATTATGTTGCATTACTCATGACTTGGACTAGAGCTTTGATGCACTTTATTGCTTGATTTCAGGACCAAAAGGAAGCAAGAAAAGGGGAGGTAACTTGCAAGGTTAATGAGAACAGTGATTGCCAATAACACTCTCAAAAAAAGCCATCAATGCCCACGTTAGAAAGTCACGTTAACTAAGTTAACGTGAACTCTAACGTGGAGAAGAGAAGTTGAGCCAACGTTAGTGACACTTAACATTGTCACTAACGTTGGCAATTACTCATAAGTGGCCACGTTAGAAGCCACGTTAACCTAGTTAACGTGGCCTCTAACGTTAGTTGGGGAAGAGAAGCCAATGTTAGTGACACTCAACATTGTCACTAACGTTGGCCTATGGTGCAAAGTACCACGTTAACTCCCACGTTAACTTGGTTAACGTGGGAACTAACGTAAGGGATGAAGAGTTGTCGACAACGTTAGTGACACTCAACATTGTCGCTAACGTTGAAGCAACCACACAACCCCCAAGAGTCACGTTAACTTCCACGTTAACCTGGTTAACGTGGAAGCTAACGATGAGGAATGAAGGATGAGCCAACGTTAGTGACACTCAACATTGTCACTAACGTTGGGATGGCTAAAGATGGCCACGTTAGAAGCCACGTTAACCTAGTTAACGTGGACTCTAACGTGAGACCTAGGGGCACATTGGAACGTTAGTGACAATGTTGAATGTCACTAACGTTCTCGAAGGATGGCAAGGGCCACGTTAGAAGCCACGTTAACCTAGTTAACGTGGGCTTTAACGTGAAGCAAGAAGGGGCACACTGGAACGTTAGTGACAATGTTGAGTGTCACTAACGTTCTCGAAGGTTAACAAGGCAACGTTAAAAGCCACGTTAACCTAGTTAACGTGGGTTTTAACGTGAGGCAAAGGGGTGCATTGGAACGTTAGTGACAATGTTAAGTGTCACTAACGTTCTCGAACTTATATTCTCACTAAATATTAACACCCCTAACGTCCTGAACTAAAGTCTCCGCCCACTTCGCACTTTCTCTCTGCAAGTAAAGCCAAGTCCAAATAAAGAAAGGAACTGCTTCAAACTCAAGATCCAAAGGCTCAAGACTTGAAGAATCACACTAGAAGCAGAGAAGAGTAGTATATATAGGAGTAGCTTTGAATTGAGAAGAAGTTCTGGAGGCTGGAAAAAAGAGAACTACTCTCTGTATTTTACTTTCTTTGCAATTTCTAGTTTTATGATGTATTCTCCATCTTTGTTTTCATTTTCAAGAGCTATGAACAACTAAACCCCTTTCATTGGGTTAGGGAGCTCTGTTGTAATTTGATGGATCAATACTAATTTTCATTATTCTTCTTCTATCTTCCCTCTTGATTTTACTTGAAAGCTTTCGATCTTCATCCAATTGAGTAGTTATCTTGGAAGAGAAGCTATTCAAACTTGGATCTCTTTTGAACCTTGAAAGAGGAATGAAGAGATCAAGCTAGAAATACTTTCTCATGCTGGACCAAATTGGGTTTGGATGGGTATGTGACTATAACCCTCTCAATACTTGATTTGGGAAATGCATGTGGTATAATCAGTGACCATACTTCATCTCTTCTCATGAGCAATTGACCAAGGAATTGGCTATTGATCAAGATTTGAGAGATTGAATTGCAAGAAATTGTAATTCAATCACTTAAGATTTCCAAGGAGATCAATGAGTGCATTGATTGAGGAAGAGATGAAAATGAACTTGATCCGGAGAATTGCAACATCTCCTAAGCCCAATGAACTCCCCATCTCTGATCTTACCCATTCTCTTTAATTTCTGCCATTTACTTTTATGAGCAAATCCCCCATTCCCATTTACAATTCTGCAATTTACTTTCAGTCATTTACTTCCAGTCCTTTAATTCTAGCATTTACTTTTCTATTATTTACATTCCCGCCATTTTATTTTCTGCAACTCTCAACCCAAATTCTGGATCCGCTCAACTAGAACATTCTTCTAATTAAAGTTGCTTGATCAATCAATCCCTGTGGGATTCGACCTCACTCTATTGTGAGTTTTTACTTGACGACAAATTCGGTACACTTGCCGAAGGGAGATTTGTTGAGAGACAAGTTTTTCGTGCATCAAATGCCTCTTAGTTAGGGCATTTATATGTTGGACTTGGGCCCACTTGGTCCTAGTCCAACCTGCTAAGTATTTTTGGTCCGTTTGGCCCACTTTGGGCCAAAACCTTTAAGATTAGTGTCCGGTTTTCAATTCTAAATTATTTTTGTCCTTTTAAAACAATAAATCAATTTTCAAAATTTTATTTTTCTCAAAACACAGTATCGGATAGACTAGAGTCGGTACTGTTGGCTTAAGCGCCAGTGCGCATTTTTTACAAAACTTTTTCGAAAAAGATACATTTTCCAACTCAGAAAAATTCACTAAAATCAAATTTCACCTTTAAATTTTTCAAATTAAAACTTCTAAATTTTGAATCTACTCCGGGTACTTAAGAATTATTATTTTATTAAAACGATTTTACGTGAAAACTCTGGTTCTTACAATTTGATTTAATGTCATGCCTACAGAGATATCTTAGAAAGCTTGAAATCAAAGATAGACAGGTCGTGGTATGTATATAAAAAAGAACATGTAAGCAATTATTATTCAAATTGCCTATTTGCAATCCAAATTAACTCAGTTTTGGACCAAATTAAATTGCATAAAGCAAAGAAAAAACATAACAAAAGCCTAATCTCAGAAACAACGAGGTTGTAAGAGAGCGGTGATAATAGCAACAACTACAGCAACAGTACTTGAACAACGTCGTTAAGGGCTGAGAGAAGGCTGATACAAATTTTACATTCCACAAAACACCGGCAAGTGCACCGGATTGAATCAAGTAATACCTCAGGTGACTGAAGGTCGATCCCACGAGGATTAATGGATTAAGCAAGCAAAATCAACCGATCAATCTTGTCAAATCGAGTTTTGAAAGCCTTTGAACATAAACAACAATTAAACAAAACATAACAGAAGCAAACAATGAGTGTGAAAAAGATGTATAATTGAGAAAGTTAAGGTTTCAGAGATATTAGACATCCGGATTAACATTTTTCACTTTCTACTCTAATCATGCAATGATTCTTTTATGGCAAATCATTAGTAATTAAATCCCAATCTCTTTGTGATTCAATTTCTCTTTAACCAAATTAAGCATTAATCCCTTAGTCACTTAATCAAGAAAAGAGTTATGCACGTCTCTGATTTCTAAAGCCACTATGTCACTTATCAATCCAGTTTCAAAACTTAAGAATTATGAGAAACGGTTTTCAAGTTTAATTTAATTAATCAACTTTTCCAAGAGATTAAGAAAATTCAAGTCAGAGAAGAATTGTTTTCCAACACATTCAAACTCTTTTTGATGAAGAACGAAAATATTTTCTTAAGAAGAAATAAATTGCAAAAATTAGAGGTAGAAAAGTTATTACATTAATCCATAGAACTAACAGAGCTCCTAACTTTAACCGAAGAGAATTAGAAACTCATGTTCGTCCTTGAAATCTCTCAAAAATTAAAACTGCAAAGTGCCGAAGAATAGCTCCTCACCAGGTGTCTCCCTTCTCCTTTAATACTAACCCTAATTTAAATTTAAATTCAAACTAAAATAGAATCAAAATCAAAATAGAATCAAATCTATCTAATTAATGATTGCCTCTAGCATAACTTCCAATCTTTATCTCCTTGCAATCCTCAATTAATGCTGAGATTAATGGATTTTGAGTTGAGCCTTGAATTGATGAAGAATTGGACAATTTGGTTGCTTGAATTGAGGCCCTGGAAAGTGTATGAAATTCCACGTAGTACGTGAAATGTTCACGTTGTACGTGAACCTGTCTTTGATGGCCCAAGTTGCCCCTGTAATGCCCCCATGTTGTACGTGAGGTTTTCCACGTTGTTCGTGGGCTTTAACTCTAAAATTGATGCCTCTGTTTGTGTTCTGGCATTGTACGTGGGAAATTCCACGTACAACGTGAAACTGCATTTGTGCGTACGCACACTACCCAAAATCTGCTTCTTGTGCGTACGCACACTAGCCAAGTCTTACGTGAAGTTGCGCATGTACTACGTGAAATGGTGATTTAATTTGTGCTTGTGCGTACGCACATATGCCTTTTCTTCCCTCATGTAGTACCTTCTCCTTCCAGTGAGCTTTCTGTCATTCACAAAAGCTTTCTGCTTGTCACTATTTGTCATAGAGAACTTTCTGTTTGATGCTCTCCATCCTCTTTTTTGTTTTGTTTCTTTCTGTTTTTCTTCTAAAACTTCCTGTAATCAATGAAATTCAACTAATCAAAGTAATGTTCATTCTAACTTTAAATTCATTGATTATTTTACATAAATTCTTAATAAATCAATTGAAATCAAGAAGAAAAAATATTAAATATGCACACGCATCAAAAACAGAAACAGAGACCGAGTGAGAAAGAAGGAGACCTGAGGACCGCGGCACTGCTTGTGACAACAGTAGTGGCGATGCTTTGGAGGTCAGCAACGGTACGACAAACGAAGAGAACGGGATACCCAATAAGGTGGTGAAGCTTGGGAGGCGCGACGACGCTGACGGAATGAGAGAGGAGTGAAAAGCCGAAAGCCATTACAGAGAATTAGGGTTCATTTTCTGGAAGCATGATTTGCGGGAAGAAGCAAAGATTTAGTTTTTAATATTTTAATAAATTATACAATTACCTATTTTAAAAAATAATTTAATTACAAAATAGTCTAACCATAGTTAAGATAATAACTAATTAAGAAATGACATATTATAGAGAATAATTTACATGTTATTGTAAGAAGGTAGAGTAGAATCTACCTATTAATTTTGGTTCAGCCCAAATAGTAATTTATTGACATTGGTTAATGGTAGTGGAATGCTATAGCAAAAAAATACGAAGAGGACGGAAGGGGGAAGCTTTAGCCTTCTAGTTGGCAAAAGCTCTTCATTTTGGGCTGGAGAAAGACATGGAGTTTAATAACATTATGTAAACTTTAGTGTAGACCTGACCAAAAATATTACCTTTTTAGTATGGGTAGAGTTCAGTCACCAAAAACGAAGAGAGTTTTCGGACAGATAAAGGTGTAGAATAACTGACCAAAAATAATACCAAAAAAAAAAAAACTGACCAAAAACAAGACCTAGAATTTAAAATTTTGTTGTTATACACTTATACTATTAATTTTATCAAACCTATTCACCAAAAATAAATAAAATTCTATCAAACCTTATAACAACTTAGCATATTAACCAAAGGTAACAATATTATACAAATTTTTACAATATGATATACTTTGCATATATCATAATCCTATCCACTTTCTTGTGAAAAGATGTATAATGTGGTAAATGTTTAATTTCGTTCCTGAAATGATAAATATTATTCAATTTAATCTTGTCTTTCAAAATATTTAATTAGTTAAAATAGTAAATAATACACGAGTGGAAAGAGAGAAAGAAAGTATGCAAACAAGATGTTAATTTTTCAATTAAGATAAAATTAAAATTTTACATGTCTCGTTAATTTAGCTTAATAGAAAAATAAATTTTGTACTATGTCCGAGATCGCCAAACTTTGTGATGATTCTGCTAAATAATACAATGCAATACAGAGCCAATTTAACACTTAAATCATATATCAAACACACCCAGTTCTCTCACTCAATATTTTTTTTTTTCTGGGACTTAAAGCACATACGCATAGCTATTTTTGTCTTATATACTGAAATTCTATTTTTTCATAAAGTATTTTTGGTGAATTCATTTTTCTTTTCAGCCGAACAAAAGGATTTGTGAGATTAAAGAGACAAGATGATAGAAGCATAAAACATAATGTCGCCGGAGTTGAGATGATAGTATGATTTGTTCATGAGCAAAACTCAACACTAAAGAAAGACTATACAAGATGGAAATTATCAATCATATTCAAGTTATGCACGGACCAAAAACAATCTATTTTATTATATTTTATTTACTTAATATAGAGAAAGTCTAGAAGGCTAACATTTTTATTAAAAAAATTTTATCAGCACTTAATTAGTAAAAGAAAAGTAAGTAATTTCATACAATTAGATATAATTTTACATCATTAAAAATACTAATAATAACTAATTAATGACTATAAATCACAAAATTTACTAGCGCTTAACACTCCTCTTAAAAAATAATTATGTTGTTCCAGAGTATGGCTAAGTAATAATTCGAGGAAGAAATAAATTAAATAAGATTGAAACTCACAAATTATGGTAGGATGGTGCTTGTGTCTTTGGTAGTACAAATTTACAATTAATAGTAAAGTTACGCTTAGATAGTACACGAGTTTCAAATTTTTTCTCATTTTGTTTTCCTTTTTTCTGATTTCTTTGTAAGTGACTTTATCTATGGCTAATCTTTTTATTATTATTATTTATGTTATTTATAAAAAATTAAATAGATTATCTCACTATCAGAAAAAAATAGATTACAAATAAATTTTTAGAATGGAACTTTACTGTTAAAATTACCGACAAGAAATTAGAACAGACGATTGAAAGGCTAAGAAGATAAAGTTAAATCAAAATTGTATTTGATAAAAGAGACATAAATAGAAATAATGTATCTAGAGACAGTGAATTAATATATTTTGTATCCATTCTGACAGAAAAGATACATAAACACTAACAAGGGACACAATTTATTTTTTATTTTTCTTTCATTATTTTTGTTAATTTTTTATAATTATATTTTTTTATTATTATATTTTTCATCTCAAATTTTTTGAATGAAAAAAATAAAAATAAATTGAATTTTCATAATTTGTTCTAGTTTATCACTAAACAGATTATAAGAACACAAAATTTTGTATCTCTGTTCCTTATATCTTATCCTCAATGTCTTATCCTATCATGTTCTCAGAAACAAACGCAGTCAAAGAGATGGAATGTGGTTTATATTAGCTATTACAAGAAGGTTAGGATGTCAAACAGTTTTAGTACGGTTTTACTACTGTTCTGCCACCCTCATCTCTTCGGATGAATACTATAATAATGGTGAGGATGATGACACTGAAGATTATATATAGCTAATATTTTTAGTATGGTTGAATATGATGTACCAATATACTTGTATTTATGTTTTGAATTGATTTGCTTGTTTTTAATATTTTTCTTCTGGTTTGATAACATGATAAATTTGTTTATTTTTTGAAATACTATGAATGTTTTAATATAAATTTGATTTCAACTGAAATTAGATGAAAATCTATCTTAATTAAATTTACATTTATTTTGTATGAAAATAAATTTATTTTGTGATGAAAAAACTTAAAAAAAAATCTATTTTACCTTACTGATGGACTTATCATAAATAATCTATTGATGAGCAAAATTATAAATACTTTTTTAGATTATAATTACCGACAAAAAATCTGTTGAAAAGTTTTATATTAGTTATCAATCGAAAATATGTAAAAATTTGACACTTTTAATGAAATGGATGAGGCTATAACCGAAGAAAAATATGTCGATAACAAAAAAAAAATCTGTCGATAAATTATCTATAAAAAAATATCTGTTAGTAAATTATTACTGATAAAACTTTTATCGATGGACAAAATCTGTCGATAATTTTGCTGATGACTGAAAATTCATCTATAACAAAAACTAAATTTCTCTATAAATTTGTCTGTAATCTGTAATTTTTTAATAGTGTATTTTCTATAAATATTTTAATAGCTTAGCATGTTTTACCATAGTGTGGAGTTAATTTTTACATATATATCCTTCAGATTTATTATATAAAGACACTTGCTTGTATATAGTTTCCACAAATCTAACTTTTAGATTTATTACCTCAACACAAATTTGTGTACCATCAAATCTCAAATTTCTCCCATCGTGGAATCGGACTATCAAATGTTTTTATAAATTTTGTTACCCTTTAAATTTAAGGATTCAATTTGTTAATGAAAATAAAAAAATAAACTCTATATTAAAAAAAAATATACCAGTAACAATTACATCGAATATAAGATATGATTTTTCTCTGTATCTAAAAAAATCAGCCGAATATTTACCCTCAATGTTCACAAAAGTGTCCACCATCACTCTACAACTATAAGTACATGTACTTTTTATTTAATAATTTCACCTTTGAGCATAAAGAGGCAATAAACTAATTAATATGGAGAACCTTCTTTTTTGATGCTAGTCTTTCCTCCATGAATAGTAGTCACTTTTGATGAATATAGCATATCTCATCTCACAGAAAGGACATATAAAACGAACTCATCATCAGAATCCCAACTTCATATAGAGGATCAATACGTGTTATCCACCCTCCATTATCTAAGCTAAAAAGCCTCTGGAGCTGCTAGAACCTACTTTAATTTCCCTTTTTCTCATCCCAGGTGTCAAATAATTAAACCATATTTGCCTTAAACTTTATAATATATCTTCACAGAATCTTTGAGCTGCCCAATTGTTCTTCACTTCTTTGGCTTCCCACCAAATCAAGTGAGCCTCTTATGCTTGAATTGACCACTATAACAAGAGGCATTAGTTAGTATGTTAGTGTATGTAACACTATTTTATATATATAGTGAATCAATCAAATTTGTAAAAAAAAACATAATAATAATAATAATAATAATAATAATAATAATAATAATAATAATTTTCTTATCCAGCCGATATGTTTAATAATCAACTGTTATATAAACACAAAAACTTAGCTATATCAGTCATTGTATAAAGACATATACTTAGTGTCACAAAAAAGTTTGATTATATTACCATGACAAATTTGAATATTTTGTTATAAAATATTTGATTATTTTAAAGATCAATTATTTTATTAGAAAATTTATAAATAACATGAACAAATATGCAAATATAAGTTGATTATTTTTGGTGGTCTAATAGGTATTTAATGGACCTAATTAAATTTATTTTTTTTTTAAAAAATTAAATATCCAATTTGTCATTTATCTATTTTTATGATAGATTACACGACGACCCCCTAGTCTCCTAATAAAAAATAAATTATAAATGACAAGACGACATGCTAATCTTTCACTTACTCTTCTTTTAAGAAATATTAATCCATTTTCACCTAAAATAGTAACGTGTATTTAAGAGGTTGGATGGTGTTTTTTTTTTTTTTAAATGATATTGTTTTAGATTAGAAAGACAAAATAAATAACATAGTCTATCTATATATATTCACTTAAAAAATTGCGAGTTTGAATTTTTTTATCTCTAATAAAAAAAATGACTAAGAATTATTTTATAATTTTTTTTTAATTAATAGTTGCTTTGTCTTCTATATAAATAATAAGGATCCAATTAAATCTAGTATTTATTCGGGGAAAAGGTTTATGTAGTACACAGAGGCGATGGCACATAAAATTGGCATAAAGTGAACATGCCAGCTAAAAAATCTCTTATTATTAAGTGGTGGGATATATTGGACTCGGATTCCTTTTTATGCCACCACCAGTAATGTCCAAAGCTATGATAAATTATATCCATCCACCACTTACTCAACATCACCACAATTTTCTTTGTCTCCTTATAAACCATCACAATAAACATTGCACATTTTATATGCTCAGTTATATATGATTGATTGTCCAACAACTTTATCTTAAATAGTACAAGATTATCCTTATCACAATGCAAGGATCACAATGTTTTTTTGTCTAAGACCTTTAATTATTTCCATTTGTATGTGCTTTAGAATTCTTTGAGTATTCTATTGTTAGGAGAAAATATGAAAACAATAATAACAAAACTAGGCTTCTAAACTTTTTTAAGTCAAATACTCAAATCAAGTCATAGTTTATTTTAAACATATATATATATATATATATATATATATATATATATATATGCATTATCATTGTTATTTTTTCTTCTTCTTCCTCTTCCTCTTTTTTTTTTGAATTTTTTTTTATTATCTTCGTCATCGTCATCGTCATCATCATCATCCTTTTTTTTTCTTTTTCTTCAACAACATCGTCTTCTTCTTCTTCTTGTTTGATTTATTCTCCTCGTTCTTTTTCTTTCTCATTCTCCGTTATTATCATCGCCGTCGTCGTCTTCTTCGTTTTCTTCTTCTCCTATATGTTTAGAAAACTAGAACACAGAAATTTTGATTTACAATACAAAAAATTTTGATACACAACACATAAATTTTTAAGTGACCATATGTGTAGAATATTGACACACAATCATAAAATACACACAACACAAAAATTTTTATATATAGCACATAAATTTTGGTGTACATCACAAAATTTTTTGATGGACTACATATTCAAAACATTGATTTCCAACCAATAATATACAGCACAAAAATTTCAATATGCAACACAAATTTTTGGCACACAGCCTTTAGAGTTTGAACTGAAGTTTTAAGGGCCAATAAAAAGTTTTAACATAAAAATTATATAATAACATTCATATTAAAATAAAATGTCTAAATAATTATTTTTAAAATTTGTTAGAAATATAACAAAAAATAAATAGTTTTACAAATAAAAATAATTTTAAAATAATACTCTTTAAATATTGAGTGACTTAAAATTTTAATAATTAAATCAAAATAAAAAATTTTAGTAATTTTTTAATATAAATAACAAAATTATCATTAAAAAGATCAACTAAATTAATTTCAAAATAATTGATTTATTTTTTTTTTTTGAGGTCTTTAGCTTTTTTCTTTGTAGGGAGTGATATTAAGAATGTGTAAAAGTTTTGTTAGTCTTCAATTAATTAGTTTGTTATTCATGTGAAATAAAAAAATTATATTAATTGTATGAAAAAGCTATAATGAAACATAGGAAACAAGAGAGTATGAGATTGGTAGGATCGGAGATGCAATAAAAATGAAAAAGGTGAGTTCATAAAAAATGTTATACTCAATTAAACTAATCATATCAAATAAAAATCTACTCATCTAGTACTAATAATTTTATAAAAGAGTTGGGGGCAGCCATGGTCCTCATTGCCGATGCAAAGATTCGTCCTTGTATACAACACATAAAAATTTTTATGTATATCACAAAATTTTTTGAAATATTATATATTTATTAGAACATTAACTTATTTAACCAACAAATTATATTCGCGACGAAAATTTATTTGCTATATTTAAAAATTTATATGTTATATCAATATGTTTGTATGCTCTCAAACAAAAATTTTTATGTTAAAAAAGTACACACAAAAAAAAGCAACATATGTATGCTTGTTTTTTTTTTTTTTTTTGTTAAACTTATGTCAATTTAATTAGATTTGGCTAAAAAAATATTTGTGTAATATTACTCATATAAAAAACCTACTTTAGTTAGTTAATTTTAAATAATTGTAAAGTTTAGATTTATAATTTAAAATTTAAAATCAATAATTTATGATTTAAGATCTAAAATTTACGATAAATAAAAAAATTTTAAAAATTTGATTAATTTTAACTGAAAATTTGTTTTAGCATTATTCATTTATTTATCTATCAATCATGAAAGATCTCAAATAGCCTTGTATTAAGAGTTTTACTGTTATACAGGCGAATCCAAATCCAAGAGGTGGTGGCCATGCCCCCCCCCCCCCCTCTTTTTTTCTCCACCAAAACAAATTTTCAAACTCTCATAAATATTAGATGATATGAAATATTTAATGATATTCTTGCTATTCAAGTGATTTTTTAGTAATGTTTTTATACTACACAACCTAGGTTCAAATTTCATTTCTTACCTTTTAAATCTTATTAGCTCTTTTTCATTGATAACAATATATTTTTAAAGGTCAAGTCATTTTGTTCAATGGTTTTTATTATTCCTTTTATTTTTTACATTTTTTCTTAATTATTACATCTATTATAATGTGAAAATACTTTAATTTTTATAATAACTCCTAACTAAATGTAATAAGAATATATATATATATATATATATATATATATATATATATATATATATATAAAGTTCATTTATTTTAAACTTTATGTATTTTCTTATGAATATATCTTACATACTATATTTACTAATTTATTTTAAATGTATACATAAAAAATATTAGAGAAAAATACTTTTTGTTATAAATGACGTTAAAATATAAATTTATTTTTTACTATAAATTTCTATTTTGATATGATATTTATTAATAAATGTTTTTATTAACAAAATAAAAGAAGCCAACATCACTAAATATATAATACAATATTTGATTATATAAATTTTTAGATTTCAGTTCTCTCTATTTAAAATTTTTGGATCCACCATCATGTTATACACATCTTATCTTTCAATTCTTTCTTTCCATCACCCATTTTCATCTTATTCAAACATTATTTTTCGTTTTTTAATTTTGTTTTAAAGATGAAGATCAAAAAGTGGAAAAGAAGGAAAAGAGAAGATCTTAATGAGTTTGTGATTATCAACCACCATTACAAAGTTGCTATTACACTTATATATAGTGGATGAGTTCAGTAACTACTAACTACAAGCGTAACAGACACTTAACAAATTCTAACCACCTTATGACACCTTAGTGCTGCTTACTCCTATCATCCTCTCTCATCAGGACTTGACAATCAACAATCCTAAGTTTGTTTTGAATAATGTGAAACAGCTTGGAAGACACAAACTTCGTAAAGATGTCTACCATCCAAACACTTCCAGGAACGTGCTTGATGATAACTCCCCTTTTGGTAATATGATCTCGAGCAAAACTCAAATTCATAGCAAAGTGCTTAGATTTTGAGTGAAAAATTAGGTTTGCAACAAGTTGAATAGCTCCAAGATTGTCATAATAGATGAGAGGAGGACTTCGAAGGGGGCATTTACAGCTCATTCAACAGATACTTGAGCTAAGTTATTTTAGAAATTAATGCAGCAATCCTCGATACTCTGCCTCAGTACTATACCAAGACACGACATGTTGCTTCTTGGAGGACCACGCTACTAAATTAGCCCCATAGAACACACATTAGCCGTTTGTAAATTTATGATCATTCGGATTACTGACCCAGTTGTTGTTAGTGTAACCAATTAGTCTATGATCATTTGAAGGAGAGATGTGTAAACATAGGATGTAGTCCCACTTAAGTACCTCAAAACTCGCTTGACCACCTTCTAATGTGAATCAAGCAGCTGTTGCATGAACTGGCAAAACCGATTTACCACATAAGCAATCTCGGGTCGAGTCACAGTAATGTATTGAAGGCTATTAACAACTATTTGATAGAGACTCGATCAGAAAAAGGGGAGCCATCCTACTGGACATCTTAGCATCAGAAGCTATCGGCGTAGTATAGCGTTTACAATCACTCATCTTGGCCTTTTTAAATACTTCTTATATGTATTTGGCCTGATTGATAATTTTTCCTGAGTTGTCAGAGGTAACATGGAGACTAAGAAAGTAGTGGATTGTCCCCATGTCTTTAAGAGAAAATTTAGAGTGCAATTGCTTGACGAAGATGTGAATAAGTGTAGAGGAGCTACTAGTCATGATTATATCATCCACATAAATAAGAGAAAATATTCTTTGACAACCATCAAACCTGCTGAAGATCGACACATTAGATTTCGTTGATTGAAACTCTATTGATTTAAAAATGCTAGCCAACTTGAGATACTAAGCTCTTGGGGCCTGTTTGAGCCTATAGAGAGATTTACCGAGTTTGCAAATAATGGAGTTGTCTCCAATTTCATAACCTTTCGATTGAATCATATAGACTTCTTCTTTGAGATTGCCATTGAGAAAGGTATTATTTACATTCAATTGACGAATTTGCCAATTATTAGAGACTGCAATAGAGAGAATCATTATAATAGATGCTGGTTATATAATGGGACTAAATGTTTTTTAAAGTTACGGACAGGTTATTAGTAAAAGCCTTGAGTCACAAGATGCGCTTTATACTTCTAAAGTGAGCTATCAACATTGTAATTAGCTCTAAAGACCCATTTGCTTCCAATTGCATTCTTATTGGATGGCAGCTTCACTAAACTCCAGGTATTATTTCTCATTAGTGTAGCATATTCCTTATTCATAGCTTGTTTCCAATGAGGAAAAGCCAATGCTTGCTTAATAATTTTTGGTTCAAGGAAGGCATTAAACACTTTGGGTTTAAAGACCCCTACTTTAGACCATATGATCATGTTGTGAGTGCTAGGGATAGTGGTGGAGGTGTGGAAGATTGTTCTTGTTGTAGAGGAGAGGGATTGGGTACTGAAAGTTGTTGGGAAGAAGGTTGATTGTTGGGATAGAATGTGGGTAGTAAGTAGAAGGTTGAGACAGAGGCAGTCTTAGTTTAAAGCAGGTCGTGAGTTATTTGTAGGACATGGTTGAGGTTATTGATGGTAATGATAAATGTGTATAGGTGGAATTGGTGAGGGATCAATGTTATGAGAGAGAGATGGTTGAGGTAGCATTTTGGAAAGGAAATGTTTCCTCATCAAAGACACAATGCCTTGTGATAATAACCTTATCGGAGGACAGCAAACACCTAATCCCTTGTGTTGTGTACCATAGCCAAGAAAGAGGTTTAGATTGAAAATTCAATTTGTGTTGTTTATAGGCCCTCAAATGAGGGAAACAAAGGCACCCAAATACTTTTATATTCTGATAATTTGGTCACTTCTTTAACAATATTTTCATTGGGTGACATGTTATTTAGCACAGGGGTAGGTAAAATGTTGATTAACTGAGTAGCTGTGAGAAATGTTTCTCCCCAATATTTTAGAGGTACACTAGCATCGCCATTAATGTCAATCTCATCTCTACAATATATTGATGCTTCTTTTTTGAGACACCATTTTGTTGATGAACATGCAGATATACGAATCAGTGCACAATTCCTTGTTCCTACAAGCTTTGAGACAGACTAACATACACCTTAGCATTATCACTTTGAAACATTCTAATCTTGAAATTCAATTGCAATGCAACCATGTTTTGAAAATTTTTAAAAACTTATTTAAGCTGTGATCTAGATGAGATTAAGTAAAGCCAAGTGAATCTAGAATAAGCATCAAGAAATTGAAAATAATATATAGCACCATTTATTTTAGAAATAGGAGAACACCTCCATATATTTGAACACACTATTCGAGAGACGAATACACATAGTGGTGGAGTTTAGAAAAGGTAAATTGTGTGATTTTTTCTCTAGCAAGCTTTATAAATAAACTTGGGAATTCAGAATTTTACATTGCAAAATTGCACTATTTTAGCTAAAATAGATGAGGATGGATAACCCAGCCTATTATGCCAAAGTCAAAAAGGGTTGTGATAGAAATTTGTGACTAATAATGCCTTCAGCGTGCAAGCAGTAAAGCTAAGTTGAAATTATAGAACTTCTAGAGACCATTTTCCACAGATCCAAGGAGTAAAACCTCCTTAGTCTCCTGAGATTTTACACAACAAAAATAATCATACAGTTCAAAAAATACATTATTATTTTTAGCAAACTTATTAAAATAGATTAAATTCTAGGTAATATTGGGGACATGCAACAAATTGACAAGTTTAAACAACTTTGAGTTCAAATCAAATTTAAATAACAAATTTTTAACATAAGTTATTTACAAACCTACACCATCTCCAACTAGATCTGATAAGGTCCATCATAAACTGTCTTCTGCATCAAATTGTACAGATTTGGAGTCATATGATGAGTTACTCCCGAGTCCGGATACCAGCTTAGGTTAGCTATTGTTGAAGGTGTTGCAATTTGACTGTTCATTGTTAGATTTGTAGTTGGTGGCCTTAATCTCTGACTTGGTGAATTGGCAAATTAAAATTTCTTGAATCATTACTCCGAATATCATAATTTCTTGAATCATAGCCCTATATGAATCCGATCCTTCATCATACCTATACCATTATTAAACTGTAGTATGCCCAAACTTATTACACAGTTGACAGATAGTTCTTGTTCCTGAAAACGTGCCACCTCCTCTGTATCCACTGGATCTACCTCTTCTATCACAAAAACTAAATCGTCCTCTTTCTCTAAAATTTGATTGATTAAAGAATCTGTGGTGTTGCCTTTGCCCTTGACTTTCAAAGTGTGCAACATTTTCTTGAATGAACAAGTCCAGCTTCTTAAACTTTTCTAACATACACTCATGTGATAGCAGTAAAGCCTCAAGCTCTCTAACTAAAATAGGTTCTACTCTAGACACCACTGAGATAATCATGGCACTAAATTCTATTGGCAAGCCATTCAATTTTAGATATATTATCTCCAATAAAAATAAGGAATCTACTATTTCTTTTATCTAAGAGGTAATAATTAATTGAGCTAGTTTTTTTTATAGTTCTTAAATTTGTTTTTGTGGTGCATAATTTTTTTCTAACCTGTATAATGAAGAATATGTTAAATCTTGACCAAATCTGATGTTTAAACTCGCATCCTACCATAATTGTAGTGAAATTCTTGCTCATTGATACTAACAACCAAGCTTTTGTGTGCATCTTACTTCTTCCACTTTTTGTAGCTCGCTGATACTGTTTCTGTCACTCGATCTTTTTCAGTCAAACTTTACTAGAATACTTTTTTCGGTGAAATGATCTAAGAGCTCATAATCCTCGATTGTAGCCTCGACCTGATCCCTTTATAGCATAAAATTGAGAGTGTCCAGCTTTAACTCTAGTGATAGTGTGAAATCTTGAATCGATGATTATGCTTGAGCTCTGATTTGGTTGTTCAATTGCGAATTAACTTCGGAATAGCCATGGTTAAACGGCTCTGATACCATATAAGGTATCAAGCCTTAAATGAGAGAGGGGATGAAAAGATTAGAGACTGAGAGAAAAAGAAAAAAAGAAGAGTTTATTGATGAGTTTGTGATTATCAACAACCATTACAGAATTGTTATTACACTTATATATATTGGATAAGATCAATAACTATTAATTATAAGTAAAATAGACTCTAATCACCTCATGACACTTTAGCATTAGTTACTTTTATAAAAAATTATTTAGTATCTATGATATTTTTTCTTTTAAAACTATATTATATCTTTATTAAAATTTGAGTATTTTACTTTTATTATTTTTATTATATGATATATTTAATAATATTAAATTTATTTTTATCTTAATTATAGTAGAATTAATGTAGTTTTATTAAAATTAAAGTTTTCTATTGAAACCTTGTAAGCCGACATAAAATAAAAATAAAAAAAATATTTTAAAAATAGAACTATGAGAATGGAGAACATTTTTTAAGATGTGAGGTGAAAGATATTGATAAACCACTATTTTATGGTTTATATTGTGTTTAATTATGTGGTTTTATCATGATCCTTACCCACTTATTCATTAAATTAGCATGCATATTAGATTTCTTTCCGGAATTTATTACATGTTTGAAAACTGCTTCCTAGAGACTTTAATTATTTAATTTTCATTCTCTTTTATTCCATTCGATGCCGTGATCTGTGTGTTAAGTGTTTCAGATTTTATAGGGCATGAATGAGTTGGAGATTGGGAAGGAAGCTAGCAAAAATCGAAGAAACACAAGAATTTGAGGAGATAACCAGCGAGAAGTGACGCGGTCGCATGGCTCACGCGACCGCGCGAAGGAGAGCAAATCGCAGCGACGCGGCCACATGGCTCACGCGGCCGCGCGGATTGGAAAGCCCAAGCGACGCGGTAGCGTGGACGACGCGAACGCGTGGCGAGGAAAAGCACAAGTGACGCGTCTGCATGGATGACGCAATCGCGTGACATGTGCGATCTGCATAATCTGCAGAATTTGCTGGGGGCAATTTTGGACCCTATTTCGACCCAGTTCTCGGCCCGGAACAGCAGACTAGAGTCAGAGAATATGCAGAAACAAACAACACATTCATTCAGAGACAGTTTTAGATCTAGTTTTACTCTCTTAGGTTTTTCTCTCTTGGTTTTAGAATTTTTAATTTTCAATTGATCTTAGCATTGGAACATTGAGAAGAGTTAATTCATCATCAAGACTTCGTCATTCTAGTTCGTTTTCTTAACTTAGTTTCACTCTTCCATGTTCTTTGTTTTGTTTAATTTTGTTATTTGAATACTTTTATGATTAATTAATGCAAGGATTATTTCTTTTTAATTCAATTTTAATTCCAATAATCATGTCTTCTTTTAATTCCCTTTCATGTGCTATGGATTTATTATTTACAATGCGTGAGTAGTTTCTTTACTTGATGGGGAGTTGATTAAAAGGAACTCTTGAGTTTGAAGGATTAAAGGAAAAATTTGTAATTGGGTTAAATGTTGGATTGCTATCCTGTCACCAACGCCAATCCCTTTGAACTAAGTGGGTTGCAACTTGTGAACAGATCTGGCATTCCAACTTGTTTGACTTTCCCTTACCTAGTAAAGGATAACCAAACAAAACAACCATTAATTATAAATTAATCTTACAATCACTCCATCAATAGTAGAAATTCCAACTAATCAACTCCCAGTCAAGGCTTTTACTCATATTAATTAAATTTCCTCAATTTAAATTCTAATTTACTTAACTCAACTTCTTTGAACATCTGATTAATAAGATAGCACACTTTTCTGCAACTCGTTGGGAGACGACCTGGGACTTAAAACTCCCAGTAATTTTTAATTCAAACTCTCTGTGACATACTTCTAAATTGATAGGCAGATTTTCGGTGAGTTAAGAACTATACTTGCAACGTAACCATTTTAATAATTTTTAATTCATCAGCTTCTGCGTCTCATCAATTTTTGGCGCCGTTGCCGGGGAGTTGCAATAGAGTGCTAATTTTATTGATTAGAATATATTTATTTACATTTTATTTTATTTTGCTACTATGAGCTGCATGTTTCTTCCGTCAAATGACGCGTTCACTTCCTGATCCACGCTTGCTAATATTCGATCCTGAAATTGAAAGGACAATTTCACGAATAAGGCGAGAACAGCGTCGGTTAGCCCGCTCTGAAGGCAGATCTGAAAGTGAATCTGAGGAAGAAACCAGCCCCCGTTCTACTGATTCGGTTGTTTTACGTGCAGAAAACATGGCAGCTAGGAGAGTTATCATCCAGGAGGAAGGAGCCCCTGATTTTACAATGCAACCGTTTCAAGCGCATCATGCAGCGGTAGCTACAGATTTTGAAATAAAGACCGCACTGCTAAATTTGATGCCCAAGTTTCATGGCCTACCTGCTCAAGAGCCTATCAAGCACTTGAGAGATTTCCAGGCAGCCTGTTCTACTGTCAGGCGTGATGGCACTGATGAAACTTCAATTCTGCTGAAAGCTTTTCCATTTTCTCTTGAGGGAAAAGCAAGAGAGTGGTACTACATTCAACCTCTAGCAAATATATCCAACTGGGATACACTCAGAAAGGAGTTTCTGGAGAAATTCTTTCCATCTGAAGTTACTGATAAACTGAGGAAGGATATCTCCACAATTGTTCAGGATGACAATGAGACTCTCTTTGAATACTGGGAGCGCTTCAATAATCTTCTGGAAGCATGCCCCCATCACATGATTGACAAGATCGTGCTACTCAGCTATATTACACAGGGTATGAGGCCCCAAGATAAGACCACACTGGAAAGTGCCAGCAATGGGTCTATGAAGAAGTACAAGACCACTGATGAAGCTTGGCAATTGATCAGTGATTTAGCTGAATCCACTAGGAACCACAGACAGAAGCAAGGCCGTTCAAAAGCTGTTGCAAAAGTATCTTCTAGCAGAGAGATTGCTGCTCTAACTTAAAGCATCTGTGAAATGACCAACTTGCTGAAGCAAATGCAGTTGAATCAACAAGCTCAGCAAGCTCACCCTCCTCCACCACAGCAAAACCAACAACTAGTCCCACAAAAAATTTGCGGAATCTGTGCTGATTATAGCCATTACACTGATGAATGCCCGCAGCTCCAACAAGAAGACAACATGGTGGCATCCACTCACAACTTCTATGACCGCCCCAACCAAGGGTACAATCAAAGTGGAAATAATAACCATGGATGGCAGGACAATTCAAACCAGAATTTGAGGGACAACAATAACAGAGGAGGCAGAGATAATCAGGGAAATCAGAAGTGGAACAATAACAACAACAGGCAGCAAAATCAACCTTACAGAGCACCTTACCTAAGGCAGAACTAAGGACCACAGAGCAATCCGCAGCAGACCTCTCAATTTACTCATTCTTTGTTATCTTCTAATGAAGATCTACTACAATCTTTTGAGAAAAGATAACAGACAATGGAAAACAACATCATGAATAGTATTAATACCAGTCTGAATGGTCTCACCTCTACTCTGCAAGCTTTTATGACACAATTTGGATCAACACAAAATTCCAGTAACCAACCTTCAAGCACCACTGGAATCCCCTCTCAACCATTACCCAATCCAAAGGGAGGCATTAATGCCATCACCCTAAGGTCCGGAACCATACTGCAGGAGAGGAATCAGGAGGAACCAAGCTCACCAGAATACACATCAGCTTAAGAGGTGGTAGAAATCGAAGATGTTGAAGAGGAAGAGGATATACAGAACACAGCTGAAGAAGAAACAGCTCAACCACAGGAGGAAGCACCAAAAGGCGCAGGCACCACAGAAAACACTACTCCTATTCCATTTCCACAACTTGCAAGAAAGCCCATGAAGTAGCTGGAACCCGATCCTAAAATGGTAGAGATATTCAAAAAGGTTGAAGTAACTGTTCCCCTTTTTGATGTTATTCAACAGGTACCTAAATATGCAAAGTTTCTAAAAGACTTATGTATCCATAAAGACAAAATTAATGAATTAGAAACTATTCCTTTAGGTAGTTCTATATCTGCTTTAATGGGAGGATTACCTGAAAAATGTAGTGATCCAAGTCCTTGCATAGTTAGTTGTACTATTGGTGGTGTAGTAATTTATGATTGCATGTGTGATTTAGGAGCATGTGTCAGTATAATGCCTTTGTCTATATATTATGTTTTGAGGCTCCCTCCCTTAAAAAGGTCGGCAGCTCGTTTTGTGTTAGCAGATAAAAGCATTATTACAGTGGCTGGAGTTGCTGAAGATGTTTTGGTGAACATTAAAGGGCTCACATTTCCCACTGATTTTTATATCTTGGAGATGCCCCACAATGATTCGGATAAGCCATCATCAATCCTACTTGGAAGACCATTCCTGAATTCATCAAAATTCAAATTGGATGCTTTTTTAGGAACATACTCCTTTGAAATAGATGGCCGCATAATAATCTTCAATCTGAATGGAGTCATTGACAACCCCCCAGAAGATTGTTCTATCTTCCAGTGTGATGTCATAGACGAAAGTGTGGCTGAAGTTCAAAAAGAAGAGTTTGAAGAGAGGCACACTGGACAAGGTCCAAGTGTGGGGACCCTCTTAACTGACAATGGGGGCACTTCGCCATTTTCACAAGCCCCAGATAATCCAGAGCCCGCCCATGATCAAAAGTTAGAATTGAAATCTCTCCCTCCACATCTCAAATATGCTTATCTTGAGGATGAGCAGAAGCTTCCGGTTATTATTGCAAGGGAACTGACTTCTCAACAAGAAGAGCAGTTACTTGATGTACTAAGGAAGCATAAGAAGGCAATTGGGTGGAGTTTGGCAGACATAGTGGGAATCAACCCTCAAGTATGCGAGCACAGAATATTTTTAGAAGAGGGAGCAAGACCTGTCCATCAACCACAAAGAAGATTGAATCCCCACCATCTTGGAAGTTGTCAAAAAGGAAGTGACCAGACTATTGGAAGCAGGTATCATATATCCCATTTCAGACAGTGAATGGGTAAGCCCAGTACAAGTGATGCCCAAGAAATCTGGAGTCACTACAGTGAAGAGTGAGCATGGAGAGCTCATAGCAACTAGAGTTCAGAATGCTTGGAGAGTCTGCATTGATTACAGGCGTCTCAACCAAGCTACCCGTAAGGATCACTACCCACTTCCATTCATTGATCAAATGCTGGATCGCCTGTCAGGTAAATCACATTATTGCTTTTTAGATGGTTACACAGGTTATTTCCAGATTCATATAGCTCCTGAGGATCAGAAAAAGACTACTTTTACATGCCCTTTTGGGACTTATGCTTATAAGAGAATGCCCTTTAGCTTGTGCAATGCACCAGCTACCTTCCAAAGGTGCATGATGAGTCTTTTCTCTGATCTTATTGAGGACTGTATGGAAGTTTTTATGGACGATTTTAGCGTTTATGGTGATTCTTTTAACCTTTGCTTAGAGGGATTATCTAGAGTATTAGATAGATGTGTTAATACAAACCTTGTATTGAATTTCGAAAAATGCCACTTTATGGTAAAACAAGGGATTGTATTAGGACATGTGATATCTAATAATGGCATTTCTGTAGACCCAGCAAAGGTGAATGTTATTTCTAGTTTACCTTACCCCTCTTCTGTGAGGGAAGTTCGTTCGTTCCTTGGCCATGCAGGTTTCTACAGGAGATTTATTAAGGACTTTAGTAAGGTGGCACTTCCCTTATCCAGATTACTGCAGAAGGATATTGAGTTCGAGTTCAGTGAGGATTGCAAACAAGCGTTTGATAAGCTGAAGACTGCTCTAACTCAAGCCCCAATTATGAGAGGACCAGACTGGAGCCAGCCGTTTGAAATCATGTGCGATGCTTCCAACCATGCAGTAGGAGCAGCGCTGGCTCAGCGTGAAGGTAAGGATCCTTTTGTTATTGCCTATGCGTCTAAGACTTTAGACACTGCTCAGTCCAATTATACTACTACTGAGAAAGAGCTTCTTGCTATTGTTTTTGCTCTGGATAAATTCCGAGCTTATTTACTTGGTACTAGAGTAGTAGTGTATTCGGACCATGCAGCTCTAAAGTATCTATTAGCTAAAAAGGAATCTAAACCAAGACTTATACGTTGGATACTGCTGTTACAAGAATTTGATTTAGAAATAAAGGATAGGAGTGGTAATCATAATTTAGTAGCAGACCACTTGAGTCGCCTTGAACATATTAAGGATGATTCTACTCCTATAGATGATAATTTTCCTTTTGACAACCTGCAAGCAGTATTCGAGGTAGCCCCTTGGTATGCACCTGTCGCTAATTATTTAGTTAGCCGCACATTTCTTCCACATTTTTCTAAACATCAAAGAGACAAGCTGAAAAGCGAGTCTAAATATTATATATGGGATGACCCATATTTATAGAGATGTGGCGCTGACCAGATAATTAGACGCTGTGTGTCTCAATCAGAATTCCAGTCCATTTTAGAGGCCTGTTACTCATCTGAGAGTGGAGGACATTTTGGCCCTCAAAGAACAGCTAGAAAGATCTTAGACTGCAGATTCTGGTGGCCTACTCTTTTTAGAGACGCTGCTGAGTTTTGTAAATCTTGCCCCCCATGCCAGAAATTTGGTAATATATCCAGGAGGGATGAGATGCCTCAACAATATATGCTCTTCTGTGAAATTTTTGATGTTTGGGGCATTGACTTCATGGGTCCATTTCCAAATTCTAATGGATATTTTTATATATTGTTAGCTGTGGATTATGTTTCCAAATGGGTGGAAGCAATTCCTACCCGCACTGATGATGCTAACACTGTTGTTTCCTTTGTGAGAAACCATATTATACGTCGCTTTGGATCACCACGAGCGATCGTGAGCGATCAAGGCACCCATTTTTGTAACAGGAGACTAACATGATTGATAAAGAAGCATGGGATAATCCATAAAGTTGCAACAGCTTACTATCCCCAAACTAATGGGCAAGCCGAGGTGTCAAACAGAGAAATTAAGCGTATCTTGCAAAAGATAGTAAAGCCTCATAGAAAAGACTGGAGCACCAGGCTACAAGATGCACTGTGGGCATATAGAACAGCATACAAGACACCCATTGGGATGAGCCCCTTCCGCTTGGTTTACGGAAAAGCTTGTCATCTCCCAGTTAAAATAGAACACAGAGCCTTCTGGGTAGTTAAGGAGTGCAACATGGGAATTGAGAATGCTGGAGTTGAAAGAAAGTTGCAACTGCAGGAACTGGAGAACCTTCGCCTAGAAGCTTATGAGAATTCCAGAATTTACAAGAAAAAGATGAAAGCTGTGCATGATCAAAACATGAAGAAGAAAGAGTTCAAACCTGGAGATTTTGTCCTCCTTTACAAATCTCGACTAAGGCTCATGCCCGATAAGTTGAGATCAAAATGGGAAGGTCCATACAGAGTAGAGAAGGCTGAACCGTACGGAGTTTATCACCTAAGCCATCCTTCAAGCTCTGAACTTATTAAGGTTAATGGACAACGCCTGAAGCTATACCATGGTGAGAAGGTGCAGAAAAATAAGGAGCTTGAGATCTTCCGCTTGGAAGATCCCCACATCGCAGTAGATTGAGCTAATGGAGCGTCCAACTTACGGACATTAAAGCAAAGTGCTTGGTGGGAGACAACCCACCGCGGTATGATCGTTCTTTTCTTCACTTTTAGTTTTTCTTCTTTAATAACTCTTCTCTTTATTAGTGCTTTTGTGCTCTTTCATTTACATGTCTTTATATTTCCTTAAAAAAAAAGGGTTTTCGTCACGCGACGCGATCGCATCAGCGACGCGTCCACGTCGCAAGGGCGATGGAGAAAAAAAATAAATGAACAGAGAGTTAGCTGGAGTGTGGCTGGAGGCGTGCCAATGGCACAAATCGACCCACACGACCGCGTCCCTGACGCGTTCGTGTCGCATGGGAATCATGGCCTCCCACGCGACCGCGTGCCCCACGCGGCCGCGTGCCCTGAGTTTTCGACGTAAAAGGGTGCACAGTAACATTCTGTGTGAGAGTGATGCTGGATTGGTGCTGGAAGCACAATCCTTGTCACGCGACCGTGTCGCCGACGTGGCCGCGTCACCCATTTCTAACGCACACTCACGCGATCGCGTGACCCATGCGATCGCGTCACCCAATTTTGGCAATTAAAATAAATTGAACAGAGAGTTGTGCTGGAGCGAGGCTGCACTTGCGCCAGCAGCGTAACATGGGTCACACGACCGCGTGACCGACGCGATCGCGCCTTCCTTACCTGGAAGCGCACCCATGCGAACGCGTGCCCCACGCGGCCGCGTCGCATGCGCCGCACAGCTCAACCTAAAATTGCCACATACCTTATCTTCCCCCCCCTCCCAATCCTAATTTTTCTTTTGCCTCCTTATTTCTTCCTTCCCCTTTTCCCTTTCTATCTCACCTTTCACTCTCTATCTCTCTCACCACCATTAACAAGGTTTTACCTTCTTCTTCCATCTTCTCTTTTCTATCATTCTTATTATTTTATGTATATATATTATTATGTCCTTTTCTTTTCTTTTTCTTTTTAATTTTTTTATTTTATTTTTCTTCTCCTTCTTTTCCTTTTTACATGGTGCTAGAAACTTTTTGGAGTCATCATCCCTCAATATATGCTTATGGATTATTACAAATTATTTGACATCTATTTTTTTCTTTCTCCTATTTAAGGGATTGCTTGCATATTCATCTTCATATTTTGTATACCCTATTCACCATGCATGCTATGTGTTTGTGAAAAAGCTCATATGGCATTATGCACTTCTCTATGCTATACTATTCAATGCTTGCTTTTCACAACTTTCCCTTACTATTATATTAATTGAATTTTATTGTCAATAAAAACATTTTGGCTTGTTACAAAGTATTGCTTGGTCTATGCTACTCATGCCCTTTTCTGGCATGCCAATAAATGCCTTGCATCCACTTGTCTTTGTATGCACCAGTTATTTTCCACTGTTGGCTTTTCATATGCACTCGAGAGCATGTGTTAATGTCATCTACATTTTGCTGTGCATCATTCACCTTCTTTTCCGTTTCCTTCCTTGCTGTATATCTCTTTAAATTTAATTTTCTTTCTCTTCCCTTCTTTCAGGATGGCCACCAAGAAAGGAAAGGAGAGAGCAACTTCCAAACCACCAGCAAGAAGAGGAACTAAAAGAGCATTAGTGGCAGAGCCTTCTTCAACTGCACTCAAGCCCTCAACAAAACGAGTTAAGAGGATAATAAGGGTTGATGAAAAGGAGAAAGCCTTTCCAGCAAAGGACGCTGCGCGATTTTTCAATCGCTACTGTGAGCAGATGTTCCCTATCCTGGCAGAAAGGAACTATAACAATGAATACCTTCTTATCCTCCCGTCCAATATTGCCACCTTTGTTGAGCCGCAAATTGAGCGAAGACAATGGGGTTTCCTACAGAGACAGCCAAGGTAGGTCAATCTTTCTTGGGTAGTTGAGTTCTACTCCAACTTCTACATGCCGACCTTGCAGTCTGTTTATGTCCGGCAGAAGCAAGTCCCCATCACAGAAGAGGCCATTCAGCAAGCTCTGAGTCTTCCCCCTATTCCAACAGGAATGGACGCTTTTCAAGAAGCCGCCCTTCAGCGCCAGAGATACCAATTTGACTGGGACTCCGTTCTCGGAATCATCGCAGCACCTGGCAGCTGTTGGATCTACAGATACCACCGTACCCGCCCTAAGGGAATCTTGGCTTCAGCACTTACCTTGGAGGCTCGTGTATGGGCACAGATCATGTCCTATTACGTCTTTCCGAGCACTCATGAGTCCTCCTTCACTGCGGACATGGCTGTTCTACTATGGTACATCCTTACAGACCAACCTCTGAATCTCTCAAGACATATCCGGAATGCTATGGAACACGTACAAATTGCGGGCAACTTACCTTTCCCCGCCTTGGTCTCAGATCTTGTCTCAGCAGCCGGAGTCTCCTACAGAGCTGGGGACACCAAAGCCATGCTTCCACGAGATGATCAGTATGTCCCTAACGGGAAATACCTCAGACTCTCAGCAGCCACTACAAGCCTTCCTACTGCTCCAGTTGAAGATAATCCTTCTTCAACACCACAAGCATCTACAACTGAGAATTTGCTCCAGCAGTTAATCGAACGGTTGGATCGGCAAGAACAGAAAGCAAAGATGAGAGAGCGCCGTAACGAGCGCCGATTCAAACACCTCAAGGAGCTACTCAAGGGACACTTCAGAGACTCAGATACCCCAGATTCCACTTCCTTTACTAGCACAGGGAGCTATGATGGTCCCGATGATGGAGATACTGCTACCAGCCCACCCCTGTTCTTGACAGATGGCACCGAGGACGGTGCAAAGCCTTAAGTGTGAGGAGGTCGGTCAGTACCTGACTTCCGGAGGTAATTTCTCTTCGCTAGCACCAATAATTAGGATATTTTAGTTAGATTTTCTTTCCTTTATAGAATAGAATAAATTGCGTAGGTTAGGATAGTTGCATGCATGTTCTACTTGATTGAAAAGACAATAAGTTTCTTTTTAAAATCTATCTTTGGAACAAAATTTCACTAATTTTTCAAAAAATTTTTATAATAAATTTGCTTGAGTTGTATTTGAAACATGATATTTGAATTAAAGAACACACAACCTGTGAAAGATTTAAGCCTTTATGTATGGTTACATTATTTAACCATAATTATTTCATTCTTGTGTGTTTACTTCTCTATGATTGTAATCTATATTTTGTTTTATCTTATATGTCCAATATTTATTATATTCACATGCTTGCACATGATTGAGGCCATTATTTGTTATTAACTCACTTATCCCAAATAAGCCTACCTTTTACATCACCTTTGTTAGTCCCTTGAGCTTTTAATCCCCTCTTGTTCTATAACCACATTACTAGCCTTAAGCAGAAAAACAAATAAAAAAATCCCAAGTGAATCTTTGGTTAGCTTAAGATAGAAATTATGTATCAACTAAAGTGTGGGAACATTGGGTAATAAGGGAATGTATTTAATTTATTTGAATATGGGAAATTTGGGAACCTACTCATGAAAAGAAAAACCAAATTAGAAAATAATGAAGAATCTATGTGCATTGATACGTTATGTTTGCTTTTATGAATTAAAAAAAAACAATAAAAATTATATATATATAAAATAAATAAGGGGACAAAATTACCCCAATGTTAATGTTAATCAATGCACATGTGATAAATTAAAAAGAAAAATTTGGTACATGAGTATGGGAATCATACAAAAGTGGGAATTATGGGTAGCTAGGTATGATTTTAAACTTGTATAAAGTATGTATATGTTAGGTGAGATCTTAGACTAATCAAAGATTCACTTTGTTAGCTCACTTAGCCTTATATATATATATACATCCTTACCTTTACCTTAGCCCCATTACAACCTTGAAAAGACCTCATGATGTTTGCATTGGTATATTAGCTGTTGTTGATTGGTTAGGAGAAGAACAAAAGTTAGAAAGCATGATTAGAGAAGGATAGAGTGATCACCCTATACACTAGAGATTAGAGCATACATACATTATCAGTGAGGGTTCAATACTTGAATTTTCATGTTCCCTGCTTTCATGAGCTATCTTCTTGCACTTTTATCCATTTTATTGTATAATGATAGAATTAGTGGAATTTGATTTGTAATTGTTTTGAAGAGCTTATTTACTTTTGATCAAGTGGGCAAGAACCATATAGTTGCATTTATTTATATATATATATATATATATATATATATATATATATATATATATATATATATATATATATATATATAGGTTTGCATTGCATTTCATGAGTTTCAACATGTTCATACTTATTTCCTTATCTCCTTCAATTAAGCATGAGGACATGCTAATGTTTAAGTGTGGGGAGGTTGATAAACCACTATTTTATGGTTTATATTGTGTTTAATTATGTGGTTTTATCATGATCCTTACCCACTTATTCATTAAATTAGCATGCATATTAGATTTCTTTCCGGAATTTATTACATGTTTGAAAACTACTTCCTAGAGACTTTAATTATTTAATTTTAATTCTCCTTTATTCCATTCGATGTCGTGATCTATGTGTTAAGTGTTTCAGATTTTATAGGGTATGAATGAGTTGGAGATTGGGAAGGAAGCTAGCAAAAATGGAAGAAACACAAGAATTTGAGGAGATAACCAGCGAGAAGTGACGCGGTCGCATGGCTCACGCGACCGCGCGAAGGAGAGCAAATCGCAGCGATGCGGCCGCATGGCTCACGCGGCCGCGCGGATTGGAAAGCTCAAGCGACGCGGTAGCGTGGACGACGCGAACGCGTGGCGAGGAAAAGCGCAAGTGACGCGTCCGCATGGATGACGCGATCGCGTGACATGTGCGATCTGCATAATCTGCAGAATTCGCTAGGGGCGATTTTGGACCCTATTTCGACCCAGTTCTCGGCCTGGAACAACAGACTAGAGTCAGAGAATATGCAGAAACGAACAACACATTCATTCAGAGACAGTTTTAGATCTAGTTTTACTCTCTTAGGTTTTTCTCTCTAGGTTTTAGAATTTTTAATTTTCAATTGATCTTAGCATTGGAACATTGAGAAGAGTTAATTCATCATCAAGACTTCGTCATTCTAGTTCGTTTTCTTAACTTGGTTTCACTCTTCCATGTTCTTTGTTTTGTTCAATTTTGTTATTTGAATACTTTTATGATTAATTAATGCAAGGATTATTTCTTTTTAATTCAATTTCAATTCCAATAATCATGTCTTCTTTTAATTTCCTTTCATGTGCTATGGATTTATTATTTACAATGCGTGAGTAGTTTCTTTACTTGATGGGGAGTTGATTAAAAGGAACTCTTGAGTTGGAAGGATTAAAGAAAAAATTTGTAATTGGGTTAAATGTTGGATTGCTATCCTGTCACCAACGCCAATCCCTTTGAACTAAGTGGGTTGCAACTTGTGAACAGATCTGGCATTCCAACTTGTTTGACTTTCCCTTACCTAGTAAAGGATAACTAAACAGAACAACCATTAATTATAAATTAATCTTACAATCACTCCATCAATAGTAGAAATTCCAACCAATCAACTCCCAGTCAAGACTTTTACTCATATTAATTAAATTTTCTCAATTTAAATTCCAATTTACTTAACTCAACTTTTTTGAACATATAATTAATAAGATAGCACACTTTTCTACAACTCGTTGGGAGACGACCTGGGACTTAAAACTCTCAGTAATTTTTAATTCAAACTCTCTGTGACATACTTCTAAATTGATAGGCAGATTTTCGGTGAGTTAAGAACTATACTTGCAACGTAACCATTTTAATAATTTTTAATTCATCAGCTTCTGCGTCTCATCAGATATAGAGTTATTTTTTATTTTTGCTTTTCTGTACGAAGTGTGAACATATTAATCCCTAATTTAATTGGGATTAGATAAAAGAAAATGAAACACATACACAATATTTGTAAATAAAAAATTTTATATGTAAAATATTGTTATTAATTTTATAATAAATTTTAATTTTTGTATTAAGACAATTTGTTACAAAATATTATTTTGTTTTGTAATATTTGTTTGTTACAAAATTATTTTATAATGAAACTTATTACAATAATTTTATAATAACTATTTTTTTTATAAAATTATTTAGTACGTAACAAAATTAATATTTTTTATTTTTTATATAAATATTGTAATTTTTTGTAGTGATAGAAAAGAGAGATAATAACACAAAAAATAGTTAGGGTTATAATAGAAAAGAGAGAACATAAGAAAAGAAAATTTCATTAGTATTTTTAATGATAACATTGAAGAGATAAAAATAAATAAAATTGAAACTGCCCGAAACGGAGACGATAAAAGTTTGCTATGTATATATTATAAAATTAATTAAAAGCTTTGTTTGATATATATACATATAATATGCGGTTGTTTTGTCGATTTTTAGCAAATCGATGGTGGTTCGATATATAGTAGTCTGGGAGTAAAATTTACTCTTCTGTATAAGTATCAGTTTTTTAAAAGTGCATCAAAATGTCTTCGATTAGATGAGTATTGGGTATAAAAATAAATTAGACTTTATAAATCAATGAAAGAAACAAAAAGGTAAAGTTTTCGAAACGAAAATGTGCTGAAAACGGAAAAGTTTGCACTGAAATTGAAAAAAAGTAATAAAATGTCTTTGTCTGGGTTAAAGGGCTTTGACATGAAAATCTAAAGTGCAGAAATGTAAATTGGACGAAGAAGATAAAGGATACTTGAAAGATAAATTTGCTTGAAAGATAAAGTTTACAAGAAGATAAATTAAAAGAAAGAAAACATGGAAGGAACCCTACAGAAAAGTTACTCGATCGCAGACTCAGGGATTCTCTGGGATGTGAGTGTGCTTGAGTATTTTCTGAGTTAAAGTTCCAACCTTTATACCGTAAAACTTCTTCGTATTTATAATCTACTTTTGGTAACTGACAACTAATTACCATTAATCACAGAATCACAATCTGAAATGCATACTCCTTGATAACCATTTTTGTCTTTTAGCTGTACACATTTTCCATGATTTTCTCGCGTGATAAAAGCCTCTAACTTTTTCACTACCATAACTGCTCGATCTACTTATTCGAACATCTTAATCGGTTACCTGTCTCAAAAATCTTGTTCGATTTGGCCTATTCAATTTAATAAAGTAAATATAATCGAATCTGCGTCGATAACCTTCAACCCACGCTTATGCGTGTATTTTTTTGAAAACTATCTGAACTCTTCAATTTCTTCATCACTTCGAACTACCTCGCTTTAATTGAAAAATAATTTTTCGATCAACAATGGTATAACAAATGAATAGCTAATATAAATAAATATGAAAATAAAAATAAAAAAGAAACTGTCCAAAATTAATAGGTTCGAGAGTCTTCCTCTCAGATTGAATAAATCCAAATTGTAATACCCTTAAAAAGAATTAGGTAGGGTTACTTTAGGTGATGGTCTCCCATTAAAAAACATGAGGAATTGAAGATATGGAAAACATTTTATCGGTGCCTTCTTTTGGTAAGGTATGGTCACCGAATGAGGAAGACCATAAACAAAGGTGGGTAAAATTTAATAATCATGTTACATATGCATTATATAAAAAATAAACCACCACCTAATAAGAATATATCCTTGATATTTATGAAAAATATAATTTAATTATATTGTTATAAAGATATTTAATTATTTAATTATGATAAATTTGAATATTTTGATATAAAATATGATTATTTTGATAGTTGATTATTTTGTTAAAAAATATATAAAATAATATATATAAATTACATAAATACATATTTTTTTTAGTTTTTTAGCGTTTATATTTTTTAGAGTTTAAAAAACATTTTTGTAAATCATTATGAGTTATAAATACTGATAAATATAATTATTAATATATCTCTCTATCAATAACTTAAACTTTTAAAATAAATAAATAAATATATATATAATATGAGAATTCTATGAACCAAATGTTTAGTATTCAATTTTTACTAACCCTAAAAGAAATTTTTTTAAGAGACATTTTAGATATAATTATTCATATATTTTTATTTATTAATTAAATTTTAAGATAAATAGTTTTATAATATCAAATTTATTATATATGAAAAATTTTTTTATAGTATTTTTTAATTCGATAGATCAAGACTAATTCGTCGTGAATCTATCGGAGATTCATAGCTTCATTTAAAAGTTTGTCGCTGATCAATAAATTACTGGATACGTAATTGCAAGATTTGAAACTTTCGGCCCTTGACACTTGATTAAGTAGAGAAGTGAACTAACAATTTTATTAACCCAAGTGAATTATAGAAAAAATTGTTATAATTAAGCAAAAAATAAAACTAAACCTACTGATAAAAAGAAACACATTTAAATATTAATAAATGAAATATGAAATCCAGACTAATTTTATTATCCGACAGATCTTATATAAGATATGATACGGTGTAAAAACGATTCTTGCAAGCATTATCGATCATTATATAAATATAATTTTAAATAAATGTCGACAAATATAAGTGCCATTGAGATAAGCAAATAATTGAAATTGATATTGACATGAACGGCACAGAGCAAACCTAAAAAAAGAATAACAATGTTACGTTGACATGATAACTACAACTAAAAATAATTGGTGAATTGTGGGCAACGATTTTTGGACATGCTTTTGTTTCTTTGTGTTTAGTTTCTCATAAACACACATATAGGCTTACGTTATCATCATATACTCAACTATTTTAGGATTCATTGAATCAGCATTCATTCGTTAGACAAGAAAAAATCAGTCTGTTAAACAATATAATATACATAGGGTAGTAAAATTTCAAGAAACTTGTTTTTCTAAAAATATACATAGGATAATAATTTTTTTTTTTCTAAATTTTGTAAAATTTTAACTGTTCATATCTATATATAAATAAAATATCTTAATGATTCAATATTTGAATTAATAATTTATAAAAAAAATAAAAAATACATAATTACCACCAATGAAAAACTCAAAAAATTTTAGTAGTGAGACAAAAATATATTAAATTATTTTTTAAAAAATATCTATATTTACACTATATGTAATGAAGATATAGAAATGGAAAAGAATTAGTGCACAACTTTCTTTTCTAAAATATTGTCATTTCATATAATTTCTAATTTTTTTTTATTATTTTCAAAACTTGAACTCAAAATCTTATAAATTATAAACAATTTGTTATTCTAAGTTTTCAATTAATTGTATTTTTACTCTTTTTACACATATTTAATAAATAAAAGAGAGCTGCTACACATTCAAGTCTTTTTGACAACCAATTAAGTTAGTCCAAACCCAATAAAAATAAGTTTCATTAGTTGTATTCATGCTCCAACTACGTAAACGTTTCCGTGTTTCTCTCCTCCTCCTTCTTCTTCTTCTACTTCTTCGTGTTTCTCTTCCTCCTTCTCGCATTCCTCTTCCTTCTTCTTCGTATTTCTCTTCCTTCCTCTTAGTTTTATTTCTCTCAAGACAGTAAATCAAGAAGAATTTTGAGAAAATGAAATAAGAAGGAAAAGATAAAGAAAAAAGATGAAAAAGAAGAAGAAGAAGAAGTGAAAGATGAGGAGGAGAAATTCAAGTGAAATGAAACCAAATGAACCTAAATTAAACTAAGAAATGAACTGAAACTTCTTAAGGAATAAAAATTTGGTCAATACTTAACAGCAGCATCAAGTGAACCTCAGTTAATTCATAAATGAACCAAAATTAGTTTAAATTTGAATAAAAACTAACTAAAAAATCACACATGAGTAAGTTCAGCAAATTCAAACAAAACGAAACCAAATAAACCTAAATTAAACTAAGAAATGAACCGAAATTTTTTAAAGAATAAAAAATTTCGTCAATACTCAACAGCAGCATCAAGTGAACCCCAGTTAATTCACAAATGAACCAAAATTAGTTCATATTTGAACAAAAACTAACTGAATAACCACACATGAACAAGTTTAGCAAATTCAAACGAGACGAAACTAAATGAACCTAAATTAAACTAAGAAATGAACTGAAATTTCTTATGGAATAAAAAATTTGGTCAATACTTAATAGCAACATCAGGTGAACCTCAGTTAATTCACAAATGAACCGAAATTAGTTCAGATTTGAACAATCAGTAAAAAAACTCAATCATCAACAAAAATACATCGAATTTATTTCTGGATCCAAATGACCTCAAATAAACTAAAAAATGAACCAAAATTATTTAATAATAGTACCAGAAAAAATAAGAACTAATAAAGATGTTAGCAAAATGTTGGTGTTGTTGGTGATGACGATAACGAAAGAGAAATAACGAAAAAGGAAAAGAAGAAGAAGAAGAAGGGAAGAAGAAGAACCTGCTTGCGCGAATTTGAAAGAAGAAGAAGCGATGGCAGTGAACGTGCGCACGTGAATTTGAAATAGGGTTAATTACTATTTTGGTCCCTAAGGTAGGGGCTGAAAATCTTTTTGTCCCCGGCCTTTTTTTAACTACAAAATGGTCCCAAAAGTTTAATTTAGTTTTAAAATTGTCCTTCGGACAAAAATACCCTTTCCCCTTCTTCTCCAAAATCAACCACAAAGCAGAGGCAGAAGCAGAAGCAGAAGGAGAAATAGAAGCAGAACCAGAAAGCAGAAGCAGAATCAACAACAACAACAATGGATAATGAAATCACAGCAACAATAAAAGCAGAAGCAAAAACAGAAGCAGAAAGTAAAAGCAAAATCAGCAACGATGAAACAACAACAACAATGAATAATGGAATCACAGCAACAACAAAAGCAAAAATAGAAGTAGAAGTAGAAGTAGAAGTAGAAGTAGAAGGCAGAAGTAGAAAGGAGAAGCAGAAAGCAGAAGCAACAACAATGAAACACCAATGGATCTGCTGGCGTCCAACGAGGAGCATCGATGACTGTCCAACCTCGCGGATTTGCTGGCATCGACGTGACCTTAGTCCAGCGGCAGCGATGGGACATGGCTCGATGGCGACCGATGACGGCGGTTCGCGATGAGGATGACGGTAGGGCGTGGTTGGACGCGGTCTTCTTCAGCGCCTCCGTTCCTCTCTTCTCTTCCTCTCCGCTTCTCTTTCTCTCTCCCTCTGCTCTCTCATCTCGTGTCGTTAGTGTGAGTGAGATCTGGAACCCCTCCCCTCTCCCATTAGTGTGACCGAACAACAAGGAGCGGCAGCGGCGGCGGCGGCGGCGGCGAGGAGCAGCGGCGCTTCCCCTCCCCTTCCCTACCTTCCCTTCCCCACCCTCTTCCCTGGAAACCCCTCCCCCCAAACGAAGCGTGATTCCCGTCCCCCTTAGCTTGTTTCCTTTTTTTTCTTTTTTTCTTTTAGTTAGGGATATTTTCAGAATAAAAATAAAAAATTTGGTCAAAAGAACAATTTTAAAACTAAGTTAAACCTTCGGGACCATTTTGTAGCAAAAAAAAGGTCGAGGACAAAAAAAATTTTCAGCCCCTAACTTAGGGACCAAAATCATACTTAACCCTTTAAAATACTTGGTTGGACTTGGTTAGGATTATGACTTAAATGTAGAGATTTATTCTAAATAAAATAGCTGATTAATAGGCACGTTAAGCGTATTATTACACTAGTATTTATAATTTGAAGTTAGAATTATATATAATTACAAAAGAAACAAGGTTGCAAAAACTAAACCGGACAATGATTCAACCAGGATCGAACTATGATTGAACCGGTTTAATTAAATATAAAATAAAATAATTAAAAATTAAATATATAATTTTAAATATTTAAAATTTTATAATTTTTACATAATAATTTATCATTAAATTATTCACAAACAAATTCAAACATCTTATAAATAAAGATGTTTTAAATCACTTATCCATCTTCAAAAATAAAACTTTTTTAATTAATTTCTAATCAGCAACGACTAAGTGTATTACATCAAATTAGAGAATTTGGTTTAAAACAGAACAAACCCTAAAAAGGTAAGGAGAACTACCATTGGGCATCAAGAGCAACATACTTATGGACATGAACCTGAATATTAAGACTATGGACATAATTAACATAATTAAAAAGGTACCATCAAGATCCTCAAGATTATGTTAATCCATTCAATTAATCTGAACTTTAACATTATGTCAATCCATACAATTATATCAATAATCAACAAAATTATTTCAGAAAAATTAACTCAGAGAACAAACTAACAAGAATCAGAAAAATTAATAAAAATACAAAAATTAACTCACAAAATGAATTAATAAGAATAAAAATAATAAACAAGGATAAAAAAATTAACTCAGAAATCAGAATAAAAAAAATTAATGCAAGAAAAAAAAAGGACGGAAGAAGTAGTGGAAGAGCACTTATCGAAAAAGAGAAAGTGATGGGCAAGGAGAGACATTCACGCTTCAAAGTGAGAAAGACGGCAAGCAGAGACATCCACCACAATGAGCATAGAGGCGGCCGATGACGATGAGAATAGAGGCGTGACCTTTTGGCAACGCAAAGAGAAGTCAGAAGAGTAGACCTTCGAATGGTGATTGGCGAGGTTTACTCGAGGAGAAGAGCAGACCTTGGTGGTTGTCACTGCCGGGTGGTAGGGGCTGATGGTGGAGGCGTGGTTTTGCTGATGGTAGGGGTTACAAAAATTACGGTTGTGATTTGGGGAGAGAGAAAGGAGAGGGAAGTGTTTTGCACTTCTGCTTGTCTTATGCTCATTTTGGCCTTTTGGGTTTTCATTTTTTTAAGTATCAAAACGACGCTATTTTGATAGTGAAGATTGAACTACGACTTTCAAGAATCAGGTTGGTTCAGTTGGTTCACCAATTAACTATCGATTCGATCATTTTTTTATAGGACAGTTTTGGAGGTCAATCAGACTAGCCAAGTGACCGGTTCTCGATTAACTCAATCGAACCAGTCAATTTGGTTTGATTTTCAGAACCTTAAAAAAACAAAACTTATATGTGAAAAGTGTATTAATATAAAATAATAAAATCTTCCAAACTATTAATCATTGCAATTTTCAATTATTAATTATCTCCCACTTAATTAAAAAGCTCATTTATTACAATATTTATTGCATAATTTTTTTAACAAAAACAACTATTACAAACAAAATCATTTAAGAGTTAAAATTTTCTAATAAATTATCAAAAGAAAATAAACTATAATACTCACGTAGTAAGTCTTTAACATTATTAATAAGATCAAACTTTTTTTCAAAAACCTCTTCCGTCACCTAAAAATCAACCAAATTGATACTTTCATAATCAATTGGATCATATTGCAGCTTTTACTAGTTTTACTTTTTTGAATTTCTTTCAATAAACCTTCTATTTATTTTTCTACATCATAAGAAACCTTAGGACACTTTTTAATATCTCCACCTATCTTGTCAACTGTTTTTTTATTCTGTTAATTCTCCCTCGTTCAAATATATGACTTTCCGTTCATTACTTCTAAAGCAACATATCTCTAAGTTGGATCCATTTTTCTCTGAATATTAGAAGTTTGTGATTGAAAATATTGTTGGAATCAATAGGATGAGAAACTTCATTTGAACCAACAGGATTTGAAGTCGAATTTATTCTCTACATTATTATCCCTAGATGCTTTTTAATTGATGTTCTTATTCATACCTAAAAATTACCAATAATCTAGTACCAATATTATAGCGACTTAATAATCTCAACATAGATAGAATAATACATAACAAAAAAAAAAATTAATAGTAGAACCATAAGAAAGTCAAAGAAAATCACTGTAAAACTAAAAACCAAAAAAGAAATTAGAGACAATAGAACCATAACATATCAATAATGACTAACGACAACAATTAAAACAACAATAATTGAAGAATAAAAATGAAAAATTACAAATTAACAATCTTAAACCAATTAAAACATCAATTACAATAAAAATATCTTCTCGAGAATAGAGGACAAGGAGCATGACAAAAGGATGGATGCGGCTGAACTGGAGAAAATGTGGCTCGGACTATTGTGAAACTAGAGCTGATGAGGATTGTGCGCGACGGAACTGAATCAGAAGAGGGTGGAGTGTGGAGGAACTGGAGCATAGAATGAATGGACTGCGGTGGACCAGAGCCACCACGGCGGGACAACGGCTGTGCGATAGAGGAACGGCATGAATCAATAAGTTGCAGTATGGATGGCGAATTCGAGCAATGGCAGAGACGACCGTAGTGGAGAAGGTGGCTTCAAGCAGTTGCGACGGTGGTGGTTATACAGCGATGACTGGATGGAGCAAGTAAGGAAGTGAGGAAGGAGCTCAAGACCAAGAGGCAAAGGAAAGAGAAAGAGTAGTGAGTGAGTGCTGAGCCTGGTTTAGGATTACCATTTTTTTTAATTAATAAACGAAACAACATCGTTTTTTTCCAAAATGTGAAAATCGGCCGGATTCGGATTCGATTCCACCATGAAATTTTTGGTCAGTTCAGTAGTCCAATTACAATTTTTAAAATAGACAGTTATGCTTTTTGACCAAATTGCTTTTCTCGCCGATTTACAATTTGACGAGTAGATTCAAGCCAAATTTTAGAACCTTGATTTAAAAGCGTTATTTCATTTAGGATCTTTTACTGTGAAAGTACTTCTGAAGCAAAAATCTTTAGTAAACACAGAAAGATAATAAAATATGTTAATAAGACAAAAATAATAACATATGAATTAAAAATTTTAAAGAGAGATCATTTATGGATGGACGGTGCATCTTATGAAGTAGGAGTATTCATGGTCGGGTGAAACTGGATTTGATGTGACTTAGACCTGACCCGAAATATATACCGAGCCTATTTGTTAGACTCGAACTTGGCTCTAGACCCGATGAAATCTACACACTTTCGGGCCACGATTATATCGGATAAAAACCGAGTAAAAACCGTGCCGTTAACATTACCTTCTTGTAAGCTAGCATGTGAAAATACCAAGACTCCAACCATTATTTGACATGGTAAAATTCACTTAGAAAAATATAACAAGAACCAATCCTTCTCTAAAATTAAAGCATAATCACAATCAATACTAATATTGTCTAATAACACCAAATATTTAAATCAATACAAATAACACAATATTATGTATTAGTCTAGTTAGTCTTATGCATTTTAAACATAAAACATTAACTTATAGTCTTATAATGACTAATAACACAAAATTTAAGGTTTACAATATTTAAATTCCACATAAGAATAGTCATCATTCATCACTAATAACACAAAATATTAATTGTGTATGATGACCGAGCCACCGGACCGAATTCAGGTGACCTGAGTTATGGCTCGGACCCGACCCGAAATAATAACCGGATCTATTTTTGAGATCCTTACCCAACTTTAAACCGGGTAAAATTACACCAAATTAATTCTTAAAATATTTGGGATTGAAATGGATCTTCGGATCGGACAGGACCATATACACTTCTATTATGAAGAGAGGGGTCTTGCCCCATTGGAATTTTGAACAAAAGTAAAAAAAGTATATATATATATATATATAGAAAAACCCAAAACAACCCCTGACAATTACCTTGAAAGACAACGAGGCCCTTGACAAAAAAAATCCAATCCGGTCTCTGATAATTATCTCGAAAGGACAACGAGGTCCCTATGCCAAAAAAAAGTCAATGTTATTTTTTTTAGCACAGGGGCTAATCAGTCCAAAAAAAAATCAGGGGTCAGATTAGGTGGTTTTTTTTTGAGACCTCGTTGTCCTTTCGAGATAATTGTCAGGGGTCGGATGTGGTATTCACTCTTGTTTTTATTATTATATTATATTTGCCCAGATAGACAATTTTTTTGAAGTTTATGTTTGAAAAAAAATTTTATTTTGTTTAATTTAACTTGCAACAATATTTATCTTGTTAAATTTGATTTAATATTAAATTAAAAATAAATAAATCAATTTAATAAAAAATTATTAAGTATTAATAGTATATTTTCTTCAACTTATCAGTTAGTTAATTAATTAATTAGTTACTAAATAAAAATTTAATTTTCTAAACATAAATAACATTATTGATATTTTTTTGTCTTCATAAAAAATTATTTGATATAAGAAGGAGTATGATCCATCTATTTATAATGAATATATGTTAGATAATATTGATGTTAATTTTTATCAAAGTAATAGTAGTGGTAATGATAATGACAGTAGTAATAATACATTTTATATATGCTGTATCACTTGATTTTTTGGTTTAAATAGTGAAAATAAAAGTGACGATAATTTTAACAAAACAAATCTGTAATAAATTTAGGCAGATTTTGATGATTGATAATAAATTTTAATATTTTATGTTTAATTTTTTTTGTTATTTGACTTTTGATTTTGTATTTAGATAAAATTATAATATTGTAGTTAATGTAATACTTTTAATTTAAATATAATATTTTAAAATTTATATTAAATTATAATTATATTTTAGTGTATATATTTATATTTTATTTATTATTTTATTATAAAATTACTTTTCAATTGAACTATAATTAAATCAATAAACTAATAAATTAATAATTAAAACAGTTTGATGATTGGTTTAATTTTCAAAATCTTTGCTTTTAACATAAATACGGTATAAATAGTGTAAAAATTCGAATTATTTATGTACTCAACTAATGCTATGTGTATTTTTATCAATTTATTTTGCTAAATCAATTAAGGCACTTTCGTATCGAGGACGCCTTTACATTTAGGATTTTTTTGTGTTGGAAGATATTGTTCCGATTAGTTTAGACTTTAGAGCCTTTTGTGTGGCTCCCTTTAAAATTTTTTATACTAAAGCATTTTTTGCATTTAGAACCTCCTATTCAGCAAAAAACAATAAAATATGTCAACATGGCGCGAAAACAATGGCATATAAAAAGTAGTTTATAGAAAAATGAATAATAAATTTTGAAAAGAGTGGTATTTAATTATTTAGACTTTATATATACACGATATAAATATGAGAAAACTATATGTTGTATGTATCCCAACTCAAAATTACACTTTGAGCGGACAAACTTAAATAAACGTGGAATACTCATAACCATTATTTGAGTGGAAGCAAGCTCTCAATTATTGCAAATAGAGATATCGTATGATGTTACGTCGGATTCTCACCTTTCTGACGTTGAATTATTTCATGTTTAGATTAAAATATGGTCTATATATAATACATATACATATATATTTTATTAACTAGGCACTCTCGTTATATGCCTTGACATTTTATAGTTGACAAAATAGTTTATATCGTGAGGATAACTATACTCTATTTAAAAATGATTGAGATTATGTTTAATTTATCGGAAGAAGTTATCCTCATGCACGCACGCTTGTGACAATCGTCATATTATTAAAACTTCAATTCATATGAAGAGAAGAACATAAATGTTTGCTAGATAGATAGTTCTGTTAATAGCATGTTAGATGGTAGTGGATTTTCACATCATCAATGGCGGTTACTAATAGAACTAGCTAAGAAATCTTTAGTAAACTATTAATAAAAACACATCTCCAACAACAGTTGTCCTTGCAAGAAACAAGAGAGAATGAAGAGAACATGTATGTTTGGATGCATTTGGTTTACATTTTTTATTTCTTGTTTTCATTTTTAATATTTTTAATTTTTAAAATTTTGTAAAAAAATAAAAATAAAATTGAAAATATAATTTTATTATTTTTATAATATTTTTTTAAAAAATCTAAAAATAAAAGATACTAAAAATAAAAATAAAAAACGAAAACATAACCTTTTGTGTCTCAATTTTATCAGTTATATGAAATAAGGTATAAGGCATTTATAGGTGATGAATAAATTAATAAAAAATACATTATATTTTATAATTAAGGATTTATCATATTAATAAATAGAATAATTACTACAAAAAATAGTTTAAAATGACATTAATAATATGGGATTTTATAGACCCGTCTTAATATTTAAGTATTGTGGCATTTTATTTTGTTGGCATAATTAATTTGCGTTAAAATGGCAATTTTTGGTGATTTTCTGGCGGTTTTAAACCGCCATTATGACTGTATATAAAAACTTCAACCCTAATCTAACTCTCCTTATACATTGAAACGTTGCCATTGTGAGAGAAAGGTTGAAGTTCCGCTGTTGCGATCTCTTCTGTCACGTTCTCCTTTGGAGACGTTCTCCTTTGGAGACATTCTCCTCTAACAACGACCTTCTCTAGCGACGTTTCCTCCAGCGGCGATTTTCTCTGGTGATGATCTCCTGCAACGAAGACCTCCTCTTGCGACGTCTCCTCCAGCGACGATCTCCTCCTACGACGTCTCCTCTAACAGTGATGATCTCTTCTGGCGACGTCTCCTCCTGTGATGTCTCTTCTAACAACAACGTCTCTTCCAGTGGCGTTCTCCTATGCCGGCAATCTTGTCCATCGTGCTACTATGTTGCGAGTTTCTCCTCCAGCAGACTTGTGAGGTAGGTTCTTTTCCTTCTTTTTCCTTTGTTCTTTTGAGAATATTTCATTCTAATTCCTTCAATCTCTTTAATTACTGGTAAAAACTTTTGCATATAATTAGTGATCGATTGTCATCTTAGGCTTTTCTTAGTAATTCTGTGATCTTTCTCCCTTAAACTTTATGATTGAGTGTTCAATTGTTCACAGATGAAGTTAAAACTTATTAGACTGATCATAAGATAGTGATAGTCTAATATTGCAATTTCAATTAATTTTCTTTTTATAGTAAGAGTGTTGTCTTTCTGGAAACTGCAGGCTTAAATCATAAATATGATTCAATTCTTTATTTTTGGTGTTTATTTTCCATATTAATTCTCTGTTATGCAAGATTTTTATCTTGTTTAAGCTTGTAATCGTATGAATCCTAGTGCTTGAAACTAATTACATGCTCTTAAGAACTTAAAAAAAAATATCTTCCTAGTGCTTGAAACTAACGCAGCAGAAGATTGAAGCCACTATTGAAAATAATGATGCTAGTATATTCGTCTAAACTGCAGTCTCAAAACTCCCACAGTTAACTGCACAGGAAAGTTCGACTTCATTCCCCAGTTGGATCTTTCCCTAAGATCTCATCCGAGCACATGTGAGGCTGTGACAATGAACTCGCTGAGGAAAGGAGTACCATCATGCATTTAAATGCCTCAGCTTTCAAGCGGTAACCATTGAAATGCCTTGTTATTCTTGTACTTTTTCTTTTATTTTAAGTAGTTTATTTAAAAGAATAAAAAGGGTCCAATATCTTTAATCAAATTAACAGGCTCCATTTATCAAATCTCCTATACAAACTATAATGGTATTGGACATGAATTTTGTTACAAGCACCTGGGGGATATATTAATGATAGTGAACTGAGTGATAAGTTTTTAGTAACATAATATAAGTTTTTTGAAATGTATTTAAAAAATAGAAGAAAAAAGTTTCAAAGAACTAAAGTTACATGATTTGATATGCTTCATCTTTAACTTTAGAATAGGGATGGTAATAAGTTTTTCAAGTGTTGTCAGTCTTTAACAACTCTCATGTGTTGTTAATTTTAGGGTTAAGTACTTTTTCGTCTCTAAAGTCTGGAGTTAAAATCAAAATTGTCCCCGACCTTTTTTGTTATTAAAATCATCCTCAATGTTCATAAACACTTTAAAATCATCCTCCGTTCCAATAGCAAATTTTTTTGGTCAGTTTTGCCCCTTGTGTCTTTAACGCTTCTTTACATTCCCGCCGAACTTATTCACTTTCTCATTTACATTACACATTCAAAAACTGATGTTTCATCTTCAATGATGCCCTAATAGAGGTTCATCGTCGCCTGGGGGGGTATAGTTCCTGCATTTGGACTGCATTAGCAAGGGTGTGGAATAAGGTTGTTTCGCTGTTGTCATTGCGATTCAGGTATGTATGCACCATTGCATTATTGAATGCGTTGCTGTTGTAGTGAAGTTGTTAAACTTGGTGTTGTCTGTGAAAGTTGCGATTTATTTTCGGCTTTGTGGAGCTTGTATTTAATAATGTTGTAATGGATTCCATTAGTTTTCTAAAACTGCTAGGGTTTGGTTCAAACTTTTTTCTTTTTTCGTTTTGTACCTCATAGACCTTTGATTTTAGAGGATGGGAAGCTTCAATCTAACTATCTATCATGGGAATCGATCTGGGTATGATAATGGGACACTATAGTATATAAGGGACAAAAGACACTTATTGAAGATGTTGAGAGTGATTGTTGGTCTGTATTTGAGGCATATGCAAAGTTAAGGCAATTTGGGTACAAAAATTCTAACATATTAGCTCTTTGGTATAAGGATCCAACAGCTGAATGGTTAGAGAAAGCTCTAAAGTTATTTGTTGTTGATAGAGGTGCACTTGAGATGTGTAGAATAGCAGAATTGAGGAGTCATGTTGAGATGTGCATGAGGTTGCCGATGCTGAAGGTGTTTCTAAAGTTGGGTATATTGATGTTGGGGGCAGAATAGAGGAAAATCCTTGGAATCAGTTGGTAGTTTATGAAGGTCAACAAGGTGAACAGGTCCAATTCGATAATTTGCAACAAATTAATGAAGGAGATAAGGTGCACCCAAATGTAGCTGCTGAAAATACATGAAATGAATTAAACAGTGATGATGACAGTGACGATGAGGAGTTTCTTCTATCTAATTTTGAGGTTGACAGTGCATATGACATTCATTTTACAAATAGTGAAAAGGAATATGATTATGAGAGTGGGTTTGAGGAACTAAGAGGTGTTAAGGATGGTTTTCGGGTTGATAAAGGCAAAGGAGTTGTGAATGGTGATTTCAATGATGAGGAAGGCTTCAATAGTGATGAATTGAATTCAGAGCATGAGGTTGGTGGTGGTTAAGATAAGGAAGATGGAGAAGAGAAAGATGACTATGAAAGTAGGAGGTATCCAATTCATAAGGATGTAAAAGACATGAGGAGCTATAAGTGGGAGGTAGAAACTGTATTTTCTTTAAGAGAGGAATTTAAAGACACTGTAATAGCCTATGCAGTACAATCAAGAAGGGGGATCAGGGATGGCAAGCTTGACTTGGTTAGAGTGAGGGTGGTTTGTCAACAGGATTGCCCTTTTTGGTTATATAATGTAAAAATGGTGAGGAAACAACTTGGCAGCTTAGGTCTATGAATCTTAAGCATACTTGTGACCAGACACATAGGGTTGGAATATTGCATACTCCGTGGCTGAGTAGAGCTTTTAAAAAGAAGATGGAGCAAAACTCAAAAGTGAAGAAAAAGGAATTGGTGAACAAGGCACAAAGGATGTGGAATCTGACTGTGACAACGTCAATGGCAGCTAGGTCAAGACAAGTTGCATTGGATGAAATACAAGGAACTCACAAGACTCAATATAAGAGGATAGCTGATTACTGCTCAAAGTTGCTAAGGGCTAACCCAGGGTCAACAGTGAAGCTCAAGGTACAGAGGTCCCCTGATTTTGAGAACGAGGTTCAACACTCTTCATTGAACAACTTCTGCATTTTTCAAAGAATATATGTATATCTAGATGCTTGCAAAAAGAGTTTTTTGCACTATAGGAGATTTATTGGATTGGATGACTGTTTTCTCAAGACACCTCAAGGGGGGCAGTTGTTGACTGCGATAGGGTGGGACCCTAATGATCAAATGCTTCCTATTGCATATGCCGTTGTTGAGGTAGAGACCAAAGACACCTGGAAATGGTTTCTCCACCTGCTAATTGATGATTTTGGCTATGAAACTATTAGAAGATCAACCTTCAGGTCTGATCAACAGAAGGTAAACAATTATTGTATTAATTTATGTTTAGTAATTCATTTAATTCTGATAAATAACATTGTAATAACACAAACTTTTACCTCTTTTTTTATGGATTACTATCCGCTTTTGACGAAGTTATCCCAAGTGTAGACCACAGGTTCTATGTAAGACATCTGTACAGTAACTTCAGGAAAAAGTTTCCTGGCTTTCACTTGAAGCAATTGATGTGGAGATGTGCAAAGGCTACACACTAGAAGGAATGGGAGAGAGAGACGGTAGTCATCCAAAAGGTCAATATTGAAGCTCACAGGCATCTGAATGCTATTGCTCCCAAATATTGGAGTAGACCCAGGTTTAACTATTATTCTAAATGTAACACTCTTGTAAATAACATGTGTGAAAGCTTTAATGGTACAATAGTAGAGTCTAGGAAAAAGCCTATTGTAACTATGCTAGAAGAAATTAGGGTTTATTTGATGAGTAGATGGGTTGTTAATAGAGAAAGAATTCAAAAGTTTAGTGGTATAATTTTACCTCGAATTAGGAAGAAAGTAGAGAGAAGGGGCAGGTCAGCTTGTGAGTAGAGACCTGACTAGGACCAAATTGTAGGTTAGGATTTTCTCCAAATAGATCTTTCGTTGCAAGTATAGCTCCGAACCAACAATTGGCCAATAGTCAAATTATTATTGTAAAGATTGTCGCAATTCAAAGCAAATATGAACTGAGAGTATTTAGACTCCCGGGTTGTCTTCCCTAAGAACTAATGCCAAGGAGTGCACACAATTTTGGTTGTGGGAAACAAGGGGAGTTTTCAATAAGATGGAAGCAACAAATAAAGAGATAAAAGAACTAGACAAAATTGCAATTAATAAACTAATGAAGGAATTAAAGAACTATGTATGTAATATGGACAAGTAACACTCAAAATTGATGGAAAGGTAGTTCAAAACATAAATAAAACCTTGACTTGGGATGAGTTATGGAATCCCTTCCTTACCATAACCACAACTATGATAATTATGATGGATTAATCTCACTAAGTCAACCCTCACATTGGAGAGTAAGTTAAATGAGCATAAGTTTTCTTAAACCACAAATCCTAGCTTGCTTGCTAATTACCTTAGCAACAAGTTAGTGGAAACAAGAACAATTAACAACCCAAGAATTATCACTAAATGTTGGACATTATGGCTCTAGTAATCCACTACAAGAAAACAAGCTTTTTGCTACGCTTTTAAAGCATGGCGAAAAGTCCAAAAAGGCGTATAGCTTTTCGCCACGCTTTTTGAGCTACCAGCACGCTTTTGAAAGGGTCACAATTGCAAGGGTGCCAGTTGCTCTATCGCCACGCTTTTGGTGACCTATCGTCATGCTTTTTTTCTTGCCAAGCTTTTAAAGATCGCCACGCTTTAAAAGCGTGGCCATATGTGTGAAATATGGCTACGCTTTTAAAGCGTGCCAATAGCATGCCATATGGCTACGCTTTAAAAGCGTGCCAATAGCAAGACATATGGCTACACTTTTAAAGCGTGCCAATAGCTGTGAGATACAGCTACACTTTTAAAGCGTGGCTGTTGATGCCCACTGTAACGTTATGGCCACGCTTTCAAAGCGTGGCAACAAGTGGAGATATGGCTACGCTTTGAAAGCATGCCAATAGGTACTGAACTAAATTACAGCTATAAGCGTGGCTGTTAATTGCTGTTGTACAATATGGCCACTCTTTTAAAGCGTGGCTGTAAGTTAGTTCAGTACCTATTGGCACTCTTTTTTTATAAACCTTACAAAATCATAGATAATTTTAAAATTTAAAAGATGACTACTAATTTTAAATCAACTAATCCTTACTTCATAAACTTGTCACAGAAAAAGTGTTTGATCACATGATATACTCTAACAAAATACCAAAAATCAAAGTCTCATCCACTAGCAATTTCCTAATACATGAATTACAATTCCAACATGGGTTACATTATCTACTTCCTTTACACTTCATTACAAAATATAAAACTTCATGATTACTGATCATCATTGTGAGAGAAATTGTTTTCAGCACTGCCCTGCATAATTTTAAATATTGTTGTGTGTTAGTGCATCTTATACCAAACCAAAAAATGAAAAGACATATATTACACATTAGCAATGTTAGTAGCAATAATTGTTTTATCAACAAACTGCCTTATAGTAGTACAATAATTGTAACCAGCAAAGGCTTTTCTTTCATTGAAAGGCACTATACTTTTTTTGTTCTTAAAGTTTTCAAAAAAGGGAAAGGGTACTGATATAGGAAGCTAACAATCAAACTGCCCCCTCTCCCTTTTTTTTTTTACTGCAACTGTCACATGTTTTACTCAACAATGGCATGTATCACCCTAACTCCTAATATATTTCACAACCAAATTAACCATTCTTGTATCCCTATATTGCACTTGCAGTCACATGCACCATAAGTTTATACTAGCAACTGGAGAATCAATACAAATTGCATATGGATCAATTCTATAACTGATTCCTTCTTCTGATTAATATTTAAGGTGGGAAAAGAAAGAAAGAAAAGACCAATCCCCAATAAATAAATCAAGCAAAATGAGATATACCATGAGAGCCATTAATTCCTTCTGGAGTCTACAAAAATCAATACAAATAAAACCATTAAAATTCAATTATGGTTTCTTTTCTTTTCCTTTTTCCAATTTGATTAGGAAAAAGTGCAAATCTTCAAAGAATTCTTGTGTTTTCCAAAATTGAGATTCAATGCCACACTAGATACCAAACAAAACACTACTGAAAAGTCAACAACTTTGAATTCAGATTCCAATTCAACACCATTAGCACCATTTATAATCTTTTATCTCACTATCAAATATCCAAAATCAACAACAACAATAAGTCAACAACTTTGAATGGAAATATATCGAATATCCAAAGATAGTTACTTACATCTTTGGGTGGAATATGAGTTGATTTGGAGGAGCGATGAGTATTTCTTGGTCTGCTACTTGAGGCATCCAAATGAGAATTTTGGGCAGCTTGCACTAAGGCTGCTACCTCTTCCTCACTCATTCCAGGGTTGACTTGGTGCACCAATACCTTTAATAAACTACATACACCGTCCATCTTCTTCTCTAATGATTCAACCTTGTCATTGTATTCAATTTTGACTTGTCGAATCTCCTCATCCTTTTTAAGAGAGATTCTTGTAATCGAAGCCCCATAACAACGAACTCGACCTGGTTGGTCCTTTCCTAGCACTCCTACAAATGCATCCTCATTATTTTCCCCTGCCTCTATGCGGGTTTGAAGTTCAGCCTGTCAAAAGTGAGGAGCAATAAAATACAAAGCTGCATTAACTCAATATTAATAGAAATCACTATAGAATTTATATTGTACAAATCCAAATACAAATACAAACAACTCACAATTGTGCTTTGTGTTTTAGCATCAATTTCTTTTCCTTTTTTACTTGTGCGAGTTGCTATGAAAACTTCAACTCTTGATGGTTCTTCACTGTTCTCTTTAGAGTCGTGCTAGAGTACATATAGAAAAATTTACATGAAGCATACTAACTAGAAAAGTACAACATGAATATATATGAGAAATCACAAAAAAATAAGTTATATTACCAGCTGCTTGCGCACTATTCCAAAATTTGTGGAACCCATCGGGTGAGGACATGTTTGCTTTGACCTATTTTCAGCATTTTTAGTAGACACATCCTAAATATAAACATGAAAAAGAGATGTTATTATTCTTAATAAACATGTTTTCTTGTTTTTTCAAAATCACATTACCTTTTTTCAAAACACCAAGTTTAATCACATAAAGAACTAAAAGACAATATTACCTTGACAGTCGGAAGACTCCAATACCGAATTAGTTTGCAAAATTGAACCTCAAGGATCTCTAACGGTCGATTCTTTATCATTTCTTTCTTTGTGTTGTACTTCAAGAAATGTTCCTTTTTTATTTCGCCTTTGTATTTTTTCCATGCACGACAAAATCCCTTCATTACCCACGGCTTTGAAGTTATTGGAAGAATGAATTTTTGCTAAACAAGACAACAAATTAGAATGTCAAAGGTTGGCATAAATAAAGTAACAAATAAATTTTAAAAAAATTATCTATAATGCTATATTTACATACATTGGCATACTCCCACATGTCCTCTTTGAGGTTTTTAGGCACACCATGCCAACTAGTATATAGCAAAGTCACAAAACGAGGATTTCTAACTGTTGTGCCCAAAATTTGGTTGAGGTTAGATACGACCTCCTTGGTTGGACCTATAGGCTGCTCTCCAAAAAATTCCACCTCCCGTCGATCATTAAAATAAGTGGCATGAAGCTTTTTGCACATAGTCTTTCCATAAATTTTTTTCTTTATTGTGCCTAAGTCCGATTAAAATAACAGAATTTTAACTCAAATCAACTTAGAAGTAATACAAGCTACATTTTGACAATAAGGTAAAACAAGAAAAACACCTTTATTACTAGCTTGTCCACCATTACCCCCATCATTTGCAGCATCATCAAGCTCATCTTCCTCATCTTTCTCATCTTCATCTTCCAAATTTATCCCATGTACCTTAAATACATGTCAAGACTCATTCCTTTTTTCGTTGAACTTGCACTTAGCTCGCTTGTATCTTCTCCCTCATCATCAGAACTTAAATCATTTTGTTCCATCGCATATTAAATGGTCATACACGACATCTCTCCTTAACCAAAGTCTATTACAACACTTTGCACATGGGTATTGAATTTCTTCTCCTTGAGGAATTTTCGGTGATGAAAAAGCAAAGTGTAAAAACTTTTCTACACCGAGTTGATATTCTTTTTCATGATGTGGTGTATCCATCCAATTCTTGGACACATCCATCAAAAACCTATATATTTCAAATAGATAGCTAAGTTTCTAGCTTGAAGTCTCTACTGCTAGTCTCACTAACTGCGAGTCTAGCTTCCTAATTAACTAAGAGACAATATTTTCCAAGTCTCCAAAATACTTTGAAGGCATTGGACATAAAATAGCATCAGAAAATTAAATTTTAGCAATTCTTAAAGAAGGTCCTGAAGTGAGTACCTCAGGAAAGCACTTAAGTTATCCGCATAACATCAATAACAAATTAATAGATGTATTTAAACTCGCATGAACCAACCTTAAATACTGTCTTAATCCGTACCACAACAGCACCAAAGTATTAGCGTAGCAAAAGCAGAATTAGAAAGGTAGCAGCGGCAGCGAATAGTGATTCAGCAGCAGATAATCAGTACCACAGCAACATCAAAGCAATACCACAGGAGAAGCAGAATAAAAGAAGTGGTAGTAGTAGTTGATAGATAACTATCAAAAGCCTGCTAGAAAGCATAATTAAATTTTTTTCTTACTTTAAAACATAAAAAATTCATGAATATAAACTCTTTTGAGAATATAAACACATTTCTTGATTATTTTTCGCTGTTATATAAACTGTTTTATGAATTACTAGTACTATTTCAATTTTGACTTAAAACTGGCAAGTATGTCTCAACTTTAATTTCTCTGAGATTAAAGTATATCTAGGCTGTGATTTTTCAATAATCTAATTGTAGGTCCCTGATAAGTATACTTTAAATACAATCATTCTCAAGCCATAAGGTAATCATAATAATAATAAACTTCTACCTAAGAATAACTGTATTAATTAAAGATTACTCCATCAAATAGAAACAGCAAAGCATGAAAAATTATGCAATTTTCTTTTTAATTCTAGTGTATTATTCAACCTTCTTTTTTCTCACAGAATTTTCTGACCATAGCAATCACATTGGAAAGACATGAGCAAACAACTCAGAATCAGAGTGTTAATCCTGTAGTGCCCTTTTTTCACTTTCTTCTATATTTTGCAGTCTAAAAAATATTTCCAAGTAATATTCAAAAAATGCAGTATGAAAAGAATAAGAACTCTACAACCCAAACTATCATATGTAATGTGGGTAGCATATGGCAAGAAATAGTTAAAAATAGTTGAAAGTTTAAGAAACCAAAGTATAAACAAAGCAGTACCATAGGAGCAGCAGAATAAAAGAATTGAAAATAATTTCATACCCTTAGCTTTAGATTCATTTTTATCCATTCAAACATACAAGAACAGATCATATTTATATTTTTGTTAAGAGTTTTCATTTATCAACATTTAATATTTTAGTCATATAATAATATTGTAGGATAATGGTCCATTTAAAAGACTAAAATCTAATCAATTTTTTTAAGATACTATATGTTAAAAAAAACTAATTATATATATATTTTTATATATTTTATACACTAGCATAACAACAGCTCAATGAAAGCAACAAAAGAAAACTACTTAGACAAAAGGCAACTAGAGTTGTTATTAGTTAGCTAAATGCCTAAATGTTTTGCGTTTAATTAATTATTTAATTAATTAATTAATTAATTATACTATTTAGTCACGCTTAAACGGATCCCACAAGCTTTTCCATGCATGAACAGAAAAAGAGTCCTTAGCTTGTTATATTGTAATGTATATATAAATATGAACTTGGATAGAGAAACAAGAATTCAGAATTGTGAACATGCATGCAATATTATTTGATATAAAAAATGTGATTCTTATGGTGAATTATTTGTTGAACATGAATTTAACTTGATGTAACGCATAAATTATTTTTTCCAAAACTACTTTTAGTACTTTAATCGGAATCAGAGCATGCACTGATAAGAGGAATAGCAAAGAGGCATATCAGAGAGCACTTGGCGTGCATTAATACTGATAATAACAAATAGCATAAACTAAGGAAATCAAATGCACCAATTCACAAAATTCAATATTAAAAGCACAAATAGTGGCAATCGGCAAGAATTAGTATCCAAATCCAGTAATAATAATCCAACAACTCAAGACAAAGACACCAGTAGCATCAATTCCCAAAGTCTTTACAAAATTCAGAAAACAGGGAAGGAGGAAGAAAAAATAGGTAATACCATCAACAGACATAGCAAAAACTAACAAGTTTCTTGGAGTCTTGTGGTGCAAATGGTAGAGCTTTGAAGAAATTAAATTTGTGAGATTGCTCCCTGAATTTGAGAAACAAAAATTTGTTACTATTTATCCAAAGTAAATTACAACATATCAGCATGAAAGCCTTATGCATAGCACATATAATAAAGTCAGCTGCAGAGAGTTAAATGGATAAAGCTAATACTACTAAGTACTTATTAATCAGCTTCAAAATATTGGGTAGTAACTATTAGATAGCTGATTAATTTTGAAGATTTCTGTTGCTTTCTGTCGGTGAAGAAATTAAATTAAAATAAAAATAATATAGGAATAACAATATATTATACATATACATATTGAAAATCATGTTACGGCTAATGTCCTTCATCATCAATTATTCGTCCCTTTAATTTTCTCTTAATATATATCTCATTAATCTTGGCATAAATTTCGTATATATTAGGAAAGGAAATGGATTAACCCATGAGAAAGAAATAAAAGAAAGATGAGAGAACTCAGAGAAGTGTGTTTATAAGGGAAAGAATCTTAAACCAAGGATTGAATTTTGGAAGTTAATTTTACAATTCGTGCAGGAACTTATGCAACATCCAAATGGTGCATTCCTGCTTCATTTCTACTAAGATTCAGTCAAATAAACCAAAACACAATGAAAACATAGGACCATGAACTCATGTTTGGTGATGATAACAATGGTCTCGACAACAAATAGCTACTTCTAAATTTACAAAAATGAAACAGTATTCAAATATATAAGTAACTTTAAATAATTTTAGCAAGAATTTAATTGTAAATTGTGCTCTATGCAGAGGATGATTTTTAAACTCTTAACTCCCCTGACAACTCCTTCAAAGTTCAAACTTTATGATTGGCTATCACTTAAAATTACTCAAAAAAAAAACATAATATAAAAAATTAATCTAACAGCGATATAAGAAAGAATAACAACAACTTCCAAGTGAACAAGAAAAGAAACATGAACTAAAAGTTCAACTACTTCTGCCACATAGATATCTGAATAGAACAGCAATAGAAAACTACTAGAAAACTAAAATTTAGATGAGAAATCATATCATACAGGCAATGATAGTGAGAATCTGTGAGTGTCATCAACAACCAACTCAAAAGGACCTTCCAAATTAACAGCCGTAGAGCTAACACGATGAATCAGAGGCCCTAAATCCTCTTCCACCGATTTGGGCTTCCTCCTCAACTTGCTCCAACTCACAACCTGGTCAGAGAATTTCACAAAAAAATTGCTCTTTTTCCCAAACCCAATTCTGAACTCGAAGTTCTGAAACGTTCCAAACCTGAACCTGTTCCCAATAGATTCCGAATTAGGAACCCACAAATCGTTCAAATCCCACTTCTGCTTCAACGAGATTGCCTTCAATACATCCTAATTTCAACGAATCAGGTAATTAAAAGTAAAAAATAAATGAACAGAAAGGGGGGAGGGAGTGAGAGGGGGTAAGGTGAAATAGGAAAAGAAATAAAAAAAGAGGACTTACAAAGAAGCAAGAAGCAGGAAGGGAGCGGCGCGGAAGGGGTTAGGGGGTTAGGGTTTTGCAGCGACGTAAGGGAGCAGCGGCAAAGGGGAGCATCCACGGCGAGTGAGGGCAAGGCACAATGAAGGTGGAGGAGTTAGGGCAGTGAGTTTCTCGTCGTGTTGGGGCTTTTGATGGAGGAGTTAGGGCAGAGCACGAACAAGAAGGGGTTAGGGCAGAGCACAACGAACCTTTTTCTCTAAGTGAACTGAGTCTTTAAATGAAGAAGGGGTTTTTTAATTTATCCCTACCTTTTTTTTTCGAGGGAACCTTTTGGCCACGCTTTTAAAGTGTGCCAAAAGGCTTGTAAGAAACGGCTATGCTTTTTGAATGCCACAATAACAAAACTCTGTTGATACACTCTAAAAGCGTGCCGGTTTCTCTCTACAGCTATGCTTTTTAAGCGTGAAAAATAAAAACGTGGCCAAATCTCGCATCAATTGTCACTCTCATAAAAGCGTGGCCATTGACACTGGTGCACAAATTGTAAATCACACTATTCACAACTCGTACCACTAACCAGCAAGTGCACTGGGTCGTCCAAGTAATACCTTACGTGAGTAAAGGTCGATCCCACGGTGATTGTTGGGTTGAAGAAAGCTATGGTTATTTTGTAATTCTTAGTCAGGAAATTAATAATAAAAATGATTGGGTTTGTGAAGAGTAAATAGCATAAATTAAATAATACTTATTATGCAGTAATGGAGAACAGATTAAGGATTTGGAGATGCTCTGTCTTCTGAATCTCTGCTTTCCTACTGTCTTCTTCTTCACGCACGCAAGGCTCTTTCCACGGCAAGCTGTATGTTGGTGGATCACCGTTGTCAATGGCTACCATCCGTCCTCTTAGTGAAAATGGTCCAAATGTGATGTCACCGAATGGCTAATCATCTCTCGGTTCTCACTCATGTTGGAATAGGATCCATTGATCCTTTTGCGTCTGTCACCACGCCCAGCACTCGTGAGTTTGAAGCTCGTCACAGTCATCTCATCCTAGATCCTACTCGGAATACCACAGACAAGGTTTAGACTTTCTGGATCTCAGGAATGGCCGCCAATAGTCCTAGTCTATACCATGAAGACTCTAATCATGAACCAAGAGGCTAAGAGATATACACTCAATCTAAGGTAGAACGGAGGTGGTTGTCAGGAACGCGTTCATAGGTTGAGAATGGTGATGAGTGTCACGGATCATCACATTCATCAGGGTGAAGTGCAAGTGAATATCTTAGAATAGAGACAAGCGTGATTGAATGGAAAACTGTAGTAATTGCATTAATTCATCGAAACACAGCAGAGCTCCTCACCCCCAACCATGGGGTTTAGAGACTCATGCCGTCAGAAATACAGTATGGAACGTGTAAAATGTCATGAGGTACATAGTCTCTAAAAGTAATATTTATACTAAACTAGTAACTAGGATTTACAGAAAATCATTAAACTAAGATGGATAGTGCAAAAATCTACTTCTGGGGCCCACTTAGTGTGTGTTTAGACTGAGCATTAAGCTTCACATGTGTAGAGGCTTCTTTTGGAGTTAAATGCCAGGTTGCAGCTTGTTTGTGGCGTTTAACTCTGGTTTGTAACTTGTTTCTGGCGTTTAACTTCAGAATAGGGCAGGAAGTTGGCGATCAACCCCAGTTTGCGTCATCAAAACTCGGGCAAAGTATAAACTATTATATATTGCTAGAAGGCCCTGGATGTCTACTTTCCAACGCAATTGAGAGCACACCATTTGGGTTTCTGTAGCTCCAGAAAATGCATTTCGAGTGCAGGAAGGTCAGAATCCAACAGCATCTGCACTCCTTTTTCAGCCTCTGAATCAGATTTTGCTCAGGTCCTTCAATTTCAGCCAAAAAATACCTGAAATTACAGAAAAACACACAAACTCATAGTAAAGTCCAGAAATGTGAATTTTGCTAGAAAACTAATAAAAACATAGTAAAAACTAATTAAATTATACTAAAAACTACCTAAAAATAATGCCAAAAAGCGTATAAATTATCCGCTCATCACAACACCAAACTTAAACTGTTGCTTGTCCTCAAGCAACTAGATAAATAAAATAGGATAGAAAGAAGGTCAAGAGGCAATAACATCTCAGAGTTTTACATGAAGCTCAAATTCTCATTAGATGAGCGGGACTAGTAGCTTTTTGCTTCTGAACAGTTTTGGCATCTCCATTCATCCTTTGAAGTTCAGAATGATTGGCCTCTATAGGAATTCAGAATTCAGATAGTGTTATTGATTCTCCTAGTTTAGTATGTTGATTCTTGAACACAGCTACTTTATGAGTCTTGGCCGTGGCCCTAAGCACTTTGTTTTCCAGTATTACCACTGGATACATAAATGCCACAGACACATAACTGGGTGAACCTTTTCAGATTGTGACTCAGCTTTGCTAGAGTTCCTAATTAGAGGTGTCCAGAGTTCTTAAGCACACTCTTTTTACTTTGGATCACGACTTTAACCACTCAGTCTCAAGCTTTTCACTTGACACCTTCACGCCACAAGCACATGGTTAGGGACAGCTTGGTTTAGCCGCTTAGGCCAGGATTTTATTCCTTTGGGCCCTCCTATCCACTGATGCTCAAAGCCTTGGACCCTTTTTATTTTACCCTTGCCTTTTGGTTTAAAGGGGTATTGGCTTTTTTTTTTGCTGTTTCTTCTTGCTTCAAGAATCAATTTCATGATTTTTCAGATTATCAATAACATTTCTCTTTTTCATCATTCTTCAAGAGCCAACAGTTTTAACATTCATAAACATCAAATTCAAAAGACATATGCACTGTTCAGGCATTCATTCAGAGAACAAAAAGTATTGCCACCATATATAAATAATTTGAATTTTTTTCTTATTAAAACTCGAAAATAAAATTGCCTCCTTATTCTAAAAATCTGCTATTTTATTCATGTTTAATGATGATAAGAAAGATAAATTATAACTTATTTGGGGATAGAAAAATAAAATAAATAAATAAAAAAGATGAAGGTACTAATTACTACTACTCATATAACTTCTAAGGCAGATTTCTAATAGTAAAAGTTATCACAAATTTAAGGCTAAGATTAGGACTCAACAACCTTTATTTTAGGAGATGGATGCTCCTTTAGTCTGTGGGGTGCTTGGCCCTTTAAGAGATAGCTTCTGGCGTTTCAGCTCCTGTAGCTCACGCCCTTGCTCCTCTTGTTCCTTCAGCAGTTTGCAGAGCATATTATTTTGAACTTGCTGTTCTTCTTTTAGTTGATCCATAGCTTCTTGCAGCTTGGTGACAGAGGCCTCTAGGCGGGTCTAGTAGTCAATCTGAGAGATTTCTGGGAGGAACTCATGTGCCCTCCTTTTGATGGGATTGTCTTGCACCTGTTGTCCTTCCATTGAATTTTTTGTGATTGGGTGCTCGACTGAGATATACTCATCCACTCCCATCTTTACCCCAGCATCCTTGCATTGCAGAGATATTAAGCTTGGGTAAGCCAATTTAGCTTCTTTGGAGTTCTTATTTGCAATTGTGTAGAGCTCACTCGAAATCAGATCTTCAACTTCCACTTCGTTTCCCTGCATAATACAATGGATCATGACTGCTCTTTTGAGGGTAACCTCAGAGTGGTTACTGGTGGGCAATATGGAATGCCCAATGAAGTCCAGCCAGCCTCTGGCGACTGGTTTGAGATCCCCTCTCTTGAGTTGAATTGGAACACCCTTTGTGTTGGTTGTCCACTTGGTTCCAGGGATGCATACATCCTTCAGAATTTGGTCCAAGCGCTTATCTGATCTCACCATTCTCTTACTGAAGGAGTCCGGATCATCTTGTAGTTGCTGCAGCTTGAAGATCTCTCTTATTTTGTCAATGTGGAAGTAAATAGATTTCCTTCTGACCATGGTTCGAAAGGTGTAAAAGGCGATTCCAGCCCTTCTTTGCCTATCTGTTTGCCACACATTTGCGTAGAATTCCTGAACCATATTTCTTCCCACCTTTGTCTCAGGATTAGCTAGGATTTCCCAGCCCCTGTTTCGAATTTACTCTTGGATCTCCGGATATTCATATTCTTGCAGATCGAATTTAACTTCCAGGATCACTGATCTTAGACCCATTATTCTGTAGTAATGGTCTGAGTGTTCTTTTGTTAAGAACTTCTCCTGATTCCAAAGTGGTTTTGGAATATTCTCTTTCTTTCCTCTTGAAGTGGTTTATTTTCCTCTAGGAGCCATGATCTCAGTGAGTCTTAGCTCAGTGATCACGTAAAACACAACACACCAAACTTAGAGGTTTGCTTGTCCTCAAGCAAAAGAAAGGAAAGGAGAGGAATAGAGGAAGAGGCAAGTTCGAATTGTGGAGGAGAGGGGAGGCCAAGTTTGGATTTATAAAGGAGGGGGTGGGTTTGAAAATTTTGAAAAAGATATGATAGAAGATATGATTTGAAAAAAAGATAATTATGATATGCAAAAGATGAAATTTTAAATTTGAAAAGATAATAGGAAAATTTTTGAAAAAGATAGATTAAATTTTGAAAAGATAATATGATAGTTTGAAAAAGACTTGAAAAGAATTAAAAAAAAGATAGATGAGTTTTTTTTGAAAAAGATTTGAAACAGAATTAAGAGATATATGGATCCAGAAAAAGATTTTAAGCGGGGTTTAAGAAAAATGAAGAAAGATTTTTAGGATAAAGATTTTGTTTTTTTTTTTTTTTGAATTTAAAATTGAAAGATGAGAGTTTGTAACATGTTGATGCAAGAAATTGTGGATGAAAGCATGAACATTTAAAAAAAAAATTAGATTTGGAAAACAAAACTCCCTTCTATCCACAATCCTGGCGTTAAACGCCCAACTGTTGCATGTTTTGGGTGTTTAACGTCCCTCTGTAGCCTTTTTTGGGCATTTAACGCCCAGCTGTTGCTTCTGGCTGTCATTAAACGCCAGAATCCTTTGTCACTGGGAGTTTTTCTGAACTCCCAGGATGCTGTAAGTGTGGCATTAAACGGCTAGAATGGTACTCATTCTGGCGTTTAACGCCCAGAAAGGTATCATTACTGGCGTTAAACACCCAGTAGATGCTTCTTTTGGGCATTTAACGCCCAAATACACCTCTTACTGGCATTTTCTTGCCAGTGAGCTCCTTCTCCCTGTTTTGTACTCTGAATCCTTCTGTAACCCTGTGAACTTATGCAATTGATTTTTTACCTTGAAGATTATTTATATTAAACTCATATAATTATTATTTAAATAAAAATAGGCTTTGCTAATGGCTGGGTTGCCTCCCAGCAAGCGCTTCTTTATTGTCTTTAGCTGGACCTTGCTGAGCTTTTAATCTAGCCTCAGATTTGAGCACTCTTGCTCAGCATTGCCTTCAAGATAATGCTTGATTCTCTGTCCATTAACAATGAACTTCTTATTAGAATCAATGTCTTGAAGCTCCACATAGCCATATGGTGACACACTTGTAATCACATATGGTCCCCTCCACCGGGATTTCAGTTTCCCGGGGAATAGCCTGAGCCTAGAGTTAAACAGCAGAACCTTCTGTCTTGGTTCAAAGACTCTAGATGACAGCTTTCTGTCATGCCACCTTTTTGCTTTCTCTTTGTAAAGCTTGGCATTTTCGAAAGCAGTGAGTCTGAATTCCTCTAGCTCATTCAGCTGGAGCAATCTTTTTTCTCCAGCTAATTTAGCATCAAAGTTTAGGAATCTGGTTGCCCAGTAGGCCTTATGCTCCAGTTCCACGGGCAGATGACAGGCCTTACCATACACAAGCTGGTATGGAGAGGTCCCTATAGGAGTTTTGAATGCTGTTCTGTATGCCCACAGAGCGTCATCCAAGCTTCTTGCCCAATCCTTTCTACGGGTACTTACAGTCCATTCCAGGATTCTTTTTATTTCTCTGTTAGAGACTTCAGCTTGCTCATTTATCTGTGGATGATATGGAGTTGCCACCTTGTGGCTAATTCCATATCAGACCATAGCAGAGTAAAGCTGTTTGTTGCAGAAGTGAGTGCCCCATCACGGATTAGTGCTCTAGGGACATCAAACTTGCTGAAGATATGCTTCTAGAGGAACTTCAGCACTGTCTTAGTATCATTGGTGGGTGTTGCGATGGCCTCTACCCATTTGGATACATAGTTGACTGCCACCAGAATATAAGTATTTGAGTATGATGGTGGGAAAGGCCCCATGAAATCAATGCCCCATACGTCAAACAACTCAATCTCTAAGATCCCTTGCTGAGGCATGGTGTAACTGTAAGGCAGATGACCATCTCTCTGGCAGCTGTCACAGTTATGCACAAACTCTCAGGAGTCTTTATAGAGAGTGGGCCAGTAAAAGCCACATTGAAGAACTTTTGTGGCTGTTCGCTCACCTCCGAAATGTCCTCCATATTGTGATCCATGACAATGCCATAGGATCTTCTGTGCTTCTTCTCTAGGCACACACCTACGGATTATTCCATCTGCACATCTCTTAAAGAGATATGGTTCATCCCACAGGTAGTACTTTGCATCAGTAATTAATTTTTTCTTTTGTTGCTTACTGTACTCCTTGGGTATGAATCTTGCAGCCTTATAGTTTGCAATGTCTGTAAACCATGGTGTTTTCTGGATGGCAAACAGTTGCTCATCTAGAAAGGTTTCAGAGATCTCAATAGAGGAGAAGGACGCCCCTTCTACTGGTTCTATCCGGGACAGATGATCAGCCACTTGGTTCTCTGTCCATTTTCTATCTCTTATTTCTATATCAAACTCTTGCAGAAGCAACACCCATCTTATGAGCTTGGGTTTTGAATCCTACTTTGTGAGTAGATATTTAAGAGCAGCATGGTCAGTGTACACAATCACTTTGGATCCTACTAAGTATGATCTAAACTTGTCAATGGCGTAAACCACTGTAAGCAATTCTTTTTCTGTGGTTGTGTAATTTTTCTGGGCATCATTTAAAACGTGGCTAGCATAATAAATGACATGCAGAAGCTTGTTATGACTCTGTCCCAGTACTGCACCAATGGCATGGTCACTGGCATCACACATTAGTTCGAATGGTAATGTCCAGTCTGGTGCAGAAATAACTGGTGCTGTGACCAGCTTAGCTTTCAAAGTTTCAAACGCCTGCAGACACTCTGTGTCAAACACAAATGGCGTGTCAGCAGCTAACAGATTGCTCAGAGGTTTTGTAATTTTTGAAAAATCCTTTATAAACCTCCTGTAGAATCCTACATGCCCCACAAAGCTTCTGATGGCCTTAACATTGGCAGGTGGTGGTAATTTTTCAATTACTTCCACTTTAGCTAGATCCACCTATATTCCTTTGTTTGAAATTTTATGCCCAAGGACAATTCCTTCAGTCACCATAAAGTGACATTTTTCCCAATTTAAAACTAGGTTGGTCACTTGGCATCTTTTCAGAACAAGTGCTAGATGGTAAAGGCAGGAGCTGAATGAGTCTCCAAATATTAAGAAGTCATCCATGAAGACTTCTAGAAATTTCTCTACCATATCAGAGAAGATAGAGAGCATGAACCTCTGAAAAGTTGTAGGTGCATTGCACAGACCAAGAGGCATCCTTCTATAGGCAAACACTCCAGAAGGACATGTGAATGCTGTTTTCTCTTGGTCCTGAGGATCTACTGCAATTTGGTTGTAACCTGAATAGCCATCCAAAAAGCAGTAGTATTCATGACCTGCTAGTCTTTCTAGCATCTGGTCTATGAATGGTAAAGGAAAGTGATCCTTCCTGGTGGCCGTATTGAGCCTTCTGTAATCAATACACATATGCCACCCTGTAACTGTTCTTGTAGGAACCAGTTCATTTTTTTCATTATGAACTACTATCATGCCTCCCTTTTTGGGGACAACTTGGACAGGGCTCACCCAGGGGCTATCAGAAATAGGATAAATAATCCCAACTTCTAGTAACTTAGTGACCTCTTTCTGCACTACCTCCTTCATGGTGGGATTTAGCCGCCTCTGTGGTTGAACCACTGGCTTAGCATCGTCCTGCAATAAGATCTTGTGCATACATCTTACTGGGCTGATGCCCTTAAGATCACTTATGGACCACCCAAGAGCTGCCTTGTATGTCCTTAGCACTTGAAGTAGTTCTTCCTCTTCCTGTGGATTTAAAGCAGAGCTTATGATCACCGAAAAAGTGTCACCTTTTCCTAGAAATGCATATTTCAGAGAATGTGGTAGTGGTTTGAGCTTGGGTTTAGGAGGTTTCTCCTCTTCCTGAGGAATTTTCAGAGGCTCTTTTATTTCCTCTGACCCCTCCAGATCAGGCTGAACATCTTTAAAGATGTCTTCTAGCTCTGATTCGAGACTCTTAGCCATGTTGATCTCCTCTACCAGGAGTCAATAATATCAACACGCATGCAGTATTTTGATGTGTCTGGATGCTTCATTGCCTCAACAGCATTCAGCCTGAACTCATCCTCATTGACTCTTAAGGTCACTTCCCTTTTTTGGACATCAATGAGGGTCCGTCCAGTTGCTAGGAAGGGTCTTCCTAGAATGAGAGTTGCACTCTTGTGCTCCTCCATCTCCAGCACTACAAAGTCAGTAGGAAAGGCAAATGGCCCAACCTTGACAATCATGTCCTCAATTATGCCTGATGGATATTTAATGGAGCCATCAGCAAGTTGAAGACATATCCGGTTTGGTTTGACCTCTTCAGTCATGCTAAGCTTTCTGATAGTGGATGCAGGGATTAGATTGATACTTGCCCCATGGTCACATAAAGCTGTCTTGGTACAAGTACCCTCTAATGTGCATGGTATCATAAAGCTTTCGGGATCCTTAAGCTTTTCTGGTAAGCTTGTTAGGATGGCTGCACTACATTCTTCAGTGAGAAAAACTCTTTCTATTTCTCTCCAATCCTTCGTATGACTTAAGATCTCTTTCATGGCATAAGAGGGTATTTGCTCAAGTGCCTCTGCAAACAGAATCTTTATTTCAAGAGTCCTGAGATAGTCTGCAAAGTGGGCAAATTGTTTATCCTATTCCGCTTGGTGGAGTTTCTGAGGATAAGGTATCTTGGCTTTGTATTCTTCAACCTTAGTTGCTGCAGATTTATTTCCTGCAGAGGTGGTTGGAGAAGCCTTCTTAGAGGAATTATTATCAGTACTTGTAGGTGTATGATCCCTCACTGGCGCTTGAATGCCAGGGTTGGAAGCTGGATTGGTGTTTAACACCAAATTCTTACCTTTTTCTGGCATTTGAACGCCAGAATTGAGCTTCCATTGGGCGTTTGATGCCAACTCCTTACCTGTTTCTGGCATTTGAACGCCAGAACTGAGCATGGGTTGGGCGTTTAACGCCAGCTTTTCATCCTTTTTTGGCGTTTGAACGCCAGAATTATTCCTCTTTGGGCTCTTGTCGTCCTCAGAGGAATTTTGAGCAGTGGTTTGGTCATCCTCTGTCAGCTGTTCTCTTCTTGACTTTCTGCTGCTTTGAGTTGAGGTATTTAACGTTTTTCTACTTCTTAATTGAACTGCTTGGCACTCCTCTATTATCTGTTTTGATAACTGGTATTTTGTCTGATTCAATTGTGATTCCATATCCTTGTTAGCAATTTTGGTCTCTTGTAGCATCTCCTTAAATTCTGCTAACTGCCTTGTTATAGAAGATAGTTGCTGATTGAGTTCAACAACTTGTTCCTGAGGACTAAAGTCAGTTGATATAGCTTCTTCTTTCATGGAGGACTCATTACTTATGTACAGATGCTGATTTCTAGCAACTATATTGATAAGCTCTTGAGCCTCTTCAATAGTCTTTCTCATGTGTATAGATCCACCAGCTGAGTAGTCTAGAGATATCTGAGCTTTTTCTATAAGCCCATAGTAGAAGATGTCTAATTGCACCCACTCTGAAAATATTTCAGAGGGGAATTTTCTTAGCATCCCTCTGTACCTCTCCCAGGCGTTATAAAGGGATTCATCATCCTCTTGTTTAAAGCCTTGGATGTCTAACCTTAGCTATGTCATCCTTTTTGGAGGGAAATATTGATTCAGAAATTTATCTGATAACTGTTTCCATGTTCTTATGCTTGCTGTGGGTTGGTTATTTAACCACCTCTTAGCTTGATCTTTTACAGCAAATGGAAATAGTAACAGCCTGTATACATCCTGATCTACCTCCTTGTCACACACTGTGTCAGCAATTTGTAAGAACTGCGCCAGAAACTCAGTAGGTTCTTCCTGTGGAAGACCAGAATACTGGCAATTTTACTCCACCATGACAAGGAGTTGAGGATTTAGCTCAAAACTGCTTGCTTTGATGGGAGGTATACAGATGCTACTCCCATATGGAGCAGTAATGGGGTTAGCATATGACCCCAGAGTTCTTCTGGACTGTTCATTTCCACTTAGGTCCATGATGGATAAAAGGGAATGGATATGAATTGCAAATAAAATATATTTTTATTTTTATTATATTTAAGTAAAAACAAACCGAATTATTAAAAATAAAATAAAAATAATAAGATAAAATAAAATAATTAGAAATTAAAATATAAATTTTGAAAACTAAGAGAGAAATAAATTTGAAAACTAAAATAATTACTTAATTAAGAAGATTTGAAAAACTTTGGATATGATTTTTGAAAAAGATTTTGAATTTTGAAATTTCAAAACTAAGATAAGATAGAATAAAAAGTTTTAAAATAAAAATCTAAATTTTTTATGGGAAAATTCAAAAATTAATTAAAATAAAGAGAAAAGATATTTTTGAATTTAATGAAGAAAGAGAAAAACAGTAAAAATGACACCAAACTTAAATTTTTAGATCAAAACAAAGGAAACAAACAGGAAAACTTTGAATATTACGATGAACGCTAAGAACAACTTTTAAAAAAAATTTAAGAAAACAGAAACACAAAAGACACCAAACTTAAAAATTTTATATTCTGAGCACTAATAATTCAAAAAAAAATGAAAGAAAAATAAAATCATACAGTTGACACCAAACTTAAAATATGAAACTAAACTCAAACAGAAGAACTCAATTATTAGTTTATAAAAATTTTCGAAAAATTTAAAAAGAGAAAGTAAGGATTTAAAAAAAATTTCAACCAAAAACAATAATAGAAGACGCAATTTTAGTGACTCTAAACTAAAAAGATAAATTTTTCCTAATCTAATCAACAAAATAAACCGTCAGTTGTCCAAACTCGAACAATCCCCGGCAACGGCGCCAAAAAGTTGGTGCACGAATTGTAAATCACACTTTTCACAACTCGTACCACTAACCAGCAAGTGCACTGGGTCGTCCAAGTAATACCTTACGTGAGTAAGGGTCGATCCCACAGAGATTGTTTGCTTGAAGCAAACTATGGTTATTTTGTAATTCTTAGTCAGGAAATTAATAATAAAAATGATTGGGTTTGTAAAGAGTAAATAGCATAAATTAAATAATACTTGTTATGCAGTAATGGAGAACATATTAAGGATTTGGAGATTCTCTGTCTTCCGAATCTCTACTTTCCTACTGTCTTCTTCTTCACGCATGCAAGGCTCCTTCCATGGCAAGCTGTATGTTGGTAGATCACCGTTGTCAATGGCTACCATCCGTCCTCTCAGTGAAAATGGTCCAAATGCGCTGTCACCGCACGGCTAATCATCTGTCGGTTCTCACTCATGTTGGAATAGGATCCATTGATCCTTTTGCGTCTGTCACCACGCCCAGCACTCGTGAGTTTGAAGCTCGTCGCAGTCATCTCATCCCAGATCCTACTCAGAATACCACAGACAAGGTTTAGACTTTCCGGATCTCAGGAATGGACGCCAATAGTCCTAGCCTATACCACGAAGACTTTGATCATGAACCAAGAGGCTAAGAGATATACACTCAATCTAAGGTAGAACGGAGGTGGTTGTCAGGCACGCGTTCATAGGTTGAGAATGGTGATGAGTGTCACAGATCATCACATTCATCAGGGTGAAGTGCAAGTGAATATCTTAGAATAGAGACAAGCGTGATTGAATGGAAAACTGTAGTAATTGCATTAATTCATCGAAATACAGCAGAGCTCTGATGCGCATAAACGTGTTATGCTACGATTTAGGAAATTGCACGATCGGCAAAATTCCTTCCGGCAAGTGCACCGGTTATCGTTGTCAAGTAAAAACTCACAATAGAGTGAGGTCGAATCCCACAAGGATTGGTTGAGTGAGCAATTCGGATTAGAAGTGTGTTCTAGTTGAGCGGAATCAAGATTTGAGATGAGAATTGCGGAATGTAAAATTGGCGGGAAAAGTAAATGACAAGAAAATTAAATGGCTGAATCTTAAATTGCATGAATTAAAGAGCAGAATGTAAATTGCTGAAATTAAAAGGGAATGGGGATGATTGCAAGAATTGAATTGCGGAATGTAAAGAGAAAGTGGAAATCAGAAATGGGGAATTCATTGGGTTTAGGAGATATTGAAATCTCCGAATCAAAACATGTAAATCTCTTCCTCAACCAATGCATTCATTGAATTTTGCTTGGCAATCTTATATGATTGGATCCCAATTCCTTGGCTCACCAATGCTCTCTAAAAACAAACAAATTCCCAATCCCTTGGTTTAAATGTTCATAAGAAGAGATGATGCTTGATCACTGATTATACCACACAATTTCATGAACCACAATTTGGTAGGATTACATGTCACAATATCCATCCAAACCCCAATCCAATCCACTGTGAGAAAGCTTCTCTAGCATGAATCCTCCATTCCTTTCCCAAGGCTCCGAAGGATTCCAAGTATGAGTAGTTTCTTTCCCAAGACAACTACTCAATGGAATTAGATCGAGAAGCTTTCTAACAAAATTCAAGAGAAAAGATTGAAGAAGAAGATAAACTATTATTGATTCATTGAATTACAATAGAGCTCCCTAACCCAATGAAAGGGGTTTAGTGAATCATAGCTCTGAATTCAATTACAAAGAAAAGGAAAACTAGCTAAAAGTGAAAGTAAAAGTTCCAAAAGTCCCCATCAGGGGCTGGATTCCCCTTCAATCCCCCCCGTCTAAATGCAGAAACTAAGGCCTTTAAATAGGCTCCCTAAATTACAAAATGAAAATGAAATTCAAAGCAAATTACAATCAAATGAAAATAAACTATTCTAGATGATTCTTGTGGCCTTGATTTGGTGTTGTTGATGGGCCTTGCTTGCTTGAAGGGCTGAGTGACATAATTGATCCAAAAAGGATAATGATCCATTAAACTACACTCAAATGTTGCACCCCCTTTCTTGAGTCGTCACTTTGTTCTCTTGTTAACCTTGCCAATTTGATGCCAAATATAGACTATTATACCTCGTTGGAAAGCTATGGATGTCAGCTTTCTAACGCAACTGGAAGCACCTCAATTGGATCTCTACAACTCGAGTTATACTCCATGGAAGGTGAAGAGGTCAGCTGGCCTGATTGCATGTTGGTACTATGTTCTTCTATGCACATTACGGGGCTGTTTTCTCCCTCAATTTTTAGTATCCACCATGCATGCCATATATGCTTGGAAAGCTCTAGATGTCTTCTTTCCAATGCATTTTGAATCACCTCATTTGGAGTTTTGTAGCTCAAGTTATTTATGTTTGAAGAAGGCATGGTCAAGCTGTTCCATATAACACGTTTAAGCTTCAGTTTAAGGTTAAACTGAAGCTTAAACGTGGATAAAGGAAGGGCAGCCCTGGAGGTCGAACACGTTTAACCTCCAGTTTGAGGTCAAACTGGAGGTTAAACGTGGAAGCTTAGAATGGTAGCCCTGGAGGTGTCGAACACGTTTAACCTCCAGTTTGAGGTCAAACTGGAGGTTAAACGTGGAATGGCTCCCTGGTACTCTTCCTGGTTCTGGCGTTTAACCTCCAGTTTGAGGTCAAACTGGAGGTTAAACGTAGAACTCCTCCCTGAGTGGCATTATCATTCTGGCGTTTAACCTCCAGTTTGAGGTCAAACTGGAGGTTAAACTTCAATCCCAGCATTTCTTATCCTTCATGATTTTTGGCGTTTAAGCTCCAGTTTAGGCTTAAACTGGAACTTAAACTCCACATGTGATATTCAAGCTTCCTTTATTGATTTTGTTGCTTCCTTGCCTAGCCTCTTCTTCCCTGAAATCATCCAAACAGTTGCATCAAAGTCTTGCTAAAATTCATGAGAATTCTTCCATTCATAGCATTCAAGGAATATAACTAAAAACTCATGGAATTTGCATAAAAATCTTCATGTTTGAATGATTTAAGACAAGCATGACTATTTGGCCAAAATGATTACTTAAGGCTCAAGAAAATGCATAAAACAACTAAAAATAAAAGAAAAAGGCTAGTGAAACTAGCCTAAGATGCCTTGGCATCACAACACCAAACTTAATCCTTGCTTGTCCCCAAGCAAGTTCTGAATTATTGAGAAGAAAGAATGAAACAGAAAGTAAATTCATTAGCCATATCAGTAAGTAATTGACATTGATTAATGGGGTGTTCATGCAGAAAGTTGTTGCAGCATCACTTTATTGTTTCTTAGGTAAGAAAGTCACTTTTTATGTTTCCACTAAAACACTGCTTATGGCCTCTTGTTATTCACATATCCTTGGCAAGTTTCATTTCTTTGTTTTTCTTTTTATTTGAGCTTATTTGCTCCTTGTTGCTCAGTGTCATGTGTTGCTCAAGCCTTTGGCATTTTCTTTTTCTTATTAGTGCACTACACATATCCACTACAGGCATTTTAGTTCACATTTCTTCTTGAGACATTGGTGCCCAGCACCTCTTTGTGTGACTAAATGTTTTGTATTTAGGTTGCTCTTGATAATGGACTTTTGGTTGATAATCCCGGGTTAGTTAACCCAAGTTACCAAGTGTTGAAACACTCCTCAGAACCTATTCATCCAAGCATATCCTTAATACATAAACACCACAGGCATTTGTCTCAGAAGTTCAAACCATTGGTGCCTAGCTTATTTTCTCAAATTTTTTTTTTTTTTTTTTTTTTTTGCTTTTTGGTTGCCCTTTTTCAGTGGCTTTTTCTTCTTCTTGTTCTTTCTTTTTCATGGCCAAAGACATTTATTCATCAAGATCCATAGACAGCATCCTAATTTCCACTAAAAGTGACAATTCTAACTTTATTTCTTAGTGAGATGACTATTCAATCAAACATGCATACCACCACTTAATCTTATTTGATTTCTTACCAAATGGAATTGAGTTACTTTTGTTCAAACATTTCTTTTATTTTATGGAAACAGAACAAGCATGGCAAGCATACATTTAAGCAAGTGAAGTTTATCCAGACACTTAGACTATCACTTATTTGGAAATTAAACAAACAGACAAACAAAAACTGCAATGACTCAAACTTAAAGCAGGGGTGCATGCAAACTTCCAATATCAGCAATTCAAAGTACAAGCAATTAAGTGACAATACAACCTTTTAGCATCTTCTTTGTTGTTCAGCATCCTTCCTAGCCTTGGTGTTCTCTTTGATGATGATGTATATTCCTTCCATGAGATTGATTGTCTTCCTGCAAAGCTATTAGAAGTTGCTTGTTCCCCAAGCACTTTGGTTAGCATGCATGTATGTTTGTAGGCCTCTGAACTTAGATTGGTGTGTGAACACCAAACTTAGTTCCTTGCCATATGCAGCAATTTGGATCATATGCAGAAAACCTCATGTGCTTTTATTAAGAAAATAACTATGAACTAGAAAAAGAAACTATGAACTAGAAATTAAACTATTGTTTAAGTAGTTTCCCTGATTGGTTGGAGCTAGTGACTAGTCATGCTGAGGTAGAAATGTGCTTTTAATGAAGTTTTTGGTGGAACACCAAACTTAGAATCTCATATTCACCCTTGAATTGTTTTGGTGTGCAACACCAAACTTAGCTCCTTGCAATACAGATAAATCTACTTAACTCTTTTATTGAAATAACTAGAAAAGAAAAACTACCTTTGGTTGGGTTGCCTCCCAACAAGCGCTTCTTTAACGTCATTAGCTTGACATGCTGTTCTTGACTTTCTTCCTCTTCCTCCAGTTTGTTAAGAGGAATGACTTCAAGTGGATAAAGGAGCTAGTTAGTGCCCCTTGTTGTGAATGCTTCTTTCCAGCAAGCTTTCCCTTGTGATTGGCTTGAGTGAACTTGCTTGTTGGCTCAGGAGTTGGATTGTTCTTCGACCTTCTCTTCTTCATGGATATGGTCCTTTGTTTCTCGGTCACAATCCTCATTTTGGTGCTTGTTTCTACTGCCTTCACATCCTTGATCTCAGAACTTGGTTGTTGTTGGACAGTTGGAGTATCCTGTTCATCAAAAGCTTCCTGAATTTGTGGTTCAATGAACCCTTCCTCTTTGCAACTCTCTGTGTCATTGGAGTGTGATCTCCCTTGATTGACTTTCTCCCTTTCTTGTTCTTCTGATTCCTCCCTTGGGTTTGCCATGGTCTCACTAGAAGAATTGTGGGTAGGGATTTGCTTTGATAGATATCCAATTTGTGCTTCTAGCTTTTGAATGGCAGCACCTTGATTTTGTAAGTTGGATATCAATTCTTCCTTAAAGCCTTTCAAATCGGTTATGTCTTGACTCATGGTTGCAAGCATTCCTTCTATCCTGTTTAATTGATCTTGAAATTGTTGGTTCGGATTAGGTTGATGAGGTTGATTATCTTGGCTGTGATATGGTGGCTGGGAGTATGTGTTTTGTGTGGGTTGATAGAGTCTTTGGTTGGCGTGTTGGTAGTGGTATGACTCTTGTGTGTAGTGGAATGAGTCTTGTGGATAGTGAAATGAATTGTATGAATTTGAGAAGGAATTTTGTGCTGAGAATTGCTCAAGTGATGAAGAATTTGGATATGTAAAACTAGGAGGTGAGGTTGGATAATTCAGAGGTGATGGCTCTTGATGAATGGGGTGTGAATAAGTGATATCTCTTTGGTTTTGATCTTCCCAGCCACAACTTGAGTAGTGTTCAAATTCACCAAAACATGGACCATTTTGTGGCTCTGGGAAGTACCCCGTTTCCTGTTCCTGATACTCCCACCCACCATGAGCATAATAACATGAATCATTCTGTGGTGGTGGAGAGTTTCTCATGGATTTTGATTGACCAAAATATGATGGATACTCCTTTCTTTTTTGCAATGTGCTTAGTCTCAAACAATACTCATCCAAAGATAGTGGAAATCCCATAGTGAGGCAATATCACAAACAGCTAGTGGTTAGTATGCTAACAAGTGAATAAGCAAAGAAAACAAATTAAAATTTGCAGAAATTAGCAGTAATAAACTGAAACAAAAACTATTAACAAAAGAAAAGAAAAATTGCTCAATCTAGTTAACTTCCAATTGGAGAATTGTCAATCGAAAACCAATCCCCGGCAACGGCGCCATAAACTTGATGCGCATAAACGTGTTATGCTACGATTTAGGAAATTGCACAATCGGCAAAATTCCTTCCGGCAAGTGCACCGGTTATCGTTGTCAAGTAAAAACTCACAATAGAGTGAGGTCGAATCCCACAAGGATTGGTTGAGTGAGCAATTCGGATTAGAAGTGTGTTCTAGTTGAGCGGAATCAAGATTTGAGATGAGAATTGCGGAATGTAAAATTGGCGGGAAAAGTAAATGACAAGAAAATTAAATGGCTGAATCTTAAATTGCATGAATTAAAGAGCAGAATGTAAATTGCTGAAATTAAAAGGGAATGGGGATGATTGCAAGAATTGAATTGCGGAATGTAAAGAGAAAGTGGAAATCAGAAATGGGGAATTCATTGGGTTTAGGAGATATTGAAATCTCCGAATCAAAACATGTAAATCTCTTCCTCAACCAATGCATTCATTGAATTTTGCTTGGCAATCTTATATGATTGGATCCCAATTCCTTGGCTCACCAATGCTCTCTAAAAACAAACAAATTCCCAATCCCTTGGTTTAAATGTTCATAAGAAGAGATGATGCTTGATCACTGATTATACCACACAATTTCATGAACCACAATTTGGTAGGATTACATGTCACAATATCCATCCAAACCCCAATCCAATCCACTGTGAGAAAGCTTCTCTAGCATGAATCCTCCATTCCTTTCCCAAGGCTCCGAAGGATTCCAAGTATGAGTAGTTTCTTTCCCAAGACAACTACTCAATGGAATTAGATCGAGAAGCTTTCTAACAAAATTCAAGAGAAAAGATTGAAGAAGAAGATAAACTATTATTGATTCATTGAATTACAATAGAGCTCCCTAACCCAATGAAAGGGGTTTAGTGAATCATAGCTCTGAATTCAATTACAAAGAAAAGGAAAACTAGCTAAAAGTGAAAGTAAAAGTTCCAAAAGTCCCCATCAGGGGCTGGATTCCCCTTCAATCCCCCCGTCTAAATGCAGAAACTAAGGCCTTTAAATAGGCTCCCTAAATTACAAAATGAAAATGAAATTCAAAGCAAATTACAATCAAATGAAAATAAACTATTCTAGATGATTCTTGTGGCCTTGATTTGGTGTTGTTGATGGGCCTTGCTTGCTTGAAGGGCTGAGTGACATAATTGATCCAAAAAGGATAATGATCCATTAAACTACACTCAAATGTTGCACCCCCTTTCTTGAGTCGTCACTTTGTTCTCTTGTTAACCTTGCCAATTTGATGCCAAATATAGACTATTATACCTCGTTGGAAAGCTATGGATGTCAGCTTTCTAACGCAACTGGAAGCACCTCAATTGGATCTCTACAACTCGAGTTATACTCCATGGAAGGTGAAGAGGTCAGCTGGCCTGATTGCATGTTGGTACTATGTTCTTCTATGCACATTACGGGGCTGTTTTCTCCCTCAATTTTTAGTATCCACCATGCATGCCATATATGCTTGGAGAGCTCTAGATGTCTTCTTTCCAATGCATTTTGAATCACCTCATTTGGAGTTTTGTAGCTCAAGTTATTTATGTTTGAAGAAGGCATGGTCAAGCTGTTCCATATAACACGTTTAAGCTTCAGTTTAAGGTTAAACTGAAGCTTAAACGTGGATAAAGGAAGGGCAGCCCTGGAGGTCGAACACGTTTAACCTCCAGTTTGAGGTCAAACTGGAGGTTAAACGTGGAAGCTTAGAATGGTAGCCCTGGAGGTGTCGAACACGTTTAACCTCCAGTTTGAGGTCAAACTGGAGGTTAAACGTGGAATGGCTCCCTGGTACTCTTCCTGGTTCTGGCGTTTAACCTCCAGTTTGAGGTCAAACTGGAGGTTAAACGTAGAACTCCTCCCTGAGTGGCATTATCATTCTGGCGTTTAACCTCCAGTTTGAGGTCAAACTGGAGGTTAAACTTCAATCCCAGCATTTCTTATCCTTCATGATTTTTGGCGTTTAAGCTCCAGTTTAGGCTTAAACTGGAACTTAAACTCCACATGTGATATTCAAGCTTCCTTTATTGATTTTGTTGCTTCCTTGCCTAGCCTCTTCTTCCCTGAAATCATCCAAACAGTTGCATCAAAGTCTTGCTAAAATTCATGAGAATTCTTCCATTCATAGCATTCAAGGAATATAACTAAAAACTCATGGAATTTGCATAAAAATCTTCATGTTTGAATGATTTAAGACAAGCATGACTATTTGGCCAAAATGATTACTTAAGGCTCAAGAAAATGCATAAAACAACTAAAAATAAAAGAAAAAGGCTAGTGAAACTAGCCTAAGATGCCTTGGCATCAAGCTCCTCACCCCCAACTATGGGATTTAGAGACTCATGCCGTCAGAAATACAGTATGGAACATGTAAAATGTCATGAGGTACATAGTTAGTCTCTAAAAGTAATATTTATACTAAACTAGTAGCTAGGGTTTACAGAAAATCAGTAAACTAAGATGGATAGTGCAGAAATCCACTTCTGGGGCCCACTTAGTATGTGTTTGGGCTGAGCATTGAGCTTCACACGTGTAGAGGCTTCTTTTGGAGTTAAATTCCAGGTTGCAGCTTGTTTGTGGTGTTTAACTCTGGTTTGTAACTTGTTTCTGGCGTTTAACTTCAGAATAGGGCAGGAAGTTGGCGTTCAACGCCAGTTTGCGTCATCAAAAATCAGGCAAAGTATAGACTATTATATATTGCAGGAAAGCCCTGGATGTCTACTTTCCAACGCAATTGAGAGCGCGCCATTTGGATTTCTGTAGCTCCAGAAAATTCATTTCGAGTGTAGGGAGGTCAGAATCCAACAGCATCTGCAGTCCTTTTTCAGCCTCTAAATCAGATTTTGCTCAGGTCCCTCAATTTTAGCCAGAAAATACCTGAAATCATAGAAAAACACACAAACTCCTAGTAAAGTCCAGAAATGTGAATTTTGCTTGAAAAATAATAAAAATATAGTAAAAACTAATTAAATTATACTAAAAATAATGCCAAAAAGCGTATAAATTATCCACTCATTAGACACCTTTTGCCACGCTTTTGAAACGTAGCAAAAAAAACATGGCCAAATCTTTATTTTATCACCACCTTCATAAAAGCGTGGCCATAGGCCTTTTTTCTTGTAGTGATCCATACACTCATTTTCCCTAAGCCAAGGGGTGAAAATTACCCCATAATCAAAATTGGCATTTCATTAAACACATAGAGGGCATAAACATAAAACATGGCAAAATTGGGAAATTGATGAAAGCTATGAGCCATAAATGATCAAAATCAATAAAGGCAACTCAAACAAACATAAAATAAGCATCAAACATCAAATTCAACAACTAGAAAACCAAAATTGCAAGACTATATATAAATTGGCAAGAGAAATGAAAATATTAGAAAGTGTAGAACAAGTGTAGTAATTAAAAGAGAAATTAAAGAAATACTTACAATGAGATTGCTAAAATCCAAAATTCAGAACTTGAACTATAAAATTCTATAAAACCCTAATTAAACCCTAAGAGAGCAAAACCTAAAACTACACTAACACTACTCCTAAAATGTGTTTCTACCCTACAAGTGAGCTCCCTTTGTTATGTGCTGACATGCCCTTAATATAGCCTCTTAAACCAGCCTTCAGCACTTCAGAAATGGGCCTAGAGACCCCCAAAACTGCGCAGCACATGACTTTTTAATGGATGCATACGCTGGTACCTGTGCGGATGCACAGATGTGTGCGTCCGCACACTTCGCCAAATTTGCACTTGTGAGTACGCACAGAGGGTTGTGCGCACGCACACTTCGCGATGCTCTGGATTCGCTCTGCTTGGGTTCTTGTGCGTACGCACAGGTTGTTGTGTGCATGCACGCATGCTGATTTCCTTCTTGTGCATACGCACACATGGCTGTGTGCTTCTCCTTTGTTTTCTTCATGCTTTCTCCCTTTGTACATGCTTCCTTCCACTTTTGCCTCGCCAAACTTGCCTCTAGGACCTAAACTCACTCAACAACATGTCATGGCATCGAATGGCCTAAAAGTGAGATTAAAATCACTAATTTAAGCTCAAAATTGCATGTTTTCACATTTAGGCACAATCTAGAGAGAAAACTCAAAAGTATGCTATTTTAGTGAATAAGTGTGAGTTTATGTGATGAAATCCATTCAAATCAAATCAAAATACATCGTCAAATATAGATTCATCAAGACCTTATTAGTCTGTTGCACAGTCATATGAGGTGGTAAATGACTTGAACAAATATACTGATGATTTATCTGTTCGTGAGTGTTCATGTAGGAAATGGCAGCTCAGTGGCATTCCATGCACACATGCCATTAGCTCTATCAACTTCAAAGGACTGGGTATGGATGCATAGGTTGATGACTGCTATAAGAAGGAGACTTATGTCAAGTGCTATGATTCGGTCATATACCCTCTAAATGGCCCAGATATGTGAGAGAAGACTGAGTTTGATGATGTTATGCCACTACCCTATCAGAAACCTAGCCACAAACCAGTGAAGAAGAGGAAAAGAGGACCTGAGAAAGCTGAGGATAGAAGCCATAGTCACTTGTTTAGGAGGGGGTAGATTTAGAAGTGCTCAAATTATGGTTAATTAGGTCGCAAGAAGCGAGGATGCAGCAAGCCTCCCCTCCGTATAAGTGAATTTACTATATGTATTTTAGGGTTTTATTGTTATGGTCGGTTAAATGGAATTTGAGATATTTTTTGTATTTTTAGGCCCAACCATCTAAATAATCTGCTGTCAAAAAAACAAATAGAGGAAGAAAGAGATCATCTTCACTACCTGTTGTCCAATCTGCTGCTAGAGGGAGGAAGAGAATAGATCTACAACAAAAATCATCATCATAGCCCCAACCAGCCACCAGCACAACACCCACAACAAGGTCCAAGTCATCCTAACCCAAGTCCAAGCCCACACCACCATTATTTAAGCCCAACACATCAGCAGCAGCTCCTCTCCACCGAAGGCCCAAGATGAAACCCATCAGAAGTTCAACCCAACCACCTCCAGTGCCCAAGGAGAAGGATACATCAAGCTCAAACCAACCAATTATCAAGAATTTGTCCCTTAGTCGCAATATTGCACCACATGTTTCTCCATATAAGTTGAGGTTGATGGCAAAATTGCCTCCAAGAGCTTGGAAAAAACGCTAAAATGTCGAATGTTATGTGAAAAATGTAGGCTTAAGTTGATTATATTCTAAGTATGTTGAGACTTTATTTTGGCTTAATCTGATTATGTATTTTTGATGCTTTTTGTTGTTTAGACAATAATAGAGTTGCTCTAGATTTAATTTTATGCTGATAATGGTGACTTGGTTATAATCTTTGTTGTTGTAGCCCATTAGGGACAATATTTTTTTGAGGTAAAAGTGTCAACTAAGACAACTATTGCATATGATTATTAATGAATTGATTATGTTGTGTTTTAATGTATCTGTTTGTAGTTCTCTATTGTGTTAATTCATATTGCATATTGCATATTATACATTAATAAAGCAGGTCAAAGTATACAATTCTTTATTAACACAATTATTGTCAAGCTATATCATCACATTTTCATTAATCCAATTCTTTTTAAGCTACCATATCCAATTTGAATAACACAATTTCTTGTCAAATTACAGCTTCACAATTTTATTGATACAATTCTTGAGCAAGCTATAAAATCCAATTTCATTAACACAAATCCTGTCAAGCCACAGAAGAACATTTTCATTAACACAATTCTTGACAAGCTACAAAATCTAATTTCATTAACACAAAAAAGATCAAGCTACAACACACTTTTATTAAAAGCCTAAATACATACTAACTCAGAGAATCCGATTTTCTCAACTAATTTTATCAAGCCATTTTTAGAGGTACTACACAAGGTAGCCCCTATTTCTAATTCAATGAAATCTGCAACCAGAAAAAAAGACAACCAACCACACTGCAATAACCTTCAACTTCCACTCAAACTCCTTCACTTTTGCTTTTAGGCCTACAATTTTTCTCTTCAACCTTGCAGTATGCGGGTCTTCAGTTTCAGCTTCTGGGTCTGCCCAACAAAAAAATTGACACTCTTCTTTAATTTACAGGATCCCACCATAGTCAGTCCAACACCCAACAACAAAACAATATCATCAATCAAGAACAAAAATCCAAAAATGCACCTCATAGTAGACGCAGCCCCAAAATTGTCGACCAGGGTTATCTTTCGTTCCCAAAATTTGCAGCACAGGTCTCTCACCATGCCCACAAAGAAGCTCCCTCTTCTATGCAGACGAGCAACTCCGAAATGACCTTGAGCTCTGGAAAGCCATGGCAACACTACAAGCTTTGGAACCCTAGCAAATGTTCTAATATTTTAGTTGGTGGTGATATTTTGATTTAATCTCTTTCTTTCTAATCATTTATAGAAAAAAATTAAGTTATTTTTTTAAATCATTAAAACCATCAACTACCAGTAACAAACTAAAGCGTAAAATTGTTTGAAAAAATTCGTTATTGGAGGAGAGGATGATTTTAAAGTGTTTATGAACGTTGAGGATGATTTTAAAAATAAAAAAAGGCCGGGGACGATTTTGATTTTAGCCCCAGACCTTAAGGACAAAAAAAGTACTTAACTCTTAATTTTATTATGCTCATCATTAAGAGGTTTCTTGCAGGTATACAGACAATTAATTTCAAGCCTCACCTGGGATTTTAAACTTCTCTGACCAACTCTCCTATTTTGTTAACCAATGATTATCTCTTATAATTCCTTCTGCTTTGTTGTAGGGAACACGTTGGTGGTCCTCGCCAGACTTGTCGCGGCCCTAAAATTGGTCAGAAGAAACTTAGTTGATCACAAGTTCCTCTTCTTTGGGACTGGAGAGGGAAAATTATGAGATTACCTCTTTATTTTTTTAACATAAATTGCTTTTAGAGCAAGGTCCTTTTGATATATGTACATTGCTTCCTTTTCCAGAAGTAAGCTTTTAGCAATGCTTTTTGTTTCTAAGAGAAGGAATAAGAAACTGATACATTATCTATTTGATCTCTTAATTTGATTAATGAAGATGATAGAGAAGAGTGATGATTATGCCACCAGATAATGAATATTTGCGAGAGATAGTCAAACTAAAATATCCCTCTTTGGAGCTCCATGATGAATCCATATTTGATGATATATTTTGGTTTGATTTGAGTGGATTTCATCACATAAACCCACATTTATTCATCCAAATAGCATACTTTTGTGTTCTTTCCCTAATTTGAGCTTAATTGTGAAAACATACTCTTTTGTGCTTATTTTGATCAATTTTATTCCACTTTCATTCCATTCGATGCCTTGATGGTTTTGATGAGTGATTTCAGGTATAATAGGTTGGAATGGCTTGATAAGAGTGGAGCAGAAGCATGCAATAGGGAGAAAACATGAAGAAAACAAAGGAGAAGCACACACTGGAGTGTGCGTACGCACAACTCACTATGCGTCGCACAAGAAGTGAAACAGCATGTGTGTGGTGCACGGAATTGTGATCACACTTTTCACCACTCCGATACAACTAACCAGCAAGTGCATCGGGTCGTCCAAGTAATAAAACCTTACGCGAGTAAGGGTCGATCCCACGGAGATTGCCGGCTTGAAGCAAGCTATGGTCATCCTGTAAATCTTAGTCAGGCGGATTCAATTGGTTATGAGTTTTGATAATTGAAAGATAAATAAAACGTAAATTAAAATAAAGATACTTATGTAATTCGTTGGTGGAAATTTCAGATAAGCGTTTGGAGATGCTTTGTTGCTTCTGAACCTCTGCTTTCCTATTGTCTTTATCCAATCATGCGTGCTCCCTTCCATGGCAAGCTGTATGTTGGTGGATCACCGTTGTCAATGGCTACCATCCGTCCTCTCAGTGAAAATGGTCCAGGAACGGCTGTACGGCTAATAATCTGTCGGATCTCTCATCTCGGATGAAAAAGACCAGGCACAGCTACCGCACGGCTAATCATCTGTCGGTTCTCACTTGTGTCGGAATAGGATCTCTCTATCCTTTTGCACACTGTCACTGCACCCAACATTCGTGAGTTTGAAGCTCGTTTGTTCTAGCCTTTACCACGAAGGTTCTGATCTCTGTGAGTTCGACTGCTCTGTTTTCAGGAGATGCAAGTCAAAGTCACGAACCAGAGGCCTAAGAGATTATACTCCAGCTGTCGCCCAATGACTACATTGAACATTATGTAGACCGCTTGTGGTTGTCAGGCACGCAGATCTTGGCTAAGCGAGTAATGAAGCTAGTGGGTGATTGTCACGGGTCACCCCTTCATTCTGACTTAACTGAATTAAGAATGAGAGTATATCTTGGAGAAGAGACATACGTGAATTGAAAGAGAAACAATAGTACTTTCATTAATTCATGAAGAATAGCAGAGCTCCGCACCTTAATATATGAGGTGTAGAAACTCCACCGTAGAAAATACATAAGAGAAAATAGCCTAGGCATCGTCGTGAGGCCAGCCAAGCATGAAGTTGATAAAAGATGATAAAAGTGATAAAGGTCCGAATACAATAGGAAAGACTAGTATTTATACTAAACTAGTTACTAAGGATTACAGAAATTGAGTAACTAAGTGCAGATAGTGTAGAAATCCACTTCTGGGGCCCACTTGGTGTGTGCTTGGGCTGAGCATTGAGCTTTACACGTACATAGGCCTTTTCTAGAGTTAAACGCCAGCTTGGATGCCAGTTTGGGCGTTTAACTCCAGTTCTGGTGCCAGTTCCAGCGTTTTACGCCAGAAAAGGGTCTCTGGATGTCGTTGAAAACCAGTTTGGGCCATCAAATATAGCTTTCCAGCCCAATTGAGAACGCGCCAATTGAACTTCTGTAGCTCCAGAAAAATGCATTTGGGTGCAGGGAGGTCAGAATCCAACAGCATCTGCAGTCCTTTCTCAGCCTCTGAGTCAGATTTTTGCTCAGGTCCCTCAATTTCAGCCAGAAAATACCTGAAATTACAGAAAAATACACAAACTCATAGTAAAGTCCAGAAATGTGATTTTTGCATAAAAACTAATAAAAATATAATAGAAAGTAACTAAAACATACTAAAAACTATGTAAAAACAATGCCAAAAAGCGTATAAATTATTGATAAACCCATATTTTATGATATAATTTGTGCTCAAATTTAGTGTTTTTATCAATTCTTCACCCACTTATTCATGTAAATTGCATGGTTTTACTTTTCCTTCCTTATTTTACGATATAAGTAAAAAACATGTTTCCTATGCTTTACAAATAATAATTTTAATTATCCATTATTACCATTCGATGCTGTGATGTGTGTATTAAGTATTTTCAGATCTCATTGGGCAGAAATGGCTCAAAGGACAAAAAAGAAACATACAAAAATGGAAAGAAAACAAAAAATGGAGTTGTGAAGAAAAAGGCAGCGACGCGAATGCATGAACGACGCGAACGCGTGCCTAGCGCGAAAATGCAACTACGCGAACGCATGGATGACGCGGACGCGCTCCTTGAGAAGAACGCAAATGACGCGGACGCGTGACTGACGCGTACGCGTGACAAAGAAAACTCCCAGATGACGCGAACGCGTGACCCACGCAGACGCGTGACAGACGCCACGTACAAAAATCTGCAGAAAACGCCCCCAGTGATTTCTGGACCCTTTTTCGGCCCAATCCAAGCCAGAAACACAAAATATAAGCCAGAGAATGGAGGAATCAAAGGATATACATAATACAATATTCATAATTCATAATTTTAGGATTAGATGTAGTTTTTAGAGAGAGAGGTTCTCTCCTCTCTCTTAGGTTTTAGGATTAGGATTCCTTTTATTTTTACCACTTCAATATCAGGTTCAATATTTTCCTTCAATTAACGTTTCTCCTTTATTTTTATTTATTCCAATACTTTTACTTGTTAATGTTCCAATTTGACTTATGAACCATTCATGTTATAATTTTCTTAATTAATATACTTTGAGGTATTTCAGATTAATAATTGTTTTATTCTCTTTATGATTGCTTCCAATTTAAATTTAGATTTATTTTCCCTCTTGTTTTAGTTGAGTAATTAGTAACACTTGAATTATCAAACTCAGCTGTTGATTGAAATTGTAATTCTTTGTTGATTAATTTGTACTCAAATAACTCTAGTCTTTCCATATGAGTTGACTGAGACCTGAGGGGCAAATTAATTAGTCCACTTGACTTTCCTTTGTTAGTAAAGGTTAATAAAAGTGGGAGCAAAATCCAATTCTTATCACACCTGATAAGGATAGTCAGGATAGGACCTCAATTTCTTATACCTTTCCAAGAGATATTTATAATTATTAATTTATTTTTCTCGTCATTTAAATTATCTGTTCCTTATTTCAAAACCCAAAAATACAATTTTCCATAACCAATATTAAATCACACTGCCCTGCAATTCCTTGAGAGACGACCCGAGGTTTAAATACTTCGGTTATTTATTTTTTATTGGGTTTGATTTAGTGACAAACAAAACTTTTGTACGAAAGGATTCTCTGTTGGTTCAGAAACTATACTATCAACGTGATTATTTTTATAAAATTCTAAATTAGCAGAAATCCGATCGTCAAACTGGCGCCGTTGCCGGAGAATTGCAACTGTGTGCCTTATTATTGGTTATTGTAAATATTTTCTTTTACTTGTTTATTTCTTTTTATTTTCGTTTTAAATTTTTATTATTTACTATGAACTCTCACCCCTATCGCTTCGAGTTTAGTTCTAATAATGTTGAGATGAATGGAAGCTATAACAGGAACATGCATCAAGGTCAAAACAATCAGAGATGGACGGAGCCACGAGGATCTGATCAACCCTTTAGGCAACAACACCTTCCAAACTATCATGGACGACGACCATTCAATAATGCATGGCAGAACAATAGTTATGGTGGAACCCCTTGTAATTACCGACAAGCCCCATCATACGCCTGTGAACCACCTCTTCAACGCAGCTTTGAACCACCACACTCACAAGCCAACTACCACCATTCACCTTCATATGACCCTAACCCGTATCGACCCCAATTCCAACCCAATTACTCCCAAGAACCACCACTTCCCTACGCACCATGTCCATATCCATCATTCCAAGAATCAAGGGAGCAACTCAAGGAAACATTTGAAAAATTTCATGCCACACTTCACCAATTGAATCAAGCGATCAATAGACTACCTTTCCGACATTCGGACACTCAAGGAACCCCCATGGCTACATGTGGACAAACTAATGAAGAACGCAGCATGAAGGAGATACTAGAAATGCCACTGGATAGTACGGAGCATGACTTTGTACTAGAACAAGTGGAGGACACTGAAATTATAGAAGAAGAAGAATTGGTTGAAGATTTAGGAGATGCTGAACCTCCATGGGAAGACAGAATTGAGGAGAATTCCATCAAGAAAAATTGATGCTAAAGAGGAAAGTGCACAACCTCCAAAGCAGGAATCTTATGAAGAACTAGACGGAATAACTCAACAAGCAAGTTTCCTTGATAGTGATGATCACGAGTCACATTCCCCTAGTAATGAACTTGCATCCGCAAGTGAACTCTTTGAGATGGAAGAATCTTCCCCAAGTGAATACGAAGATGATGCAGAGGTAGATTTTTCGCAACCTCCAACTTATGATTTGAGCGATGAGGAAGATATCGAAGATTTGGATCAAGATGTGATTAAAATTGAAGAAAACTGCAAGGAAGTGGAAGAATTTACGGAAGAATACAAGGGAGTAGAGCTTGCAAAACCACTGGAAACACCTATTCCAAGGCCATTACCGCCCAATACAAACTTCAAGTGGGTAAAATATTTAGCTTTTATCTTTACTTTTCCACTTGAATATGGTTTACTTGAAACAGATGGCCAGCTTAGAGCTCTTTGCGGCTTTAAGAGTAAAAGGGAAATGGTTTGTGCTCAAGGCTGGTATGCATGACTCAATAAAGTTCTACACTTCACTTTGAAGTGTAAGGATTGGTTTCGAGTTTGATTGAATGGGTCTAGGAAGATGTTTGGCCATCTTGGTGAGAACGCAACTTCCAAACCGCCCAGTTGGAAAAATAAAAATCAAGATAAAGGCGGATATAAAAGTAAGATTTGGGATCCTGGAATCTATTCTGACATTCAACATCCCAGGAACCTGAGAATCTGTTTGAAGCTGCTCAAGGGCTTTACATGCCTGGTTTGGGACCCCGGAGGCTGTTGGCATTCCAAACAGTGGTGGAGATTTTTGGATGAATTGAAGCACAAGCCACCATAACAAAGGACTCCCCAAATGTCCAACTTAAGGACTTTAACCAAAAGTGCTAGGTGGGAGACAACCCACCATGGTATGATTGTTCCTTCTTCAATTTTATTTCGTTTTGTTTATTTTTATTTTATATTACTTTCGTTGAACCTGGAATTATTCATAGCATCTACATTAGCATTGCATATTGCATACTGCATATTTCAGATTAAAAAAAAAAATCAACCCACGCGAGCGCGCAGGCCACGCGTGGGCGTCGAAGGAAAATCGGCGTAAAGATCCAACGCCCAGAAAGTTGGGCTGGAATCGTGCGGCTGGTGTGCTTTTAGCACAAATCGGCCCACGCGTTCACGTCCCTGACGCGAATGCGTCACTTGCATTTCGCACATCCCACACGAAAGCGTGAGCGACTCATTCGCGTGGATTTTATAAACCCTATTAGAAACAGAGAGTTGCGCCAGAACGACGTTGGAACTGTGCGTTTAGCACAATTTTCAGCGACGCATCCGCGTGCTTCACGCGTCCGCGTGCTTCACGCGTCCGCGTCCCTTACCTTTTACCCAATTCACGTGATCGCGTCAATGACGCGTTCGCGTCAACACCCTTTTCGCCCAATTCACGCGATCGCGTGCTCCACGCGTTCGTGTGGATTCAAAATCCTTAACCCCGAACCACGCAAAACCCTACCATTTCGCGTCCCCCAAACCCCCCACCCCCTCTGCAACTTCTCCTCTCCCAGCACCCAACCACCCCCACAGCCGCCGCGCCACCTCGGACTACCGCCGCTCCCGACCGCCGACGCCTCCCCTTCTTCTTCTTTTCTTTCTTCTCCTCCCTCCCCTTCTCCCTTCCTCCTACCTCCACGCTCGACCCCCACAACCGCCGCCGCTCCTGACCGCCGACGCCCCCCTTCTTCTTCTTTCCTTTCTTCTCCTCCCTCCCCTTCTCCCTTCCTCCTACCTCCACGCCCGACCCCTACAGCTGCCGCGCCAACCACCACCGCGCCACCCCCTGACCTCCAGCCAACCACCACACCCCCAACCACAACACATCCCTCACCCCCTTCTCTCTTCCCTTCCCTCAACTTTATCCACCCAAACCCACCAACTCGCCCATACCTCCACCTCCGACCGCCATCACGCTGCAACCCATCACCGCTGCATCACCAACAACACCACCATCTCTCTAAGCCTACTTTCTGTTTCTACACACTAGGTTCCGCCAACCACCGCTTTCATTTTTTGATTAGTCAATTAGTTGCATATTTTACAATTTTTGTTCGAAATAGGATAGTTAAAGATGCATGTTGTAGTGGATTTTAGGTGGTTAGGTAGCTAGGATGTGGTTAGTGGATTTAGGCATGATAATTTCACCGTTCGTGCTACCTGTTTTTTATATGATTCGCAATTCTAATTATGTTGTGGTGATTCTGTTCATATGTTGTTCTTCATATTTGATGCTGCTATTAGCATGTTCTTTCATGTTATTGCTATTTGCTACTCCTTTCAGCTATTTACTTTCATATGAACTGAATTTTTCTGCTGTTTTACTACCCGAAAACATCCAATTTTAGCCGGAATGCTGCCTAATTTTCTGCAAACTTTTGGTTTAATCTACTCCATTCATGTATTGGTTTGCAAACTCATTATTTTGCATTACTTGGCTGCAACCAAAACAATTCATGAATGCACGGGCTAGCATTCTTAAACCTTTTTGTTCCCTGAGTACTGAATTGCTTATTAATGATTTTATTCTCATTTTAAACTTTCTTTATTTATCAGAATTATCATCAATAAATTGCACTCCTTGCCTGATTATGAGTTGTTTGTTCCTCAACTTTGTGAATTTCTTGGTAACTAGGAAAACCATTCTCATGCCACTCACTTTAACTTCCTTTTTAACTCCTAACCAGCTCCATTTTCTAACTTCTTTGGCTTTTTCCTTAACAACTTTAACTTTCTAACTCAGGGCATGATTACTGTTTTTCCTAATTAACTTGAAATCCACTTCTATATATTTTAGATTGTGATTTTTACACTCGGACTTCTCATTCGAATTCAATCCAAAATGTACATATATTTAATTTATTTCATGCTTCTACTGCTTTTTTTGCCTTTTTGCTTCCTACTTGCCTACTTGCTTTCTTGCTTCTCCTACTACTTCTGCTTTTCAGGATGTCTGATTCCCAAAGGAAAGGAAAAGGCAAGGCTACTACATGAAAATGAAAAAGAGGAGAATCTTCTACCTCTATCTTGGACCTCCTTCACGACGATTCCTGGCCGGAAAAGAACTTTACCCTACAGGAAAAGGCCGACCAGCCTCGCAGGAAAAGGCCAACCAGCTCCTCACTGCAACTGATCCAATCAAATTTGCGAACAGATACTGTGAGCTCAAGTATCCAGTGTTTGCCATTACCAGGGACCTCTACCTGGAGAGAACTCTCAAAATCCCAGAAGAACTTAGCCAGTACACCTCCGAACAGATAAAACAAAGAGGCTGGTTCTTCATGGAAAGGAACTTGATAGAGGTAAATGCCTCCTGGGTCAGAGAATTTTACTGTAACTATTTTAAGACCTCCCTGGATGCAGTGCACCTCAGAGGGAAACAGATATTAGTCACTGAGGAAGCTATTGAGGATATCCTCTACCTTTAGCCTAAGTCAAATCAGCCTGACGGTTACCAAAAAGCTGAAGAAGATATGAGATACATGAGATTTGACTGGGATGCAGTCAAGCAGAGAATAACCCTTGATCCTACTGCCCTATGGGTCATGGGAAAGAATACACTGACGCCTAAGGGAATCAAGCTCATATATTTGAATGATGAGGCTCGACTTTGGCAGCAGATCCTAAGTAACTATGTGATGCTGAGCACTCATGAGACAGAGGTACCCGCTGCTATGATCACCCTCATCTGGTGTGTGATGGAGGGTAAGGACCTGTATCTTCCATGTTTCATCCGGTATTATATGGCCAGGGTCCATGTCAGAGGCACTCTTCCTTTCCCTTATCTGATCACCCAGCTAGGCCGTCGAGCTGACGTGCCTTCGGAGCTTGCTGATGAGAAGCCAACTACTGCAGACTGCAAGAAGATCATTCCTCACAACAGGAAGTTTCTGGCATTATGGTACAGACCTCCTTTTCTCACTGCCTCGGGTGAGGCAGCCACATCTTCAGATGCCCTTTCTGCATCCACTGCTGCACCAGCCCCACCCACTGCACCTTCACCTGCTCCTAAGCCCATTTATTATCTGGTGCACCGCTTCTTCGCACGCCTAGATCGTATGGAGCGTCGCCAGAAGCAACGCTATGAGCACCTCAAGTTGATGATCTGATCCGGCAGCGACATCCCCTCTGAGCCTGACACCGCTTCTGAGCCATCTGATGCGGAGGCGGATGATCATGAGGAGGAGGCACACGCCCAGGCAGAGCAGGGAGGACCTGAGCAGGCTGCACTCCATCATGAGGAGCCCCACCAGATCCAGGCCGCAGATCCCGAGATTCCTCTTCAGGCAGAGCCCCCACTGCAGCAGACACACCCTCCTACACTTATCCAGACTGCAGAGCCCCAGATCACCACCGAGACACCTACTGATGTGTATTTTTGGAAAATGAATTCCAAACACACAAATCTAACCGGCAAGTGCACCGGGTCGCATCAAGTAATAAAAACTCACGGGAGTGAGGTCGATCCCACAGGGATTGAAGGATTGAGCAATTTTAGTTTAGTGGTTGATTTAGTCAAGCAAATCAAAAGTTGATTTGAGTGGTTTGTATTCGACGGAAGCTAAATTGATTGAAATGTAAAGGGAGATTGGTAGATTGCAGAAAATTAAAGAGCAAAGAAAGTAAATAAGCTGAATCTTAAAGAGCAAGAAATTAGATGGCGGAAACTTAGAACGCAAGAAATGTAAATTGCAGAATCTTAAAGTGCAAGAAATGTAAATGGCTTGAATTGTAAAGGGAATTGGGAATGGGATTTGCAGAAATCAAACAAGGAAAAGTAAATTGCATTAATCAAACAAGTAGAAGGTAACTTGAATTGAACCGGATCTAAAACGGAAATGTAAACGAACTTGGGAAGCTTTAAACAGAAAATTTAAAATGCAAACTCCAGATCTCAGGACCCAAGAGACTAGATAACCGAGTCTAGATCTCAATGCCTTCCTAGATCCAAATGGAGAATTCAATTGCAAAGAACAGAGAAAAGTAAATAGCAGAATAAGTAGAAGAAGAAGCAATTAACAGAAATGGAAACTCAATGCTGAAAATTAAACAAGATCCCAAGGTGAGATTGAAACAGAATTTCTTCAATTCTCCACCCAAGATCCAAAACAAGAAAAGTAAAGAGTGCTGAGCAAGAACAAGGAAGAAGAGAGATCAATTCTCCTTCCTAATTCTCTAGAATTCTAAAGCAACAATTCAGAAAAATGTAAAGGTGAGCTCTCTGTAAGTGTTCTAAAAATTCTCTCCGAAAAAGCTCTCTAAAAACTTAAATCCTAAGCTATTTATACACTTTCTTCAAATGGTCTTCAAGCCTTGAATTGGGCCTTTGTTCTTGATGGAATTGGGTTGATAAAGGCCTTGGTTGATTGCTCTTGGAGTTGGAGAAAGATCCATTGTGAACCGGGTTGAAATCATAAAAGTTTGAGTAAAAGTTTGAGTAAAAGTTTGAGGCAAACTTTTACTCAAACTTTTTATACCAGATGGCTTAAGCTTGCTGCTACCAACGTTTGAGCCAAAGTTTGAGGTCAAACTTTTGCTCAAACGTTGGCCCCCTTGTAAATGTGTGTGGCGCCAACGTTTGCCAAAAAGCTTGAGGCAAACGTTGGCGCAAACTTTTCTCCTCCAGGGTGTGCAAGTGTGGCGCCAACGTTTGCCAAAAAGTTTGAGGCAAACGTTGGCGCAAGCTTTTCTCCTCCAGGGTGTTGGTTTTGTGATGCCAACGTTTGCCAAAAAGTTTGAGGCAAACGTTGGCTCAAGCTTTTCTCCCAAAAGTTTGAGCTAAAGTTTGAGGCAAACTTTTGCTCAAGCTTTTTTTCCTCTGGAGTGTTTTCAATTCTTCCAAAAGTTTGAGCTAAAGTTTGAGGCAAACTTTTGCTCAAGCTTTTTTTCCTCTGGTATGTTTTCAACTCTTTTAAAAGTTTGAGCTAAAGTTTGAGGCAAACTTTGGCTCAAGCTTTTTGTTCTCTCTTGCTCCTAGCCATTTCTTCTTTCTTCAACCTTCTTCAAAACTCTTTTCACCTATCATCAATCAACCAAACACATCAAAGCTTTGCTCAAAATCATGAGTTTGTTATTCTTTCATAATATATGACAATTATAGCATAAAATCTTATGAAATTGCATTAATTCATACATGGTTGATTGAATCAAAGGAAACATGGAAATCTACCCAATTGGCTTGCTTATGGCTCAAGAAAGTGTATAAATCAATCGAAAACAAAAGAAAAAGGCTAGTGAAACTAGGCTAAGATGACTTGTCATCACCTACTGCCCATCCTTCCAGAGATGACACTTCTCACACCCAGCCTGAGTAAGCATCGAGGACGATGCTATTATTTAAGTGTGGGGAGGTCGCCATCTCTGGCATACTTTATTTTGGTGAACCACTCTTCAGACACTTTTTATCCTATTTTGCTTATTTTTCTGTATTTTTATTTTTATTTTACCTTATCTTATTTATCTTTCAGTACTTGCACATTTTTCTTTTTTTTTTGTATTTTTACTATATTTCTGTATTTTGCACTTAGATTTATTTATATATTTATCTTAGATATTTAGTTTAGTTTAGTTGCAATTTTAGTTATTAAGTTGTGATATAGAATATATAGATTAATTAGTTTAGTTTACCCTTTTAGCATACGATAACTTGGATTAATTGAAAATAAAAAGAATAAACTAAAAACTTTAGTATAACAGAATCACAACAATCCACACACTGTATATATATGGCAATAAATGATTGGTTAATTTACATAACATTTTTCAAGGAAAAACACTAAGATTTTAAGGGCCACCCTAAGATTCACATTGAGTATAATGGGAACTCTTGATTTCTACTTGCATGACATACATAACTGATATATGGTTTTTGAGCTAGAGAATACACAACCTGTGAATTTTTTAGCTTATTTGTATGGTTACATTATTTAACCATAATTATTTTATTCTTGTGTGTTCGTCCTTCTTTTTTATTCTGGTAATCTTTTACTTTATTTCAATCTATATGTCCAATATAGAATATAGATACATACCAAGAGATGATTGAGGCCATCATTTTAATTTTTCCTCACTTATCCCAAATAAGCTTACCCTTTTACATCACCCTTGTTAGCCCCCTTGAGCTTTTAAATCCCCTTCTGTTCTATAACTACATCACTAGCCTTAAGCAGAAAAACAAATTAAAAACCCTAAATTGAATCCTTGGTTAGCTTAAGATAGAAATTGTGATGCACACTAAGTGTGGGGAAACATGGGAACATGGGTTGATAGGAAAAGGATTAATTCAATAGAGTAATAAGGATTTTGGGAGCATACTCATATAAAACCAAAATAAATAAAAATACCATGTGCATTGATATATGTTCTGTTTATATTTCAAAAAAAATTATATATTTTTTTTTCTTTTTAGTTAAATAAGTCAATAAAGGGACAAAATTACCCCAATAATAAGTTTAGTGAAGAAATCAATGCACATGATATAAGAATCAAAAATTAAATTTGGTACATGAGTATGTATTAAGAAAGTGAAAAAAATTGGGAATCCCAAGGAAATTATAATGTATATGGAATATGTGTATGTTAGGTGAGATCTTAGACTAATTAAGGATTCAACTTTGTTAACTCACTTAGCATCATATATATACCCTTACCCTTACCTTGGCCCCATTACAGCCTTTAAAAGACCTCATGATTTTTGTATGTCTATATTCGATATTTGTTGATTGGTTAGATGAAGAACAAAGTTTTAGAAAGCAAGAATAGAAAAGAATAGAGTGATTAACCCCAAACACTGAGTGAATAGAGAGTAAACACAAATCCAATGAGGGTTCAATAGCTCATCACCATATATCTCTGCTTAATTATTTAAGTGTCTTGCAAGCTTATGAAATATTTTTACCCAACTCAATTGTGACAGTGCTTTAACATGATCTAGGTTTGGCTATACATATATAATTCCTTGAAAATATGAATTAGATTAACCACATGTAAGCTCTACATATATAGGTGGGTGATAATTAAAATTGCATGATTCATGTAGGTAGTTTGCATTTAGAATAGATTGCATTGCATGAGATTCCACCATTCTAACTTCACTTTTTCTCTTGGATTTAGCATGAGGACATGCTATTGTTTAAGTGTGGGGAGTGACAAACCCCAATTTGACGGTTTATCTTGTATTGAATTTAGGGGATTTTATCACCTTTTACCCACATTTATTCAATGAAATAGCATGGTTTTGTATATTCTCCTTTAATTGTGCTTAAGAGTGAAAACATGCTTTTTAGGACTCAAAATAGCTAAATTTAATTCACCTTGATTCTATTAGATGCCTTGATATGTTTGTTAAGTGATTTAAGGTTTAGGAGGCAAATGATTGGATCAAGGGAATGAAGAAAGAAAGCATGAAAAGTTGGAGAACTCATGAAGAAATGGAAGAACCGGAAAGCTGTCAAGCCGACCTCTTCGCACTTAATCGACCATAACTTGAGCTACAGAGGTCCAAACGATGCGGTTCCAGTTGGGTTGGAAAGCTAACATCCGGGGCTTCGAAACGATATAAGATTTGCCATAGTTGCTACACGTATGGTGGCGCGCACGCGCAAAGTACGCGCACGCGCCGTTGCTGCCACCTAGTTCACTCAAAGCAAAACGTGGCCAACGAATTCTAAAGCCTTGTGGGCCCAATCCAACTCATTTCTGATGCTATTTAACCCAAGGAGTGAAGAGGGAAACATATGTTAGTTACCAATTAGTTTAGTTTAGCTTTGTAATTTGTTTCTAGAGAGAGAAGCTCTCACTTCTCTCTAGAATTAGGATTAGGTTAGCTCTTAGATCTAGATCTATTTCTTCTTATTCTCTCTTCTAATTTTCGTTCCTCTCCTCTATTGCACTTGTAGGATTCTTCTTCTAATGTAATTCCTTTGTTTGTAGTTTGTGAATTCTCTTTTGTAGATCTACATTTCTCCTTCAATGCAATTGGTAAGTTCTTTGTTGTTTCATGATTGATTTAGTTTTCTATTGTGGACCTCTTGGCTTTGTAGTTAGATCTCTCTTTAATTCTTGCAAATTTATGTGTTCACTTGTATTGCACTCTATGTTTTTGATGAAATGTCTCTTATAGCTATTAGTTAGATTTTGTTCCTCTTGGCTATGGTAGAGTAATTAGTGACGCTTGAGTTATCTAATGTCTTTGTTGATTGATAATTAGAAGTTGCTAATTGATTTAGATACCACTAAAGCTAGTCTTTCCCTTGGGAGTTGGCTAGGACTTGTGGAATCAAGTTGATTCATCCACTTGACTTTCCTCCATTATTAGAGGTTAACTAAGTGGTAGCAATGGACAATTGTGGTCACAATTGAGGAGGATAACTAGGATAGGACTTCTAATTCTCACAACCTTGCCAAGTGCTTTTTTAGTTGTTAGTTTATTTTCATTGTCATTTACATTTCATGTCTCTTATCCCAAAACCCCAAAATACAATCCATAACCAATAACAAGACACTTCATTGTAATTCCTAGGGAGAACGACCCGAGGTTTAAATACTTCGGTTTATAGAATTTAGGGGTTTGTTACTTGTGACAAACAACTTTTTGTATGAAAGGATTATTGTTGGTTTAGAAGCTATACTTTACAACGAGATTTCAATTGTGAATTTCTAAACCGTCAAAAATCCAATCGTCAAAATGGCGCCGTTGCCGGGGAATCGCAATGGTGTTATGTTATTGGTTATTGTACATATGTGAATAGTGTGAATATCTTGCTTTTTGCTTTATTTGCTAGTTGTAGAATTTTGTTTCTTTTGTTTTCTATTAGCTTTTGTTTTTATTTTATCTTTTCACCATGAATTCTCATTTTGGCTATGAGTGTGATTACAACTATGTTGTAGGTGATGGGAGCTACAATGAAGATGTGTGTCAAGGATGGGATAACCAAAGGTGGGAGGAGCCATATGCTTATGATCAATCCTCTTGGCAACAACCTCCACCAATGCACTATGAAGAAGAGCCATTCTATGATGCATATCAATCCAATGGCTATGGTGAATCTCCTTGTGACTTTCAAGAACCACCACCATATGCCTATGAGTCATATCCTCAACATGAACCTCAACCACACTCACAAGCCTATTTTCAACAAACACCTCCATATGACCATGATCCTTACCTACCATACCAACCCCCTTTTGAACCATATGAGCCATACATGGAACCACAATTCCAAGATCACTACTCCCAAGAACCACCTCAATACACACCACCACCTTACCAAGAAGAACCACCTTCCTATAATGAACTCTTTCTCCAAGACAATGAACCCTCTTATCCACCCCAATTCTCAATGGATGAAACCCTTAGCCTTATACTTCAAGGGCAAGGAGAAATGCAAAGGGAGACACTAGAATTTATGGCTACCTTGACCAAGGTAGTAAGCATTTTAGCCTCCCAATGCTTGAGCACTCAAAGCACTCCCATGGTCACATGTGGAGAACCAATTAAAGAGCATAGCATGAAAGAAAGATTGGAAACTCCGGTGGAAAAGGAGGAATGCTACTTTGTGTTAGAACAATTGGAGGAGCCTATGATTATTAAAGAAAAGGAAGAAGTGGTTGAAGACTTAGGAGATGCGGAACCTCCATGGGAAGCTAAAATCAAAGAAAATCCCTCCAAGAAGAGTAAATTTGATGTTGAGGAGGAAAGTGCACAACCTCCAAAACAATTTTTGAATGAAGACTTGGAAAGAATGAAGCAAGAATTGAGTTCCCTTGGTGATGAAGATCATGCATCCAACCATCTTGGTGGTGAATCCTTTGAATTTGAAGAACCTTCTCCCAATGAGATAGAAAGCAATGTGGAGGTAGATTTCTCTCAACCTCCCATTTATGATTTGAGTGATGAGGAAGAGTTAGATGAAATTGATGAACAAAGGATTGGAGGTGAAGAAGCTTATGAAGAGGTGGAGATTAATAAGGAAGAACACAAGGGAGTAAAGCTTGCTAGCACGTTGGAGATACCTCTCCCCAAGCCACCACCATCCATTCTTTCATTCAAGTGGGTAAATTCCTTATACTCAAGCTTTATTATTCCCCTTGAATATGGTTTGCTTGAGACGGATGGTCAACTTAGACATATTTGTGGCTTTAAAAGAAAAAAGGAAATGGCTAGTGGTTGGAAACATTATTCTAGGCTCATTATGGTTGCATGTTCAAAGCTTAATTGCACGGTTTGGTATAGAGCTAGATTGTTTGGGTCTAGGAGAATGTTTGGTCACTTTATTGAGAATTCTAAGGTCATGCCACCCAAATGGAATAATGATAATCAACTTGAAGATGGGTGTGGAAATAAGATATTGGATCCGGGAATATATGTGGATCAATTTTGGGAGCCCATGGTTTGTGAAGAACTCCATCAAGGCTTGAAGATATTAAAATTGAAGAATGGAGCTTATTGGAGATTCAAGCATTGGTGGATGTTCAAGGATAGCTTCAAGCACAAGCCACCTTGAGAGGAGCTCCCCATAAGTCCAACTTAAGGACAATAAACAAAAGTGCTAGGTGGGAGACAACCCACCATGGTAAAATCCTTTCATTTTCTCTTTTGTATATATTGGTAGAATTAGTTTAATTTCATATTTTGTTTAGTTAGTTAAGTATGTTTGGTAGTTTAAGTATGTTGAATAAGGTTTTATGGTGTTTTGGTAGCTGTTTGGAGGTTTGGAATGCTTGGATTGGTGCAAAAACATAGAAAAATTTTTTTTTGAAAAACAGAGCACCATCCACGCGTACGCGTACATGGCGCGTACGCGCACTTCCAGCATTTTCGACCATCCACGCGCGCGCGCCATGCGTGCGTACGCGTGGATTGAGAAGTTCTACATTCCATACATTTTCCAGAGAGTTATGCCCACGCCGCGCCAACGTTGTGCCTTTGGCACAAACCTATTTGCGCGCTCGCGCACATGACGCGTCCGCGCCACTCTCGAAATAAGCCAACGACGCGCGCGCGCCATGCGTGCGTGCGCGTGGATGCCCTTTCTTCCATCCATTTCTTTTCTTCTCCTCCTTCCATTTCTCCCTTTTTCCTTTCTTCTTTCCTTCTTCTACCCCTCATCCAACACTTCCAAACACCATCGATAACCATTTATTTTAGTTGGTTGTTAGTTAGCTAGTTAGTTAATTAGTTAGTTAGTTAATTGATTAGTTAGTTTTAGTTTAGTTTTCATTTTATTTTCTCTCTTTTCATTATAAGTGTTGGAGTATTGACTTTGTTTACTATACATTGCTATATCCCTTATTGCCTAAATGCTATTTTAGCATGAATGTTTTTAGATAATCTTTGTTGGATTCTATGATTGAGGTTATATTTTGCTACTTGGTTTTGAGTTCTTCATGCTTACCTTTTGAAAACTACCAAGTGATGAGAATTGTCTTCGAGCTTATAACTCTTTTGAATTGCATGTTGTAGCTAGCCACCATGTGACTTGAACCGTATTCTTTGATTAGGCAATCTCTTGATGGATAATGTTGAGCATTTACCTTAATGCATTGTATTTCATGATTATATCCATCCATATGTTTGACTTGAATGCTTTCATGCTTCTCTAATGCTTGTCTTACCTTACAAGCTTACTTAAAGCATCTCAAGCACACTAGGATAAGTGAAGTGCATGCTTCTTTTGTGACATAGCTTTTATGCTAATGTGTATTCTAAACCGCGCAATTTAGAATTCACACACCTAATATTTCTTAATGTCACACTAATTCACTCACCTCATTCTAGTGATTTACCTCATTCCAACAATGTATGCTTCCTTGCTTGTATATCTTCTCATCTTATGGTGTTATATTTTTGTTTTTCCTAACGAATGCACCACAAGCAACCATGGAAGTGGAAGAAAGAACACATAGCAATCCGGAGAGTCGTCGTACCCCCTTGCTCATCTTTGAGTGCACCGAGGACGGTGCAAACTTTTAAGTGTGGGGAGGTCGTCCGACCGATCGGCAATCTTGGGTGACAAATTTCTAACTCTAATACTTTTGCATTTCATTCTAGGATTTTAGGATTTTTACTTGCATTTTCTTATTTTTTCATATGCATACACAATAAGCTTAGTCAAAATAATGAGAATTTTTCAAGATTTCTATCTACAGGGCATGTCAATTGATTTGAGTGAAAACTTTTCATAGAACTTGCTTGAATTATATATATTGTGGAACATGTTTTGAGCTAAGAACACAGCTTGTGAGACTTGAGCCTAATGATGTGGTTACATCTTATAACCACTAATCTTTCCTTCTTGTGTGTATTATTCTCTTTCTATGATTGTAATCTTTGATTTGTTTGATTCTTTATGTCCATTATTTTGTGTATTCATGCATTTATGTGATTGAGGCCATCATCTCATTTAGCTCACTTACCCAAATGGCCTTACCTTCAATCTTCCTTTGTTAGCCAAATTTGAGCCTACGATTAACCCACTTTGTTCTTAATTTAGCACATTACAAGCCTTAAAGCGAAAAAACAATAATTGTCCCTTAATTTGGATCTTTGATTAGCTTAGGCTAGTGTGTGTGAGTATCATTCAAGTGTGGGAACCTTGGGATATTGGGTGAATAAAAGGGTAGTTTTGTAATGTTATTGGAAATATTGGGAATTGGGTACATACTCATGTATTGATCAAATGTAAAACCTTATGCATTGAGGTTCTTGTATATAAAAAAAAAATAAGAAAAACAATATGGAAAAGAAAAGAAAAAATTAGAAAAAGAAAGAAAAAAAGAATAAAAATAATAAAAAGGGGGACAAAATGCCCCAAGGTGAAGCTCAATAAGATCAATGCATATGAGTTGTGAAATGAAAAGAAAATGCATGAGTATGTGAAAAAGTGAAGAAGGGGTAGCTAGATTAGAACTTAATTGTATAGGATGTCATAGGTTAGGTGGGAAGTTTAAGCTTATCAAAGATTCAAATTTCAAGCTCACTTGACCAAATATGCATCCTACCTTGACCCTAGCCCCATTACAACCAATGAAAAGACCTCATGATACTTGTATGCATGCATGAAATAAATGTTGATTGTTAGAAGAAAAATAAATCTTGGAAAGCATGAAACAGAGGAGAATTGAGTGAATCAACCCTAAACACTTGAGCGAATAGAGTGCAAACACATCCGGTGAGGGTTTGATGCTCAATTACATGTTTTCACCTATGATCATCATTCTTCATGCAAGTTTGTAAAAATATTTAATAACTCAATTCAATTGTGGATTAGACTTGCTAGTCCTTAGCCCTTGTGCATATATGTTTCTTGGGAATTGATTTATTTTGACCAAGCACTTGCATTCATTTAGATAGTTGCATATAGGTAGATTGCATTTAGTTAGTTTCCATTGAATAAATGCCATACCCTTACTTCATTCTTGGTTTAAGCATGAGGACATGCTTGGTTTAAGTGTGGGGAGATTGACAAACCCCAATTTGACGGTTTATCTTGTATTGAATTTAGGGGATTTTATCACCTTTTACCCACATTTATTCAATGAAATAGCATGGTTTTGTATATTCTCCTTTAATTGTGCTTAAGAGTGAAAACATGCTTTTTAGGACTCAAAATAGCTAAATTTAATTCACCTTGATTCTATTAGATGCCTTGATATGTTTGTTAAGTGATTTAAGGTTTAGGAGGCAAATGATTGGATCAAGGGAATGAAGAAAGAAAGCATGAAAAGTTGGAGAACTCATGAAGAAATGGAAGAACCGGAAAGCTGTCAAGCCGACCTCTTCGCACTTAATCGACCATAACTTGAGCTACAGAGGTCCAAACGATGCGGTTCCAGTTGGGTTGGAAAGCTAACATCCGGGGCTTCGAAACGATATAAGATTTGCCATAGTTGCTACACGTATGGTGGCGCGCACGCGCAAAGTACGCGCACGCGCCGTTGCTGCCACCTAGTTCACTCAAAGCAAAACGTGGCCAACGAATTCTAAAGCCTTGTGGGCCCAATCCAACTCATTTCTGATGCTATTTAACCCAAGGAGTGAAGAGGGAAACATATGTTAGTTACCAATTAGTTTAGTTTAGCTTTGTAATTAGTTTCTAGAGAGAGAAGCTCTCACTTCTCTCTAGAATTAGGATTAGGTTAGCTCTTAGATCTAGATCTATTTCTTCTTATTCTCTCTTCTAATTTTCGTTCCTCTCCTCTATTGCACTTGTAGGATTCTTCTTCTAATGTAATTCCTTTGTTTGTAGTTTGTGAATTCTCTTTTGTAGATCTACATTTCTCCTTCAATGCAATTGGTAAGTTCTTTGTTGTTTCATGATTGATTTAGTTTTCTATTGTGGACCTCTTGGCTTTGTAGTTAGATCTCTCTTTAATTCTTGCAAATTTATGTGTTCACTTGTATTGCACTCTATGTTTTTGATGAAATGTCTCTTATAGCTATTAGTTAGATTTTGTTCCTCTTGGCTATGGTAGAGTAATTAGTGACGCTTGAGTTATCTAATGTCTTTGTTGATTGATAATTAGAAGTTGCTAATTGATTTAGATACCACTAAAGCTAGTTTTTCCCTTGGGAGTTGGCTAGGACTTGTGGAATCAAGTTGATTCATCCACTTGACTTTCTTCCATTATTAGAGGTTAACTAAGTGGTAGCAATGGACAATTGTGGTCACAATTGAGGAGGATAACTAGGATAGGACTTCTAATTCTCACAACCTTGCCAAGTGCTTTTTTAGTTGTTAGTTTATTTTCATTGTCATTTACATTTCATGTCTCTTATCCCAAAACCCCAAAATACAATCCATAACCAATAACAAGACACTTCATTGTAATTCCTAGGGAGAACGACCCGAGGTTTAAATACTTCGGTTTATAGAATTTAGGGGTTTGTTACTTGTGACAAACAACTTTTTGTATGAAAGGATTATTGTTGGTTTAGAAGCTGTACTTTACAACGAGATTTCAATTGTGAATTTCTAAACCGTCAAAAATCCAATCGTCAGGGAGGTTGATAAACCCATATTTTATGATATAATTTGTGCTCAAATTGAGTGTTTTTATCAATTCTTCACCCACTTATTCATGTAAATTGCATGGTTTTACTTTTCCTTCCTTATTTTACGATATAAGTGAAAAACATGTTTCCTATGCTTTAAAAATAATAATTTTAATTATCCATTATTACCATTCGATGCCGTGATGTGTGTGTTAAGTATTTTCAGATCTCATAGGGCAGGAAAGGCTCAAAGGACAAAAAGGAAACACACAAAAATGGAAGAAAAACACAAAAATGGAGTTGTGAAGAAAAAAGCAGCGACGCGAACGCATGGACGACTCGAACGCGTGCCTAGCACGAAAATGCAGCGACGCGAACGCATGGATGACGCAGATGCGCACCTTGAGCAGAACACAAATGACGCGGACGCGTGACTGACGCGTACGCGTGACAAGGAAAACTCCCAGATGATGCAAACGCGTGACCCACGCGCACGCGTGACAGACGCCACGTACAAAATCTGCAGAAAATGCCCCCAGCGATTTCTGGACCCTTTTTCGGCCCAATCCAAGCCAGAAACACAGAATATAAGCCAGAGAACGGAGGAATCAAAGGATATACAGAATACAATATTCATAATTGGTGCACAAAATTACAATCACACTTTTGCAACTCCGCACAACTAACCAGCAAGTGCACTGGGTCGTCCAAGTAATACCTTACGTGAGTAAGGGTCGATCCCACGGAGATTGTCGGCTTGAAGCAAGCTATGGTTATCTTGTAACTCTTAGTCAGGATATCAATAATTCTCAGATTTAATTGTAAAAAGTAAAAGAACATGAAATAAATACTTGTTATGCAGTAATGAAGAACAGGTTGAGGTTTTGGAGATGCTTTGTCTTCTGAATCTCTGCTTTCCTACTGTCTTCTTCTTCATGCACGCAAGGCTCCTTCCATGGCAAGCTTTATGTTGGGCATCACCGTTGTCAATGGCTACTTCCCGTCCTCTCAGTGAAAATGTTCCAAATGCGCTGTCACCGCACGGCTAATCAGTTGTTGGTTCTCGATCATGTTGGAATAGGATCCATTGATCCTTTTGCGTCTGTCACACGCCCAACACTCGTGAGTTTGAAGTTCGTCACAGTCATCCCTTCCCAGATCCTACTCGAAATACCACAGACAAAGTTTAGACTTTCCGAATCTCAAGAATGGCCGCCGGTAATTCTAGCCTAGACCACGAAGGTTTCAATTTTAGATTAGAAACCCAAGAGATACACATTCAAGGTTGATTGCATGTAGAACGGAGGTGGTTGTCAGGCATGCGTTCATAGATGAGAATGATGATGATTGTCACAGATCATCACATTCATCAGGTTGAAGTGCGAATGAATATCTTAGAATAGAAGCAAGCGTGATATAATGGAAAACAGAAGTAATTGCATTAATTCATGAAGAATAGCAGAGCTCCTCACCCCCCAACAATGGGGTTTAGAGACTCATGACGTAGAAGATACAATATGAAACTTGTAGAATGTCATGAGGTGCGAAAATACAATAGCAAAAGGTCCTATTTATAGAAAACGAGTAGCCTAGGGTTTACAAAAATGAGTAAATGATGCAGAATCCACTTCCGGGCCCACTTGGTGTGTGCTTGGGCTGAGCATTGAAGCTTTCATGTATAGAGACTTTTCTTGGAGTTAAACGCCAGCTTTTGTGCCAGTTTGGGCATTTAACTCCAGCTTTTATGCCAGTTCTGGCGTTTTGACGCCAGAATTTCTATGCTTACTTAGAACGCCGGTTTAGGCCATCAAATCTTGTGCAAAGTATGGACTATTATATATTGCTGGAAAGCCCAGAATGTCTACTTTCCAACGCAATTGAGAGCACGCCTATTGGGCTTCTGTAACTCCAGAAAATCCACTTCGAGTGCAGGGAGGTCAGAATCCAATAGCATCTGCAGTCCTTTTTCAGCCTCTGAATCAGATTTTGCTCAGGTCCCTCAATTTCAGGCAGAAAATACCTGAAATCACAGAAAAACACACAAACTCATAGTAAAGTCCAGAAATATGATTTTTATTTAAAAACTAATAAAAACATAATAAAAACTAACTAAAATATACTAAAAACATACTAAAAACAATGCCAAAAAGCGTATAAATTATCCGCTCATCACAACACCAAACTTAAATTGTTGCTTGTCCCCAAGCAACTGAAAATCAAATAGGATAAAAAGAAGAGAATATACAATGAATTCCAAAAACATCTATGAAGATCAGTCTTAATTAGATGAGCGGGGCTTTTAGCTTTTTGCTTCTGAACAGTTTTGGCATCTCACTTTATCCCTTGAAGTTCAGAATGATTGGCATCTATAGGAACTCAGAATTCAAATAGTGTTATTGATTCTCCTAGTTAAGTATGTTGATTCTTGAACACAGCTACTTTATGAGTCTTGGCCATGACCCAAAGCATTTTTTTCCAGTATTACCACCGGATACATAAATGCCACAGACACATAACTGGGTGAACCTTTTCAGATTGTGACTCAGCTTTGCTAGAGTCCCCAATTAGAGGTGTCCAGAGCTCTTAAGCACACTCTTTTTGCTTTTGGACCACGACTTTAACCGCTCAGTCTCAAGTTTTCACTTGACACCTTCACGCCACAAGCACATGGTTAGGGACAGCTTGGTTTAGCCGCTTTGGCCAGGATTTTATTCCTGTGGGCCCTCCTATCGACTGATGCTCAAAGCCTTGGATCCTTTTTTATTTTACCATTGCCTTTTGGTTTAAAGGTCTATTGGCTTTTTCTGCTTGCTTTTTCTTTTTCTTTCTTTCTCTTTTTTTCGCATTTTTTTTCTTTTTTTTTCGCAAGCTTTTCACTGCTTTTTCTTGCTTCAAGAATCATTTTTATGATTTTTCAGATCATCAATAACATTTCTCCTTTTCCATCATTCTTTCAAGAGCCAACAATTTTAACATTCATGAATCACAATATCAAAAATATGCACTGTTCAAGCATTCATTCAGAAAGACAAAAGTATTACCACCACATCAGAATAATTAATCTGTTCTAAAATTTGAAATTCATGTACTTCTTTTTCTTTTGCAATTAAAAACACTTTTTATTTAAGAAAGGTGATGGATTCATTTTCATAGCTTTAAGGCATAGACACTTAGACACTAGTGATCATGTAATAAGACATAAACATAAATAAACATAAAGCATAAAATCCGAAAAACAGAAAATAAAGAACAAGGACATTAAAGAACGGGTCCACCTTAGTGATGTCGGCTTGTTCTTCCTCTTGAAGATCTTATGGAGTGCTTGAGCTCCTCAATATCTCTTCCTTGCCTTTGTTGCTCCTCTCTCATAACTCTTTGGTCTTCTCTAATTTCATGGAGGATAATGGGTTGCTTTTGTTGAGGTCCATGAGTGGGCTCTCTTGTTTGCTCCATCCTCTTTCTAGTGATGTGCTTTTGAGATGAATCTCTCCATCTCTCATGACTCAGAGTTGGAAGCCACTGCCTTCTCTTTCCTCTTCCTAGAGGTTTCTCCGGCCTTAGGTGCCATAAATGTTTATAGAAAAATGAAAAGCAATGCTTTTACCACACCAAACTTAGAAGGTTTGCTCGTCCTCGAGCAAAAGATGTGTGAAAATGAAGGGGTAAAGATGGGTTTTTATAGGAGTGGAGAAAGGGTAAGGTTCGGCCATGTATGGGTGGGTTTGTAATGGATGGATGTGGATTGGTAAAGGTTTTATGGAGAAGAGGGTAGGATTTGATAAGTGAGGGGTTTTTGGGGAAGAGGTATTGAGGTGATTGGTGAAGGGTATATGGGGAAGAGTATTATGAAAAGGTGTGAAGAAGAGAGAGAGTAAGTTGAGGTTGGTGGGGATTCTGTGGGGTCCACAGATCCTGAGGTGTCAATGATTTCTCATCCCTGTACCAATTAGGCTTGCAAAACGCCCTTTGCTACCAATCCTGGCGTTAAACACCAGGTTGCTGCCCATTTCTGGCGTTTAACGCCAGCTTCTTGCCCTTTTCTGGCGTTAAACGCCAGTCTGGTGCCCTTACTGGCGTTTAAATGCCAGTAGGCTTCTCCTCCAGGGTGTGCTATTTTTCATTCTATTTTTCAGTTTGTTTTTGCTTTTTCAATTGTTTTTGTGACTTCACATGATCATCAACCTACAGAAATCATAAAATAACAATGGAAAATAGAAATTTAACATAGATAAGTAAAATTGGGTTGCCTCCTAACAAGCGCTTCTTTAATGTCAGTAGCTTGACAGTGGGCTCTGATGGAGCCTCACAAATACTCAGAGCATGATGATGGCCTCTTAACACCAAACTTAGAGTTTGGTTGTGGCCTCCCAACACCAAACTTAGAGTTTGAATGTGGGGGTTTTATTTGACTCTGTATTGAGAGAAGCCTTTCATGTTTCTTTCCTTTCCTGTCTGCAAACTATGGTGCTTCTTGAATGGCGAAGAGTTGCTCATCCGGAAAGGTTTCAGAGATCTCAGTAGGAGGGAGGGACGCCCCTGCTACTGGTTCTATCCGGGACAGGTGATCAGCTATCTGGTTCTCTGTCCCTTTTCTGTCTCTTATTTCTATATCAAACTCTTGCAGAAGCAACACCCATCTTATGAGCCTGGGTTTTGAATCCTACTTTGTGAGTAGGTATTTAAGAGCAGCATGGTCAGTATACACAATCACTTTTGAACCTACTAAATAGGATCTAAACTTGTCAATGGCATAAACCACTTCAAGTAACTCTTTTTCTGTGGTTGTGTAATTCTTCTGTGCATTATTTAAAACACGGCTAGCATAGTAAATGACGTGCAGAAGCTTGTTATGCCTCTGTCCCAACACTGCACCAATGGCATGGTCACTGGCATCACACATTAGTTCGAATGGTAATGTCCAGTCTGGTGCAGAGATGACTGGTGCTGTGACCAGCTTAGCTTTCAGGGTTTCAAACGCTTGCAGACACTCTGTGTCAAATACAAAGGGCGTGTCAGTAGCTAGCAGATTGCTCAGAGGTTTTGCAATTTTTGAAAAATCTTTTATAAAACTCCTGTAGAATCCTGCATGTCCCAGAAAGCTTCTGATTGCCTTTACATTGGCAGGTGGTGGTAATTTTTCAATTACTTCCACTTTAGCTTGATCCACCTCTATTCCCTTATTTGAAATTTTATGCCCAAGGACAATTCCTTCAGTCACCATGAAGTGACATTTTTTCCAGTTTAAAACTAGGTTGGTCTCTTGGCATCTTTTCAGAACAAGTGCTAAATGGTCAAGACAGGAGCTGAATGAGTCTCCAAATACTGAAAAGTCATCCATGAAGACTTCCAGAAATTTTTCTACCATATCAAAGAAGATAGAGAGCATGCACCTCTAAAAGGTTGCAGGTGCATTGCATAGACCAAAGGGCATCCTTCTGTAGGCAAATACTCCAGACGGACATGTGAATGCTATTTTTTCTTGGTCTTGAGGATCTACTGCAATTTGGTTGTATCCTGAATAGCCATCCAAAAAGCAGTAGTATTCATGACCTGCTAGTTTCTCTAGCATCTGGTCTATGAATGGTAAAGGAAAATGATCCTTTCTGGTGGCTGTATTAAGCCTTCTATAGTCAATACACATACGCCACCCTGTAACTGTTCTTGTAGGAACCAGTTCATTCTTTTCATTATGAACCACTATCATTCCTCCCTTCTTAGGGACAACATGGACAGGGCTCACCCAAGGGCTATCAGAAATAGGATAAATAATCCCAGCCTCTAGTAACTTAGTGACCTCTTTCTGCACCACTTCCTTCATGGCTGGATTTAGCCGCCTCTGTGGTTGGACCACTAGCTTAGCATCATCCTCCAATAAGATCTTGTGCATGCATCTTGCTGGGCTAATGCCCTTAAGATCACTTATGGACCACCCAAGAGCTGTCTTATGTGTACTCAGCACCTGAATTAGCGCTTTCTCTTCCTGTGGATTTAGAGCAGAGCTTATGATCACCGAAAAAGTGTCACCTTCTTCCAGAAATGCATATTTCATGGATGGTGGTAGTGGTTTGAGCTCGGGTTTAGGAGGCTTATCCTCTTCCTGAGGAATTTTCAGAGGTTCTTTTATTTCCTCTGATTTCTCCAGATCAGGCTGAACATCTTTAAAGATGTCCTCTAGCTCTGATTCAAGACTCTCAGTCATATTGATCTCTTCCACCAAGAAGTCAATAATATCAGTTCTCATTGATGAGCAGATAATTTATACACTTTTTGGCATTATTTTTAGTATGTTTTTAGTATGTTTTAGTTAGTTTTTATTATATTTTTATTAGTTTTAAGTTAAAAATCACTTTTCTGGACTTTACTATGAGTTTGTGTGTTTTTCTGTGATTTCAGGTATTTTCTGGCTGAAATTGAGGGACCTGAGCAAAAATCTGATTCAGAGGCTGAAAAGGACTGCAGATGCTGTTGGATTCTGACCTCCCTGCACTCGAAGTGGATTTTCTGGAGCTATAGAAGCCCAATTGGCGTGCTCTCAACTGAGTTGGAAAGTAGACATCCAGGGATTTCCATCAATATATAATAGTCCATACTTTGCCTGAGATTTGATGACCCAAACCAGCGTTCAAAGTCAGCATCAGAATTCCCAGCGTTAAACGCCGGAACTGGCACCAAAGTGGGAGTTAAATGCCCAAACTGGCACGAAAGCTGGCGTTTAACTCCAAGAGAAGTCTCTACACGAAAATGCTTCAATGCTCAGCCCAAGCACACACCAAGTGGGCCCGGAAGTGGATATTTACGTCATTTACTCATTTTTATAAATCTTAAGCTACTAGTTCTCTATAAATAGGACCTTTTGCTATTGTATTTGCAGGCTAATCTTTGATTAGTTCTATGCTACCTTAGATCACATTTTGGGGCTGGCCTTATGGCCATGCCTAGACCTTGTTCTTATGTCTTTTCAACGGTGGAGTTTCTACACACCATAGATTAAGGTGTGGAGCTCTGCTGTACCTCGAGTATCAATGCAATTACTATTGTTCTTCTATTCAATTCAGCTTGTTCTTGTTCTAAGATATCACTTGCTCTTTAACTTGATGAATGTGATGATCCATGACACTCATCATCATTCTCACCTATGAACGTGTGCCTGACAACCACCTCCGTTCTACCTTCGATTGAGTGTTTATCTCTTGGATTCCTTAATCAGGATCTTCGTGGTATAAGCTAGAATTGATGGCGGCATTCTTGAGAATCCAGAAAGTCTAAACCTTGTCTGTGGTATTCCGAGTAGGATTCAAGGATTGAATGACTGTGATGAGCTTCAAACTCGTGATTGTGGGGCGTTAGTGACAGACGCAAAAGAATCACTGGATTCTATTTTGACATGATCGAGAACCAGACTGGCGTTTAACGCCAGGAATGGGCAAGGAGCTGGCGTTAAACGCCAGAAAAGGGCACCAGCCCGGCGTTTAACGCCAGGATTGGCAGAAAGGGCATTTTTGCACGCCACTTGGTGCAGGGATGAGCCAGGATTGGCAGAAAGGGCATTTTTGCACGCCACTTGGTGCAGGGATGAGCTATCCTTGACACCTCAGGATCTGTGGACCCCACAGGATCCCCATCTACCCCACCTCTTTCTCTCTTCTTCACCCATTTACCAATCACCTCAATACCTCTTCCCCAAAATCCCCTCACCTATCAAATCCCACCATTCTCTTCAGCACTCACATCCATCCTTCATAAAACCCAACCTACCTCACCATTCAAATTCAAACCACTTTTCCTCCCAAACTCACCCATAATGGCCGAACTCTACCCCTCACTCCACCCCTATATAAACCCATCTTCACTCCTTCATTTTCACACAACCTAAACACTACTTCTCCCCCTTGGCCGAACCACAAACCCTCCTCTATCTCCCCCATTTTTCTTCTTCTTCTACTTTTCTCTTTCTTCTTTTGCTCGAGGACGAGCAAACCTTCTAAATTTGGTGTGGTAAAAGCGTTGCTTTTTGTTTTTCCATAACCATTTATGGCACTTAAGGCCGGAGAAACCTCTAGAAAGAGGAAAGGGAAGGCAAAAGCTTCCACCTCTGAGTCATGGGAGATGGAGAGATTTCTCTCAAGGGTGCATCAAGACCACTTCTATGAAGTTGTGGCCATGAAGAAGGTGATCCCCGAGGTCCCTTTTAAACTCAAAAAGAGTGAATATCTGTAGATCCGACATGAGATCCGAAGAAGAGGTTGGGAAGTTCTCACCAACCCCATTCAACAAGTCGGGATCTTAATGGTTCAAGAGTTCTATGCCAATGCATGGATCACCAAGAACCATGATCAAAGTGTGAACCCGGATCCAAAGAATTGGCTTACAATGGTTCGGGGAAAACGCTTAGATTTTAGTCCGGAAAATGTAAGGTTGGCATTCAACTTGCCCATGATGCAAGGAGATGAACACCCCTACACTAGAAGGGTCAACTTTGATCAAAGGTTGGACCAAGTCGTCATAGACATTTGTGAAGAGGGCGCTCAATGGAAGAGAGATTCAAGAGGAAAGCCGGTTCACTTAAGAAGGCATGACTTCAAGCCCGTGGCTAGGGGATGGTTGGAGTTTATCCAACGTTCAATCATTCACACTAGCAACCGGTCTGAAGCTACTATAGACCGGGCCATCATGATTCATAGCATCATGATTGGAGAGGAAGTAGAAGTTCATGAGGTTATATCCCAAGAACTCTATAAGGTGGCGGACAAGTCCTCTACCTCGGCAAGGTTAGCCTTCCCTCATCTCATTTGTCACCTCTGCAATTCGGCTGGAATTGACATAGAGGGAGACATCCTCATTGATGAGGACAAGCCCATCACTAAGAAAAGGATGGAGCAAACAAGAGATCCCACTCATGGACATGAGCATGAGGAAATTCCTCATCATGAAATCCCTGAGATGCCTCAAGGGATGCACTTTCCTCAAGAAAATTATTGGGAGCGAATCAACACCTCCCTAGGAGAATTGAGTTCCAACATGGGACAACTAAGGGTGGAGCACCAAGAACATTCCATCCTTCTCCATGAAATTAGAGAAGATCAAAGAACCATGAGAGAGGAGCAAGAAAGGCAAGGAAGAGACATTGAGGAGCTCAAACACTCCATAAGATCTTCAAGAGGAAGAACAAGCCGCCATCACTAAGGTGGACCCCGTTCTTTAATTTCCTTGTTCTTTATTTTCTGTTTTTCGAAAATTGTGCTCTATGTTTATTTATGTTTGTGTCTTTATTACATGATCATTAGTGTCTAAGTGTCTATGCCTTAAAGCCATGAAAATAAATCCATCACCTTTCTTAAATGAAAAATGTTCTTAATTGAAAAAGAAAAGAATTGCATGAATTTCGAATTTTATAGCAGATTAATTACTTTGATGTGGTGGCAATACTCTTATTTTCTGAATGTATGCTTGAATAGTGCATATGTCTTTTGAATTTGTTGTTCATGAATGTTAAAATTGTTGGCTCTTGAAAGAATGAAAGGAAAAGGAGAAATGTTATCTAATGATCTGAAAAATCATAAAATTGATTCTTGAAGCAAGAAAAAACAGTGAATTCAAAAAAAAAAAAAGAAAAAGAGCAGAAAAGCCAATAGCCCTTTAAACCAAAAGGCAAGGGTAAGAATAAAAAGGATCCAAGGCTTTGAGCATCAGTGGATAGGAGGGCCTACAGGAATAAAATCCTGGCCTAAGCGGCTAAACCAAGCTGTCCCTAACCATGTGCTTGTGGCGTGAAGGTGTCAAGTGAAAACTTGAGACTGAGCGGTTAAAGTCGAGGTCCAAAGCAAAAAGAAGAGTGTGCTTAAGAACCCTGGACACCTCTAATTGGGGACTCTAGCAAAGCTAAGTCACAATCTGAAAAGGTTCACCCAGTTAAGTGTCTGTGGCATTTATGTATCCGGTGGTAATACTGGAAAACAAAGTGCTTAGGGCCACGGCCAAGACTCATAAAGTAGCTGTGTTCAAGAATCAACATACTTAACTAGGAGAATCAATAACACTATCTAGATTCTGAGTTCCTATAGATGCCAATCATTCTGAACTTCAAGGGATAAAGTGAGATGCCAAAACTGTTCAGAGGCAAAAAGCTAAAAGCACCGCTCATCTAATTAATACTGATCTTCATAGATATTTTTGGAATTTATTGTATATTTTCTTCTTTTTATCCTATTTGATTTTCAGTTGCTTGGGGACAAGCAACAATTTAAGTTTGGTGTTGTGATGAGCAGATAATTTATACACTTTTTGGCATTGTTTTTAGTATGTTTTTAGTATGTTTTAGTTAGTTTTTATTATATTTTTATTAGTTTTAAGTTAAAAATTACTTTTCTGGACTTTACTATGATTTTGTGTGTTTTTCTGTGATTTCAGGTATTTTCTGGCTGAAATTGAGGGACCTGAGCAAAAATCTGATTCAGAGGCTGAAAAGGACTGCAGATGCTGTTGGATTCTGACCTCCCTGCACTCAAAGTGGATGTTCTAGAGCTACAGAAGCCCAATTGGCGCGCTCTCAACTGCGTTGGAAAGTAGACATCCAGGGCTTTCCAGCAATATATAATAGTCCATACTTTGCCCGAGATTTGATGACTCAAACCGGCGTTCAAAGTCAGAATTAGAATTCCCAGCGTTAAACGCCGGAACTGGCACCAAAGTGGGAGTTAAACGCCCAAACTGGCACGAAAGCTGGCGTTTAACTCCAAGAGAAGTCTCTACACGAAAATGCTTCAATGCTCAGCCCAAGCACACACCAAGTGGGCCTGGAAGTGGATATTTACGTTATTTACTCATTTTTGTAAATCTTAAGCTACTAGTTCTCTATAAATAGGACATTTTGCTATTGTATTTGCAGGCTAATCTTTGAGTAGTTCTATGCTACCTTAGATCACGTTTTGGGGCTGGCCTTATGGCCATGCCTAGACCTTGTTCTTATGTATTTTCAATGGTGGAGTTTCTACACACCATAGATTAAGGTGTGGAGCTCTGCTGTACCTCGAGTATCAATGCAATTACTATTGTTCTTCTATTCAATTCAGCTTGTTCTTGTTCTAAGATATCACTTGCTCTTCAACTTGATGAATGTGATGATCCGTGACACTCATCATCATTCTCACCTATGAACGTGTGCCTGACAACCACCTCCGTTCTACCTTCGATTGAGTGTTTATCTCTTGGATTCCTTAATCAGGATCTTCGTGGTATAAGCTAGAATTGATGGCGGCATTCTTGAGAATCCGGAAAGTCTAAACCTTGTCTGTGGTATTCCGAGTAGGATTCAAGGATTGAATGACTGTGACGAGCTTCAAACTCGTGATTGTGGGGCGTTAGTGACAGACGCAAAAGAATCACTGATTCTATTCCGACATGATCGAGAACCGACATATGAATAGCCGTGCTGTGACAGAGTGCGTTGAACATTTTTACTGAGAAGACGAGATTGTAGCCACTGACAACGGTGATGCCCAACATACAGCTTGCCATAGAAAGGAGTAAGAAGGATTGGATGAAGATAGTAAGAAAGTAGAGAGACGGGAGGGACAAAGCATCTTCATACGCTTATCTGAAATTTTCACCAATGAATTACATAAGTATCTCTATCTTTATTTTATGTTTTATTTATCTTTTAATCTTTCATCATCCATAACCATTTGAATCCGCCTGACTGAGATTTACAAGATGACCATAGCTTACTTTATACCAACAATCTCCGTGGGATCAACCCTTACTCGCGTAAGGTTTATTACTTGGACTACCCAGTGCACTTGCTGGTTAGTTGTGCGAAGTTGTGATAAAGAGTTGAGATTACAATTGTGCGTACCATGTTGATGGCGCCATTGATGATCACAATTTCGTGCACCACTCATGCAGTCATTTGATTTATCTGGATGCTGCATAGCTTTGACAACATTTAACTTGAACTCATCCTCATTGACTCTCAGGGTCACTTCCCCTTTTTGGACATCAATGAGAGTTCGTCCAGTTGCTAGGAAAGGTCTTCCTAGAATGAGAGTTGCACTCTTGTGCTCCTCCATTTCCAGCACTACAAAGTCAGTGGGAAAGGCAAATGGCCCAACCTTGACAATCATGTCCTCAATTATGCCTGATGGGCTTTTAATGGATCCATCAGCAAGTTGAAGACATATCCGGGTTGGTTTGACTTCTTCAGTCAAGCCAAGCTTTCTAATAGTGGATGCAGGTATTAGGTTGATACTTGCTCCAAGGTCACATAGAGCTGTCTTGGTACAGGCACCCTCTAATGTGCATAGTATCATAAAGCTTCCTGGATCTTGAAGCTTTTCTGGTAAGCTTTTCAGAATGACTGCACTGCATTCTTCAGTGAGAAACACCTTTTCAGTTTCTCTCCAATCCTTCTTATGACTTAAGATCTCTTTCATGAACTTAGCATAAGAGGGTATTTGCTCAAGTGCCTCTGCAAATGGGATCTTTATCTCAAGAGTCCTGAGATAGTATGCAAAGCAGGCAAATTGTTTATCCTGCTCCGCTTGGTGGAGTTTCTGAGGATAAGGCATCTTGGCTTTATATTCTTCAACCTTAGTTGCTGCAGGTTTATTCCCTACAGAGGTGGTTGGAGAAGCCTTCTTAGAGGGGTTACTATTAGCACTTGTAGGTGTCTGATCCCTCATTGGCGTTTGAATGCCAGGATTGGGTGCTGGATGGGCGTTTAATGCCAACTTTTCTCCCTTGTCTGGCATTTGAACGCCAGAAGTGGGCATCTACTGGGTGTTTAACGCCAATCTTTCACCCTTCTCTGGCGTTTGAATGCCAGAATTATTCCTCTCTGGGCTCTTGCTGTCCTCAAAGGGATTTTGGGCAGCGGTTTGGTCATCCTCTGTCAGTTGTTCCTTTCTTGGCTTTCTGCTACTTTGAGCTGATTTATTCAATGTCTTCCCGCTCCTTAATTGAACAGCTTGGCATTCTTCTGTTATTTGTTTAGATAGCTGCTGTCTTGTCTGATTCAATTATGCTTCCATATTCTTGTTAGCATTTTTAGTGTCTTGGAGCATCTCTTTAAATTCTGCTACTTGTTTTGTTATAAGGAGTAATTGTTGATTAAGCTCAATAATCTGTTCTTGAGGATTAGGATCAGTAGTTACTGCCCTAGCCTCTTCCTTTATGGAGGACTCACTGCTAGAGTACAAATGTTGATTTCTAGCAACCGTATCTATGAGCTCCTGAGCCTCTTCAATCGTCTTTCTCATGTGTATAGATCCACCAGCTGAGTGGTCTAGAGACATCTGAGCTTTTTCTGTAAGCCCATAGTAGAAGATGTCTAACTGTACCCACTCTGAAAACATTTCAGAGGGACATTTCCTTAGCATCCCTCTGTACCTCTCCTAGGCATTATAAAGGGATTCATGATCCTCTTGTTTAAAGCCTTGGATGTCCAGCCTTAGCTGTGTCATCCTTTTTGGAGGGTAAAATTGATTCAAGAATTTGTCTGATAATTGTCTCCATGTTTTTATGCTTGCTGTGGGTTGGTTATTTAACCACCTCTTAGTTTGATCTTTTACAGCAAATGGAAACAGTAATAATCTGTAGACATCCTGATCCACTTCTTTATCACGTACTGTGTCAGCAATTTGTAAGAATTGTGCCAGAAACTTAGTAGGTTCTTCCTGTGGAAGACCAGAATACTGGCAATTTTGCTGCACTATGATAATGAGCCGAGGATTTAGCTCAAAACTGCTTGCTTTGATGGGAGGTATACAGATGCTACTCCCATATGCAGCTGTAATGGGGTTAGCATATGACCCCAGAGTCCTTCTGGACTGTTCACTTCCACTTATGTCCATGATGGAGGAAAGGGAATTTATATGGATTGCAATTATATTTTTAAATTTTATTTTATTTTATTTTATTTTATTATTTTTTTTATAATTAAAAATAACCGAAAAAAAATAAAACAAAATAAATGGAAGATAAAATAGAACTTTCGAAAATTAAAAGAAAATAAAAGCAAATTGAATACTAAATTAATTAATTGATTAAAAAGATTTTGGAAATTAGCAATAAAAAAGATATGATTGAAAATTATTTTGAAAAATATATGATTGAGAAGATGTGATTGAAGAAATTAAAAAGATTTGATTTTTGAAAAAGATTTGAAAAGATCAATTTTTGAAATTAGAATTTTGACTTGACTAAAAAAAAGATATGATTTTGAAAATCTTTGACTAATTTAATGCAAAATTTTGAAATTTATGAGTAAAATAAGGAAAAGATATTTTTTTGATTTTTGAATTTTAATGAGGAAAGAGAAAAACAACAAAATGGCACTAAACTTAGAAATTTTAGATCAAAACAAAGAGAACAAACAAGAAAACTTTGAATGTCAAGATGAACACCAAGAACACTTTGAAGATCAAGATGAACACCAAGAACAAATTTTTGAAAAATTTTTAAGTGAATAAAAGCACAAAAACACCAAGCTTAAAATTTTTAGAAAATCAAACACAAATTTTCGAAAATTTAAAGGAAAACACAAAGAAGACACCAAACTTAGAATTTTTAAAGATCAAGAAAGAACTAAGAACATGCAAATTCGAATAATTAAAAGAAAATAAAAGCATGCAATTGACACCAAACTTAAAATATGAAACTAAACTCAAATAAAAGACTCTAAACCAACAAAAATAAAATATTCCTAATCTAAGCAACAAGATAAACCGTCAGTTGTCCAAACTCGAACAATCCCCAGCAACGGCGCCAAAAACTTGGTGCACAAAATTACAATCACACTTTTGCAACTTCGCACAACTAACCAGCAAGTGCACTGGGTCGTCCAAGTAATACCTTACGTGAGTAAGGGTCGATCCCACGGAGATTGTCGGCTTGAAGCAAGCTATGGTTATCTTGTAACTCTTAGTCAAGATATCAATAATTCTCAGATTTAATTGTAATAAGTAAAAGAACATGAAATAAATACTTGTTATGCAGTAATGAAGAACAGGTTGAGGTTTTGGAGATGCTTTGTCTTCTGAATCTCTGCTTTCCTACTGTCTTCTTCTTCATGCACGCAAGGCTCCTTTCATGGCAAGCTTTATATTGGGCATCACCGTTGTCAATGGCTACTTCCCGTCCTCTCAGTGAAAATGTTCCAAATGTGCTATCACCGCACGGCTAATCAGCTGTTGGTTCTCGATCATGTTGGAATAGGATCCATTGATCCTTTTGCGTCTGTCACATGCCCAACACTCGTGAGTTTGAAGCTCGTCACGGTCATCCCTTCCCAGATCCTACTCGGAATACCACAGACAAGGTTTAGACTTTCTGGATCTCAGGAATGGCCGCCAGTAATTCTAGCCTATACCACAAAGGTTCCAATTTTAGATTAGAAACCCAAGAGATACACATTCAAGCTTGATTGCATGTAGAAAGGAGGTGGTTGTCAGGCACGCGTTCATAGGTGAGAATGGTGATGATTGTCACGGATCATCACATTCATCAGGTTGAAGTGCGAATGAATATCTTAGAATAGAAGCAAGCGTGATAGAATGGAAAACAGAAGTAATTGCATTAATTCATGAAGAACAGCAGAGCTCCTCACCCCCAACAATGGGGTTTAGAGACTCATGCCATAGAAGATACAATATGAAATGTGTAGAATGTCATGAGGTGCGTAAATACAATAGCAAAAGGTCCTATTTATAGAAAAGGAGTAGCCTAGGGTTTACAGAAATGAGTAAATGATGCAGAATCCACTTCCGGGCCCACTTGGTGTGTGCTTGGGCTGAGCATTGAAGCTTTCATGTGTAGAGACTTTTTTTGGAGTTAAACACCAGCCTTTGTGCTAGTTTGGGCGTTTAACTCCAGCTTTTATGCCAGTTCTGGCGTTTTGACGCCAGAATTTCTATGCTGACTTGGAATGCCTGTTTGGGCAAAAATATCTTCGGCAAAGTATGGACTATTATATATTCTTGGATAGCCCAGGATGTCTACTTTCCAACACAATTGAGAGCGCGCCAATTGAGCTTCTGTAGCTCCGGAAAATCCACTTCGAGTGCAGGGAGGTCAGAATCCAACAGCATCTGCAGTCCTTTTTCAGCCTCTGAATCAGATTTTTGCTCAGGTCCCTCAATTTCAGCCAGAAAATACCTGAAATCACAGAAAAACACACAAACTCATAGTAAAGTCTAGAAATGTGATTTTTATTTAAAAAATAATAAAAACATAATAAAAAGTAACTAAAATATACTAAAAACATACTAAAAACAATGCCAAAAAGTGTATAAATTATCCGCTCATCAATAATTCATAATTTTAGGATTAGATGTAGTTTTTAGAGAGAGAGGTTCTCTCCTCTCTCTTAGGTTTTAGGATTAGGATTCCTTTTATTTTTACCACTTCAATATCAGGTTCAATATTTTTCCTTCAATTAACATTTCTCCTTTATTTTTATTTATTCCAATACTTTTACTTGTTAATGTTCCAATTTGACTTATGAACCATTCATGTTATGATTTTCTTAATTAATATACTTTGAGGTATTTCAGATTAATAATTGTTTTATTCTATTTATGATTGATTCCAATTTAAATTTAGATTTATTTTCCCTCTTGTTTTGGTTGAGTAATTAGTAACACTTGAATTATCAAACTCAGCTGTTGATTGAAATTGGAATTCTTTGCTGATTAATTTGTACTCCAATAACTCTAGTCTTTCCATATGAGTTGACTAGGACCTGAGGAGCAAATTAATTAGTCCACTTGACTTTCCTTTGTTAGTAAAGGTTAATAAAAGTGGGAGCAAAATCCAATTCTCATCACACCTGATAAGGATAGTCAGGATAGGACCTCAATTTCTTATATATTGCCAAGAGATATTTATAATTATTAATTTATTTTTCTCATCATTTAAATTACCTGTTCCTTATTTCAAAACCCAAAAATACAATTTTCCATAACCAATATTAAATCACATCGCCCTGCAATTCCTTGAGAGACGACCCAAGGTTTAAATACTTCGGTTATTTATTTTTTATTGGGTTTGCTTTAGCGACAAACAAAACTTTTGTACGAAAGGATTCTCTGTTGGTTCATAAACTATACTATCAACGCGATTATTTTTATAAAATTCTAAATTAACAGAAATCTGATCGTCAATTATCCACTCATCACAATACCACACTTAAATTGTTGCTTGTCTCTAAGCAACTAAAAACAAAATAGGATAAAAAGAAGAGAAAATACAATAAATTTCAAAATATCAATGAATCTTAGTTCCAATTAGATGAGCAGGACTAGTAGCTTTTTGCTTCTGAATAGTTTTGGCATCTCACTTTATCCTTTGATGTTTAGAATGATTGGCATCCATAGGAACTCAGAATTCAGATAGTGTTATTGATTCTCCTAGTTTAGTATGTTGATTCTTGAACACAGCTACTTTATGAGTCTTGGCCGTGACCCTTAGCATTTTGTTTTTCAGTATTACCACCGGATACATAAATGCCACGGACACATAACTGGGTGAACCTTTCCAGATTGTGACTCAACTTTGCTAGAGTCCCCAATTAGAGGTGCCCAGAGTTCTTAAGCACACTCTTTTTGCTTTGGATCACGACTTTTACCACTCAGTCTCAAGCTTTTCACTTGGACCTTCATGACACAAGCACATGGTTAGGGACAGCTTGATTTAGCCGCTTAGGCCAGAATTTTATTCCTTTGGGCCCTCCTATCCATTAATGCTCAAAGCCTTGGATCCTTTTTACCCTTGCCTTTTAGTTTAAAGGGTTATTGGCTTTTTCTGCTTTCTTTTTCTTTTTCTCTCTTTTTCTTTATTTTTCGCCTTTTTTTTCGCAAGATTTGTGTTTTTCACTTATTTTTCTTGCTTCAAGAATCAATTTTATGATTTTTTAGATTATCAATAACATTTCTCTTTTTTCATTATTCTTTCAAGAGCCAACAATTTTAACATTCATAAACTTCACTATAAAAAATATGCACTGTTCAAGCATTCATTCAGAAAACAAAAATTATTGCCACCACATCAAAATAATTAAACTATTTTCAAGATAGAATTCGAAATTCATGTACTTCTTTTTCCTTTTCAGAAAACATTTTTCATTTAAGAAAGGTGAAAGATTCATGGAACATTCATAGCTTTAAGATATAGACACTAAACACTAGTGATCATGTAATGAAGACACAAACATAGTTGAAACATAAAGCATAAAAACTGAAAATAGAAAAGAAAATAAACAAGGAGATTAAAGAACGGGTCCACCTTAGTGATGGTGGCTTCTTCTTCCTCTTGAAGAACCAATGGAGTTCTTGAGCTCCTCTATGTTTCTTCCTTGCCTTTGTTTCTCCTCTCTCATGGCCTTTTGGTCGTCTCTGATTTTATGGAGGATGATGGAGTGCTCTTGGTGCTCCACTCTTAGTTGCTTTATGTTGGAACTCAATTCTCCTAAAGAGGTGTTGAGTTGCTCCCAATAGTTGTGTGGAGGGAAATGCATCCCTTGAGGCATCTCAGGAATTTCTTGATGAGGGACTTCCTCATGCTCTTGTTGAGGTCCATGAGAGGGCTCTCTTGTTTGCTCCATCCTCTTTTTAGTGATGGGCTTTTGAGATGAATCTCTCCATCTCCCATGACTCGGAGTTAGAAGCAACTGCCTTCTCTTTCCTCTTCCTAGAGGTTTCTCTGGCCTTAGATGCCATTAATGGTTATGAAAAAACAAAAAGCAGAGCTTTTTTTCCACACCAAACTTAAAAAGTTTGCTCGTCCTCGAGCAAAAGAAGAAAGAAAGGAGTAGAGGAAGAAGAGATGGAGGAGATGGAGGTGTGTGAATGGTGTGGCCAAGGGGGTTTTAGGTGGTTATGATGTGTGAAAATGAAGGAGTGATGAGGGACTTATATAGGAGTGGAGTGGAGAGGGAATTCTTGTAATAGGGGTTGGGTTTGGGAGGGAGATAGTTTGAATTTGAATGGGTGGGGGTAGGTAGGTTGTATGATGGTTTTAGAGGAGAAATGGAGGTGATTGGTGGAGGTTATTTTGGGGAAGAGTGTTATGGAAAGGTGTGAAAAGGAGAGAAAAAGAGGTGGGTAGGTGGGGATCCTGTGGGGTCCACAGATCCTGAGGTGTCAAGGAATTCTTCTCCCTGCACCTTTCTGGTGTTTGAACGCCCTCTGTGTGCCATTTCTGGCGTTTAACACCAGCTCTGCTGCCTTTCCTGGCGTTAAATGCCAGGCTGATGCCCCTTTCTGGCGTTTAACGCCAGCCAGACACCCTTTTTGGCGTTAAACGCCAGTCTGTCTGCCAATTCTGGCGTTTAACACCCAGAATGCTGCCAGACTGGGTGTTAAACGCCCATTCTGCTATCCTTACTGGCGTTTAAATGCCAGTAAGCTTGTCCTCCAGGGTGTGCTATTTTTGATGCTATTTTTTATTCCGCTTTAATTCTACAGCTGTTTTTGTGACTCCACATGATCATCAACCTAAAGAAAACATAAAATAACAATAGAAAATGAAATGAAAAAGTAATTAACATAGATAAATAAGATTGGGTTGCCTCCCAATAAGCGCTTCTTTAATGTCAATAGCTTGACAGTGAGCTCTTATAGAGCTTCACAGACACTCAGAGCATGATGGTGGCCTCCCAACACCAAATGAATATGGGGGCTCTGCTTGACTCTGTATTGAGAGAAGCTTTTCATGCTTCCTCTCCATGGTTACAGAGGAAGATCCTTGAGCCTTAAACACAAGGTAGTCCTCATTCAGTTGCAGGACTAACTCTCCTCTGTCCACATCAATCACAGCTCTTGCTGTGGCTAGGAAGGGCCTTCCAAGGATGATGCATTCATCCTCATCCTTCCCAGTGTCTAGGATTATGAAGTCAGCAGGGATGTAACAGCCTTCAACCTTCACTAAGACATCCTCTACAAGTCCATAAGCCTATTTCATTGATTTGTCTGCCATCTCTAGTGAGATTCTTGCAGCTTGTACCTCAAAGATCTCCAGTTTCTCCATTACAGAGAGTGATATGAGGTCTCCAGTTTCTCCAGTTTCTACAGCTTGACTACATAATACTTGCTAATTGTGTAATTGCTGTATCTGTTTTCTATTTGTGCATTTCCTTGTTGATATAATTGTGTTTTCAATATTAAATTATTGATGGTGGTTAGGAGGTCTGCAGGATTTGAAAAGGGGGGTGTTAGTTAGACTGAAGATATTTAGTTAGTTGCCATTTATGGTTTAGTCTGTTTATAAGCTTTGATTTATCTGTTGGAAGTTCTAGGATTGCCTTCGGCTTTCCCAGGACATTACATGTTAGATATGTGCGTACTGTTACCATATTGAGAACCTCCGATTCTCACCCATGTGGATTTTGTGGTTTTCATATGCAGGTCGTGAGGCTTCTCGCTGAGGCATGCTGGAGACTTCTGGTTTAGCAAAGATCCTTAGTTTTCGGGACTTTATTTTGGTTTTATGTACTTACTTAGATACTTATTATCTCCACTAAATAAATATATACTATTTTAACTCCTCTTAGAGGTTGTTTTGGAGAACAGGTTTTTGGTAATTTGTCTTTTGGGTTTCATTTGGGTTCCTTACTTTATATATACATATATGTATACTTTTATGCTCGGACCGGTTATCTTCGCAAACCAGGTCTTGAGTTTTGATATTCGTATCTTTGGCACTCTCTTGTTTATGTATTCGCGTTAGTCTATCCTTTATCTGTTTTGTTATGTTATCGATCAGAGTGTTGCGCTTTTCTATTTAACGATTTTGTTTTACCCCTTTTTATTCAAAGGCTCCTAGTTATAAACATTTTTCACACTACTATATGTACTAAATCTTATTTTTAGAGGTCGTAATACCTTGCCACCTTTGTCTTATGACTTAAGCATAAGGCTCTGTGTGGTAGAGTGTTACACTTTCCATATCTAGTAAATATCAATAAAAAGGATATCGCTCATTGATTTACAGGTCAGTTTTCTCTGTTTGTTTGAATCTGGATTGAGGCAACACAAATGAACTAGTTAGTGTTGGGAACTAAAAAGAATGTGAAGACTTCTCGAGGCTTGTCAAAAAGGAGGTATGCAAATTATTATAGAATACATATGTTTCTCTGCATTTGGGAATGGATACTACATGGCACATAGTTCATAGGCATTTAAAGTTTTAACATTTAGATAGTAGTTTCTTTCTTGAATTTTGTATAACTTAACATTGTTAATAGGTGATTTTCTAGATAGAAATGACACATTTGAAATAATTTTTCTGTATTTGGAAATTGATTATTAAAATGTCATGGTTGTCGTTGTTTGATAAACTGAAGATACTAGATTTGGTTTCCACAATAGCCATTTTGAAATTATTTTTTAAAGGCTAGCATAAACGATATGATTTAACTGGCTGAATCAAACTAGTTCGCTCGTACTCAACCTGGTCGGATTTAATAACTATATATAAATATAGATAAGAAAAATAATAGAGAATTGAGAAGAACTGGCGATGACAAAACCCAATTCCCAAATGTATAGATAGAATAATAGAATATATAGCCATAGGTAAAATTATAAATAGGAGTAGATAAAGAATCTAAATTTGTCAATTAATTCAACTACTAGAGTGAATTACTATTACTATTTGCACTTTTTATTTTAAGTAGATGGTAAAATTTTTGTGGTAGATAAATTTGAAACTGGACAACCAGAAAAAAGATACACAAAAAGAAACAAGATCATGATATTATGTTATTTTGTTTACTTTCAAGGCATTAGCCAAGCTAGTTACCTCGTTTTATTTATGAGATGTATGTGACACACTGCTAGAAATTAGAGCCAATTTAAATAAAGATATTTAGAATTAAAAAATTATGTTATATTTGATATTTTATTTGTATTATAGTTATTACTTTTGATTTTTAATACTAAAATATTATATATTATGTTTAATACTTTATTTATGAGTTACGTAATATTTTATTTATGGGTTATGATTTTTTGTTATTGTGAAATTTTAAACAAAAAATTTTTTGTTTAATGCAGTAAAAACGACAATTAAAACTGTCTTTTCAAACGATAAAAACTGTCACTTTATCCGGTAAAAACGGCGGTTTGTACCTGCCATTTTAAATAATTAAAACGCTATTTTAATTCTGTAAAAATGGTCATTTCAAACCGCCATTTTTAAACAATAAATATGCCACTTTATTAGGGTAAAAATGGCGGTTCATAAATACTATTTTAAACAATATGAAATATCATTTTAATCCGATAAAAATAAAAATTTCAAACGAATTTTTAACCAATCAAAAGATGTTTTTTATATCTGAAAATAATGACGATTTTGAATTACGGCAGTTTTTCTTAATCATCATTCAAGTTAATAATAACGGTTCAAAACAATGTAATAACCTTAAAAATCGTCGTCGTTACCAAAATTTTTTATAATAAATAATATAAGGTCAGTATAATTTATTATATTTGACCGATAATTAGCCAATCATATTTAAAAATATTAACTAAAAATATACTAGACTAAACATATTAGACAACTGAGCTTATCAATATAAATTAAAATGATTGACTCTTAATTTTTTTTCTAATAAATGTACATATATAATAATGATACTAATAAATGCTAATGGTTCAGACACCAAAAAAAATGCTAATGGTTCTAATAATTCTGAACTGAGATTATTTGAACAACTCTCAATAAATAAGCATATAATTTTGACGAGAAAAGACACGGACAAAATTAAAATGAATTAAAAAAACAGTAAAAATATAAAAAAAATAGATAAAAAATTTATTCTTAATAATTTAAGTCATCAAAAAAAAATTTTTTACTAAACCTTTAAAACTTTATTCTTAACAACCTAGATTAAAGGACTAAAATTGAAAAAACTAACAATAAAAATTATCTTAGACTGGATTTTTTAAATTTTTTTATACAATAAACAAGACAAAACAAAGCAAATTACTCATCTCACTTGATCACACAAAAAAAATAGACATAAAATAACCACAAAAATTTACTCATAAAAAACTGTGTAAATTATCAAAATTTATTTAAATAAATCCCTAATAAATTAGTCTAAAAGTCGATTAAATCTTCATAGATATAACTCTAAAATTAATCCTAATTAAATTTAAATCAAATTTAATTTAAATTTAAAATTCAAAAGATATGATAACCAATTGAAATCAGATTTGATCTTATTAAATTAGATTAAATTATATTTAATTTATATTTAAAACACCTAAAAATACTACTAGACAAATCAAAATCAAATCAAGTCTTTTGACAAATCTTAATAATAAATTAAACTAAAATATGGACTAAATAATTTCTAAAATTAATGCTAAATTTGTGACTCCCAATAAACTTGAAGAGTACTTTTGGACTTTTTGATGTCCTCATTTATTCCAATAAATCTTATGGGTACTACAATCTCAACATTACTATTTTTGTGACGAATACTTAGTCCTTTTAATGTCCAAGACTAGCATAGTATAATTTTTTTAGTATTTAGATCCTTTAACAAGACAATATTACCATTCTGCATCTTAACTTTAAAATGTCAAAAATGACATTTTGAGCACGTATCAAGTTTTTTGTTAGACTTATTTTTTTTATAATTGACTTTATCTATCTTGTGCCATAAAAACACATGTTAAAATTATAAATTATAAATTTTTTTATTGAAAATACAAAATATAAGTTTTCAATACATTATTTTGAATTTATTACATTATATCCAACCGTATTTTAATAAAAAATAAATTTTTTTTCAAATACGTTTGAACATACTTAAAGATTATCATGTATCAATGTATCAAATTTTATTCTTAACATATATTTTTAAAGTAAATTTCAAATAATATATATTATTATTTATTAAAATAAAAAATATTTTAAATATTTTATATAATTAATAAAAGATTAAAAATAATTAAAAATTAATTTAAATTTTAATATTAATAAAATATTAAAATATTATTATAATTTATTTAAAAAATATTTTTTATTATATATATATATATATATATATATATATATAAAAGATTTTGGAAGAAAAAAAGTGGATTCCCTTTTGTAACCAAGAGCCCATCTTTGATCCAAGCCAACTCCAACAACATTAACTCTCCTTTCCAATTCAGTTAAAGTAGAAATGGCTTTGCGTATAATGTATAATATTAAAGATACTTAACGATGGTCCATGAGTTGTTGCTGGGCACTGTATTGCTACTCAGAGATGTGAAATAGAGACTTTCACTAAAGAGTGAGATTGAGGAGTGAAAGAACTCGATATTCACATAAGAAAGTGGCAGATTTTGAGGGACCGACACCGAACAGGCAGACCTCGAATCGTTGGATCCGGTAAGTGAAAAAAGGGAATATATATATATATATATATATATATATATATATATATATGTTTCCATATTTTATAAAATTTAAAATTTGTGTATAAACGTATTTCATGTCATGTAAGTAATATTATGTTCCGTATCCATCCATCATACGTTAGTAATAAAGTTTAGTTTTGATTTGAATAAACCATCTGAATTGACGTGGAAGCACCAAGCACGCATGTACCGTATTACCGGTTTTTGTTAACTTGAAGATATGCTTTACTATATAACTACATAATGTACAAAGTAGAATAGTCAAAGTTAGGCAAGTATAATTTTTACAACAGAAAAAATTAGAGTCAACAAAATTTATTATTTTTAATCAGTATATTTAGTTATGAAGTTAATTTTTTTAATCAAATAATTTAATAATAAGATTAAGATTTTTTTAAAATGAAAAAATTAGTAAAATAATAATATAAAGAGTTAATCATTCTTAAATTAAGATAACAGAACACATATTTTATAGAAATTACAAAATTAATAGTGATTTATGTCACTTTACCAACTTTTTTATTTTAAAAAATATAAATTCTTAATAATATATTTTTAATTCACATTTTTAAATATTATTGATTAACTATTAGCTAAAAATATAAATTTTGTTAATTCTCTAACATTCTTATATGCATAATTAAAGCTAATATAGTTTATGTTGCTAGCAATTGCAGCATGTAATAATATGACTCATCTCTGCAGTCACTACATGGTTTTTGTTTATTTGTAACTATTTTTTTTTTTTGTGGAGGTTTATAACCCTCACTAAATAGTTTGTGAAAATTTCTAAAACTTCTAAAATTTGAGGTGCCATAAAATTTTTTGTGAGAATTTTTAAAAACCTCCACAATCTATTCAGTGGAAGTTTTGTGTGTGTTTAGTGAGAATTTTTATATTGGACTTTTGTGGCAGTTTTAAATTATTTTTGTGGCAGTTTAAAACCCCCACAAATTAATTTTTTAATTTAACAAAAATTAACTATTTTGTGAGATTTTCAAACTTCTACAAATTCTGTAATTATTTATTCATTTTAAATTTTAAATCATTCATTAATCTCATCTCATTTACATATTCTCAAATTAAAAATTTATTTTTTAATATCAATTTAAAAACTAAATCTTTTATAACACACATTCTCAATATAAGATATAACTCTATATATAAAATCATTCTCAGAATGCTAATTTCTATCACAAAACAAAGCTAACATCTTTATTTGAATAAGCAATAATTAGTGAAAAAAGTACAGAATCCAGATATGATATATTAACAATAATCACCACTATCAGGCATTATTATGTACAACATATTATGAGTATACATCATTCCACTACAAGATTTCTACTTCTTTATGGGATTTTTTTTGTGGAGGTTTTAGAAAACTTCCATAACATATTTTATTTATGACAAAATATAAAACCCCCATTGATTAATACTAATTTAAATTTCTGAGCCCATTTGTCCAAACAAATAATGAGTCCCTAATCTACTCAAATCAAACCTAAACCAATTTCAGTCCAAAAAAAATTTGTCCAAAAAATTAAAAAAGAAAGAAGAGTGAGATCTAATGAAACCCTAGATCTTCTTGCCGCATCTCTTCGCCATTGTCACCGTCAAGCTTGTCATAGTGTTTGAGATCAGAGGGAGAGTAAGCTCGTCGCTGCTGCGATTCATCGTCGTTACTGCCATTCATCGTCGTTGCTACTTTCCAATTCTTTCAACTCTTCAACTACATTAACACTTAATTTCGCCGTTTTCAATTGCAGCACATGAATCTCACCGCAGTCAAAGACGGCGACGAAATCATGGAGAGGTACGTCGAGGACACGCTTGCAATCCTCCTTCCTCTTAAGGATTGCTACCACACGTGCTGCGGCGGCGCGCCATCACATGAGAAGCTTAGCCTCGTGGACGTTGGAACAGGTGTTGGTCTTTCCGGAGTTGTTTTTGTCATAGCTTGTCCAGGTGAATTTTTCGCTGTTTTTTTTCCTTCTGTAATTAGATTCAATTCCTTTTTTCTCTCAGATCTAAAGCTTGAGCCTAATGTGGCTTTCGTTGGTAGGTTGCATCTGTGGATGATCGGGGTCTGTCAGCCTGTTCCCTATCCAATGGCACCATCTTCTCCTTCTTTTTCTCTTGCTTCTTCTTTGTTGCATGTCTTTTGTACTTCTTTGCCGCCTCTTAACACCGTCTCCATTGGTATGCGCCGATACTTTTCTCCTAATTTTGCTTTGTGCTAGGTTGTTGCTTTGATTATTTTTTATTCTTGATCTTTGTTTGGTTAGATTTTTTGTTCCATTAAGATCTGTTATTGAGTTTTAAGTTTGTTGATCTTTGTTTGGGTTCTTTTGATTGCAAATCCACTTGATTTAAAAACTCCGAAATTTTCTTCATTGTTGTTTATCTTGAAAGATTTATTATACAGAGGTTCTCTCCATTAAAAACTATTGTTAGCATCTTTGATAGAAATCTAGGGATTTCTGGTTAAATTATTTGGTGTGGTTTATTTGGTTTGGGATTTGTGCTGTGCTAATTAGGAATTGAGATAGATTAATGGTAACTGATTAATGTTGATGCATCTGTATTTTTGGATTTTCTGAAATTGTATAATAAAATCATTGTCCCTTATTTATCATTTATTCTAAATTCATCGTGTTCGATTTTTATCTTTCATTGGAACATTTGATCTCTCTTTCATTGAAATGTTCCAATGAGTTCAAACATAAAATGCTAGAAGAATCAATGCCATTGCAATGAGTCCAAACATGAATGATAAGCCACCAAACAGGTATGGAGTTGGAGATGAAATGTTTCTCAAACTTATTGCACCTCCTCCTACTGCATCCATTATGGAGTACTTGAATTTCTTGAAAATTGCATTAAAGACCTCAATTATACAAATTTATTTCATTAAAGAGCATATAAATTTAGTGCTATGTTGCTTTGCTTTGAGGATGGGTTTTAGTTACTTGTAGTCGTGTTATTGGGATATGGCATAGAAGCAAAAGGGATTTTTATTTATTTATATATGAATTATTGAATTATAAGGTGACTCACATTCACATTAATGGACCCACTCATGTTGAAATTGTGATGAATGGAATTTTTGTTGTTGTTATTCGTTTCTTTGGATAACATAGGCTAATGCTTGAACTTGTTCATGAATTTTTCTTGTTGTTATTCTGTTATTCAGTTTTAGGTTTCCCAATCTCTATTTGGGTTCCTTGGATTGTCTGTCTACTTGAATTTAATAGTTTGAAGTTTTATAGTTATTTAATTATGATATTTATATCTCTCTTTTTGCATTCTTTTTCAGGTTTTTATGATTGTTGTTACTAATGGGAGCAGAGTTCCGGGACTTGGTGATCTTGGGAGTTCATGGAATTGGCATCTTCATTAGGATGCTTGATCTGTATGTTACTTTTTTTCCTTTTTTTTACTACTTGGTCTTTGTATATATTATTGGCTGCATTAAGCTCTGTTATTCAGTTCTGGGTTTTCTGATCTTTGTTTGGTTACCTTCGATTACCTGTCCATTTGAGTTTAATAGTTTGGAGTTTTATAGTGAATTGATTATGATATTTAGAGCTCTTTTTTACGTTCTTTTCCAGGTTTTTATTATTTTTGTTACTGATGGCAAGAAAGTTTCACGCCAAGACACTGAGCTTGCAAGCAAATCCTACTAGCTTGTCAGAGCTTGTAAGCAAATCCTACTAGCTTGTCAGGAAGCTAATTCAAAAAAAAATATATATAAATCTTAAAACATTTGTTTACAGAACAAGGATAGATTCTGGATTTACAACTCTAGGTATCCATCTTGAAATTCTCTATCATGCAATTTATGGTTTTCATCCTTTTAGTAATATAAATAGTTGATTGTATGAGTTATTCAATTTTTATTTGAACAGAATGGTTATTTGTTACCTAAATTATTGATGTAATTTGTTTGATTTCTCCACCTTGTATTTAGTATGGCAGAAGCTGGCAAAAGAGAATGATGATTTGTTCAATCATTTTCACCCCTGTAAACATATTTTCACTCTCATTTTCTGGTACTTTTTTTTAAGTCTACATTTTGCTATGATTGATGTCATAACCTGTATTGTTCAATTTTCTTTGAAGTGGTATCTTCCTTACTAGCAATAGTTGTGAAGAATAATTTTCTTTATTAGGTTTTGATCAACACAATGTAGCAAATACTATCTAAATTATTCCTAATATGCTGTTAGCTCTACCGTGTACTTTCAGAAGAAGGTGGTTTAAGAAAATGGTTGGTTCTGCTTTTCTAGTACTTGCTACAAATTCCTATTATTAGGGGTAAAAAAATATGAATTTTCTGCAGACATTGGTTATTTATTCGGGGATACAAGTGAGCATTGTAGGTTTTCCTTGCCATCTATTCATTCTTGTTTATTCTTTAGTTTTACCACACTTCTGCTTTTAAAATTTCACATCTATGAACCTACTTAAATACTAATGAATTTTATATTTTTGAAATTCTAGCACATTTAAAGACACCCGAACAAGAGGTGCTCTTGTATTTATTCTTGGGTTCTGGAGGTTGGATCTTGCCAACAATACTTTGTAGGTAAGGTCAAAGAATTAGAATGTGCTTCTTTCTATTATCTTTATATTGATGAAAGAAAGTAAGTTTTCTAAAAAATACTAGTCATGGCATGTAATTCTAGCAATTAAAGCCATCTAGCAGATTTTCTTATGAAATCAATTTGTTTGAAACAAGTCACAATAATTTGTTTTACTTTTTTATGATGAAGAGTTATTATAGGAGAAGGGATCCTTGGATGGCGTAGAACAACTCATGTGAATGGTCTCTTAGAAGAATGAGGATTCTATCTTTTATAGAAGTATGCTTTTTTTTTTTTACCAAATTTGTATTTTGTATAGATTTTACTTGAAGTTAATGCTTATTTTCTGCTCATTGGTATTATTTATTTCTTACATGAGTAGATGGTTCCCTTTCCTGACAAATAGAGCATGCTGTGAAGCCTGTGCAATCTTAAGGCCGCATTTCTTGTTGCTGTGGTGGGTTACTATCTGATATCATTTTATATATTGTCAGATCATATAAAAATATGTAAATTTGATTGATCTAAGTTGTTTATTTCATACCAATTTAATTTATGTAATTTGTTTAAATTTCTGTTAATTCTATACTAATTACTAATTTTTTTAAAGTTAAATAATTTTTAGTTTGATTGATGTAATTTTTTCAATCAATAATAGTAGTTTATAGCTTTTAAATAGGTTTTGTTTCAATTTTAAATTGTTTGAAACAGTTCACTTTGAAGCAATTTTTTTTTGAAAATTTAGTTTTTGTAGGAGTTTTAAACCGCCACAAAAATTTAAAAAAATGGTCAAAATAATCAACTCAAAACTCCCACAAAGTAGACAAAGAACCGCCACTAAATTATATTCTGGGAGTTTTACAAAACCGCCACAAATAAGCTCGTGGCACCTCAAATTTTGGAGGTTTGGGAAACTCCCACTAATCTTTTGGTGGGGGTTTGAAACCCCCCACAAATCAGAAAAAAATTGCCACAAATCAACTTGAATCTTGTAGTGTTCTAAAACAACTCCGATCAGAAGCAACAAAGATACAATAGTGATACAAACAACAGCTTTTTCTTGATGGTAACAATTGAACCTTGATCAAGTAATTTCTGTAAACTTGTTGTTGAAAAATACTGGTAAGCCAAATACACTGCAATCAATAATGAAATGATAGCACCTTCTTTTGCGTCCCTGACAAAGAGATTGAATCGTTTTATGAAGAAAAGGCAATGGCTTGATAAATCAAAACCCAAAAGAATGGATTTGTTTACCTAAATCCTATGACCTCATAAGGGAAAAGAATGACCAAGAGAAGTGCTAAAAATGGCAACTCAAGTTCATCTTGAAATCAAGCAGAAAATTTTTCATTCAATTAGTTTTTGAAAGTATGAAGAACAAAATAAACAGGAATTATTTGCATTATTTTGTACAAATTTTCAGATAAGATGCACAGTTATCAGATCCAAATGAATATAGAATAATTAAATATAAAACTGTCAAGCACATAATAAATAAAAAGCTTAAAATTTTACCTTTGGTAAAATTTTGTACAAAATTTCATTCAAGTCTTCATCGCTACCCCACCCCATGTGACTCACTTTCTTCCTCATTCCTTCCCTCTTTATTTCACTTTTCCTTTTTCTATAAAATTATCTAATTTTTCCACTCCTTAGTTACACTATTAATTACACCTTATAATGAACAAGTTTTATATCAAAGAATTCTAAGACGGTTACCATGTTTGAGTGGCCAATTAAATTCTAACACCATTTTTTAAGGAATTAGCTCCCTAAGTTAAAAAACCCAATTCCCATTGGTTCAAGTCTTTTCTCTTTACAATCAGACTCCAAATTAATAGAAAACTTCATATCATAGTGTTATAGAATTATAAAGCATTTGAGATATTCCAAAATGATACTTACAGAAAGTACATGTTGAAGTGTCATCTGAGCATAAACTTCATCAGTTTCTGGATCAGCCTGCCAAAAAAAATCTCCAAAAATTAGCATACAATCAAAATAAGAGAATTCCAGCTCTTCCATATTGATCTTCGGCTCAAAACTAATACAAAAACCAAACTAAAAAAGAAAATTTTCATACACGGAAAGTAACACTGTGAAGGAGGCACAACAACTTGGATGGAAGATTGGGATAGTTAGGAATCTATCCATCCACATCTTTCTTCAAAGACGCTGCGACCTGAAACAAACAAAAAAAAAGATTCAAATTAAATAAATAAACAATTAAAGGCTTACTTTGATTATAGCTTATTCTGGATTCAAAAGCCAACTCCATAATCGAAAAGCTTAACAACTTTTTCAGCATGTTAAAGAAGTTGGTTAGGGTAGTTAAGTTAGAGTTGACCTGCTCACTGTGTCCTTGAGGGAAGTAGAAGACGTGTGTTCCCACCGGTGGAAGGCCAGATTCACCAAAAGTTTTAACCGAGGGACCTAATTTCTCATAAGCCAAAATCATAATACATTATATATGCATCAATTTGCATAATTTAAAAATAATTTAAAAGATAGCACAACATCACCATAGAAACAAAACAAAAAAATTGTGGAACAGGGAATAAAAATACAAAATGCAGATCTAAAAATGTGTTGGTTACTAAGGGAGAAAGGATAAATCCAAGATAAGAAAATTATTTTAAATATAAACTAGTTACTAAGGTTTGTATACACTTAAGAGAAAGTAAGCGAATCTAATCTTTCAACAACAAAAAGACTAAATGCCATCTACAACTAAGAATTGGCCAAGTATTCTTGAGCAGTTAAGAATAATTGCAAGAGAAGTAATAAAGAAAAAAATTGGTAACCAAAACAATAATAAAGTTAGAACAAAATTAGTAACCAAAACAACAATCAAGGCTGTTGGTGTACAGAATTGTGATCACACTTTTCACAACTCCGGTACAACTAACCAGCAAGTGCACTGGGTCGTCCAAGTAATAAAACCTTACGCGAGTAAGAGTCGATCCCACAGAGATTGTCGGCTTGAAGTAAGCTATGGTCATCCTGTAAATCTTAGTCAGGCGGATTCAAATGGTTATGAAGTTTTGATAATTAAAAGATAAATAAAACATAAAATAAAATAAGATACTTATGTAATTCATTGGTGGGAATTTCAGATAAGCGTTTGGAGATGCTTTGTTGCTTCTGAACCTCTGCTTTCCTATTGTCTTCATCCAATCATGTGTGCTCCCTTCCATGGCAAGTTGTATGATCCTCTCAGTGAAAATTGTCCAAGTACGGTTTCTGCACGGCTAATCAACTGTCAGATTTCTCGTCTCGGATGAAAAATACCAGGTACAGCTACCACACGGCTAATCATCTGTCGGTTCTCACTTGTGTCAGAATAGGATCTCTCTATCCTTTTGCACACTGTCACTGTGCCCAACATTCACGAGTTTGAAGCTCGTCACAGTCATCCCTTCCCAGATCCTACTCGGAATACCACAGACAAGGTTTAGACTTTCCGGATCTCAGGAATGCTGCCAATTGGTTCTAGCCTATACCACGAAGGTTATAATCTCACGGACTCGGTCCGTGAATTAGAGACCCAAGAGAATATACTCCGGCTGTCGTCCAATGACTACGTTGAACATCATGTAGACCGCTTATGGTTGTCAGACACGCGGATCTTGGCTAAGCGAGTAACGAAGATAGTGGGTGATTGTCACGAGTCACCCCTTCATTCTTACTTAACTGAATTAAGTACGAGAGTATATCTTGGAGAAGAAGTAAGCATGAATTAAAAGAGAAATAATAGTACTTACATTAATTCATGAAGAACAGCAGAGCTCCACACCTTAATCTATGAGGTGTAAAAACTCTACCGTAGAAAATACATAAGAGAAAAAGGTCTAGGCATGGCCGAATGGCTAGCCTCCAAAATGTAACATATGGAAAAAAACTCTCTAAAAAGATATGAAAGACTAGTATTTATACTAAACTAGTTACTAAGGGTTACAGAAATTAAGTAACTAAGTGCAGATAGTGCAGAAATCCACTTCCGGGACCCACTTGGTGTGTGCTTCGGCTGAACATTGAGCTTTACACGTGCATAGGTATTTTCTAGAGTTAAATGCCAACTTGGATGCCAGTTTGGGCATTTAACTCCAGTTCTGGCGTTTTACGCTAGAAAAGGGTCTCTGGCTGGCGTTTTGATGCCAGTTTGGGCCATCAAATCTCGAGCAAAGTATGGACTATTATACATTGCTGGAAAGCCCAAGATGTCTACTTTCCAACTAAATTAAGAGAGCGCCAATTGGACTTCTGTAGCTCCAAAAAATCTACTTCGAGTGCAGGAGGGTCAGAATCCAACAGCATCTGTAGTCCTTTCTCAGCCTCTGAATCAGACTTTTGCTCAGGTCCCTCAATTTCAACCTGAAAATATCTGAAATTATAGAAAAATATACAAACTCTTAGTAAAGTATAGAAATGTGATTTTTGTATAAAAACTAATAAAAATATAATAAAAAGTAACTAAAACATGCTAAAATTATGTAAAAATAATGCCAAAAAGCGTATAAATTATCCGCTCATTATCTGTTCTGACATAGTTGGACATTATCGTTAGAACAGCTCAATCAACTTCCCATATATGAAACAATAAACAATAAAAGATTTCTCTAGATACGAAAAATTGTTTATTAAGATAGCATAATAGTTAAGAAATAAATTGGAAGCATTTTGTGCCAATATGCAAACACATGGAATGAGAAACACAATCTAAGCTTGAAAGTGATCCTTGTTTCACTGAGATCAAAGTTTGGTCATCCACTTAAGTGCTCATAAATTCCATAAGAGTAAAAGCATGATGAACCTCAGAGCAGTATGAATTTGAAATTGATCACCCACAGTAATTAATCATAAACTTAGGATTTCAAGAAGGTAATGAATAATAAGCAAAATCCTGAGCAAGGACCTTTTGTCAATGTTTAAGGGAATAAAATTTTTCTCAAGAGAAAGATCCCACATTCTTGTAGATGAAATCTCAACTTGTTCATCATTTTGAACTATAACTCTGAAAATCATTCCTTGAATCTTGGAGCATAACATATTCAGTTCACATTTTTTTCAAATATTATTGTTATAGAAAATGATTGAACACATAAGATTGAAGAAAGAAACACACAGCAAAACAGAGGGGTTAGGAAAATTGTATATATTTCTACTCAGGTACAAGATAAAAGCCACTCCCGATTTAGTTGTGAAATCTAATAAGTAGTCGCATTTGAATATAGCTTTATTGAGAATTGACTTGGTGGCATAATATCAAACACTGACACCATGCAGTTACAAAGAAGGTACTGTTGCCATACACATCAAAGGTTCCTTTGATTCCTGGTTCACTCCAAATAAGATCCGAGTACCTAAAAATCCAATTTGAAACAAAATTAGTTTCCAACTTAAAAAAGGTAATGCCAACTTAAATTTCAAAAGGTCATCAAGTAAATTTGCACTGCTATCTCTATAAAGCAAATCAAATTCACAACACATATATTTTTTTTGGTGACTAATTCACAACACATATATTAGTCCTATACAACAACACACTCTAACTTAAAATAACAATTAATCATGATAATATGACATATCTAAAGAATTCAAAGTAATACCTCTACAATAGTGTCTGAACCAAATTTCTTTCTCCACTTGAGCATGTTAGCACACATTAACTTTGTCTTCTCGATATCAAATTTTCTTGCCTTGAGGAATCTATATGAAAAAAAAAAGAGTAAGCAACGTAAGTAACATAGCAAGATTATTTAGAAGAAAAAGATTTCAAATATATACATTAGTATCGAAATAAAAGAGTGTCACGAAATCAAAATTTAAAAATTAGCAAATCAATTTATCAAAATTTCAATTAAGAAAATAAACAATTCATCAAATACTTGGAGTTCTTGAGAACTTGAAACAATATTATCCATTAAGAGATAATAAAACTCATCGAATGTTATATCACATAGCAAAGCATTCAGAATCTGTGAATGAAAAACAAAAAAAAAAGAATAAAAAGGAAAAAGAGAAGGAGAACCAGAAATTGAGAATGAGTGGAAAGAAGAGCATACAGAAGGAATAGAATGCCGATGGAGAACACGAGCATCATTGGCGGAGGAGAGTTAACCGAAGAGGCACTTTCTCTCGATCTCAAAGGTTTGGGCATTGCAATTAGATCTAGAAATGCGTTGATGAAGGAGGCGTCTTGGCTCGATCTTAGTAGCATTATGGCAAAAGCAGAAAGGAGATGAACTCTAGTAGCAGTGATGGTGGCAATGATGGTGGTGGCGACGACGGAGATAGTAGTGGAGATGTCTATTGCGATCTTAGGGTTTCGGTGAGCTCTCACTCTTCGGTTCTCTCTTTTCGAGTGTTTTAGTGAATTTTGTAAAAATTTTAATTATGTGATAATTCTAACAATAGAGTTTTATTGTTAGTATGTGGGAGTTTATCAAAATGTCACCTATAAAATATATTGTGGAGATTCTTAAAAATTCTCCTTAAAAAATTTCTACAAATATATATAAATCTTGTAGTGAGTTTTGTACTCATTTTTCCATTTGCGTGATGATCAACAATAATGACCCATTCCAATGTACACATATATATGGAATGACAGATAGAAATTCTTTTTCTCTAAATAATCTTAATTGGTTTTCTCAGATTTGAGTTCTAAATATGACAAAATTAATTAGTGTTTATGCCTCCTATATATATGGATTTTAAGTGTTCAAACGGAAAGGATGCCTCTAATAAGATAATACTTATGTTTGGGTCTTAATCATCAGTTGAATCTTATGTTACATTTGATTCTAATTCAAGGCTCTGAATCAACATCACCTAAGCTTTTTTTTTTTCTTCACTCAATTCAGCACCAACTAAAGTATCATTGAAAATTTTATCCATGGTTTATTAGTAGGGTAGTATGATTAAGATAGATTTTGAGGAGGTGATGATCCTTATATAGTTAATAGTTATATATGTAATTTTCAAATCATTCACTTCTTTATAAATATATATTTGATTGAATCATGTTGCGTGATAGATTTTATTTTGTGGGACATTTTTATGAAAAGGACAAGGAAGAGAACTTTCATACATATATATTTTCTTTGCATTTTATTAATTTAAAAATAATTTGAATACATGATTAATTAATAACTGTATTTTTATACTTAGTTAAATGTTGTTTACCTCAATACTTTCTTTTTTTAGTTGATAGGGTAATGGTACATTTATTGACAAATTATTGTTATATATACTAATTTTGCATATATATATATATATATATATATATATATATATATATATATATATATATAGAGCCACTCAAATAAAAACGCCTAAAACGTCTTTTTTTTAAGATATTTTTTAGTAATTAAAATTTAACATATATAATCGATTAAATCATGTTATTTTTGTTAAAATTAGGCTAGACAAATTGATTTAACCGAAAAAATGGTGAATTAAATCTTGAACTGGTCTAAATTAATATTATTTTTTTTTATAAAAAATGACTATAATACTTTATTATAGAAAATGATTAAAATACTCTTATTATTATTATTATTATTATTATTATTATTATTATTATTATTATTATTATTATTATTATTATTATTATTATTATTATTATTATTATTATATTTAAAATTTCTAAATCCTAATCCTACGATAGAAAAATAAAGGACTAAAATTTAAGATTCTCAAAATTAATATATATAATAGAAGTATTTTAGTCATTTTCTATAATAGGGTATTGTAGTCATTTTCTATAAAAAAATAATATTAATTTAGACCAATTCAAGATTTGATTTACCATTTTTCGGTCAAATCAATTTGTCTAGTCTAATTTTGATAAAAATAATACGATTTGATCGATTATATGTGTTAAATTTTAATTATTAAAAAACATCTTTATAAAAAGATGTTTTCAACGTCTTTATCTGAGTGGCTCCCATATATATATATATATATATATATATATATATATATATATATATATATATATATATATATTCACTTTAGCATTTTACTTTTTAATTAGATTGAATATTATTTATTTTCATGACTTTTTAATAAAATAAACAAAAATAAAAAAGACACAAAATAAAAAATTATTGGTTATGAAATACAAAACAAAAAAAAAAGTCTATTAGATACAAAAAACCTCAATAAAAATTCACGACGGTTTACAAAACTATCACAAAAGAAGGTAATAAAACTGCCAGCATTTAGCATTACAACTATCGCTATTTATCGTACTTGTGTAACGTGTTATGATTTAATGTTCTAATAGCATTATCGAATAACAATTTTAATACAAAAGAAATTTATTTTAAATTCTAAACAAACTAGCAAATTTTTATTCTATCATTTGTCAAAGAGTGTTAATATTTAATCATGTTCCTTCTTAATAATCGATACGAAAAGTGTTGCAAATTAAATAAGGCAAAATGGTTAGCTTTTTTTTTTAATTATAAATATCTTTATTATTTGTGTAAAATAATCAATAAACAATAATATTTCCAAGAAAAAAGAAAAAGCTGTTTATGAATCGAATCGAACGGATGTAGATAAAATATTGATTCAATTTACACTAAAAATCGGGTCGATTCGAATTGAATTGGATATACGCATTTTTTAACCTTTAGAAGTGATCTGATTCGATCCGATAATTTTCCTATCAAATTAGATATGCAGATATGAGGCATTTTAAAATAAAAAATAAAATAAATTTTGTTTTTAATATTTTTGTGAATAATCTTTTTTAGTATGTTTTACTTTAAAAATATTATTCAATATTATTTTTTAAAATAATAAATAAGATAACCAATATTAAAAAGAAAGAAATAAGACAACCTAATAAATAATATATTTCTATTTTTATATTTGGTCATATTTACTGAATTGGATCCACAGATGTGATAGTAATATTCAATATTCAGTTTAGTATACTTGCATATCATATTGGATAATATTCAATAGCCTAGCAGATTAAATATTATTCGCAAAATTCGAATTGAATATATGGAATTGATAGATCGAATCTCTTTTTTAACACCCATTAAAAAGGGAAAAAAAATCCATAAGAGGGATAATGAAGCACCCACTAAGAACTGAAGAAGACTACAAAAGCAAAATAAAAGCATAATTATAATATAAAAACAATAAAGAGGAAAGGAAATGGTGGGACTGATACCATAAAAATTAAGATAAAAAACCGGAGAAAAGATCGAAAAGATTGGAAGGTTCTTTTTTCTATCATTGTTTGTATTACAGGTAAAGTATAATTTTAGCCTTAAATAGTTAAATTTTAATTTAATTTTTAATATTTTAAATATTTTATTTTGATCTCAAAAAATTTTAAATAGGTTAATATTATTTTATTGTTAAATTTAACATAAATAATTAATAAAATAAGTGACCTAAATATTAATAACGTTATTAAGTAATTTATATCTTCTTATTTCTGTGAGTTAGAGAAATAAAATTAAAATTTTTTTGTAACATTTTTTCTTCTCATTCTTCTTATACAAAACTCCAAATCTTAGAAATCAATCAGCAACACTCCAAAATCAAAGAAAAAGTTTTAACATTAGTGATTGTCGGTGATTGATTTTACTTACATACTGAAATCGAACTTTATTGACTTTTCAATATATTATTTTTCATGTCAAATTTAATGGTACACAACATGAAAAAAACGCTAAAAACTGTCGGATTTAGCGACGGATGTTACCGGCGAAATTAGTGTCAAATTTTTCGATGGTTACAAGTGAAAATTCATCCGTCGAATAAGTTATCGTCGGATAAGAAATTCTGTAACTAAATTCGACGGTAAATAGAGGTGCAAATTTTTTTTGGTAGCGCCAAATTTAACGTCGGATTTTTTGTTGAAAAATTCTTACAGTAACAGTATTTAGTAAAAGGCGACGTACGATGAACACCTTACCGGCGGATGTTTTTGCTGGCAAATTCGACAGTAAAATTCAAACCTAAAACCCTTCCCCTTACATATGCAAACTCTCTCTCCCTCTCTCTCTCTCTCTCTCACTCTCTCTCTTCCCTTCTTCTCTTTCTCATCTCTCTGCCGCTGTGAAGTTGCCGCCATCACCACCACCTAGAGCTGCCGTCATTGCCGCCGTTGCACGTCGTCATCATTGAAGCTGGAGCTGTCGCCGCCGTCGTCGCCGTCGCCATTGTTGGTGTCCCTTGCCGTTGGAGGTCGTCACCTTGTCGCTGTCACTGCCGCCTACTGTTATCACCACCCTTCCACCATCCTGCAACCACCATTAGAGGTAATTTTTCTATAATTTTTTTATTTTTCCAGATTTTTTGTTTGTTTAGGATTTTATTAGGTATTTTATTAAATTATTAATTACATTTTTTCAATGAAATGTGTGATTAGGGTTTGTTATATTAATTTAGTGTAATTAGAAATTAAATAATATTAGGTTAGGTTAGGTAGAAGGAAATTAAGAGTGTTTGAGCTGTTGGAAGACTTTATTTGAGTTTAGTGAACGAGTTTTTTTCAATTGTATTGAATTTATATTGTTCATTTTTGTTATATCTGGTGTTAATTTGGTGAAATTAGAATTAGATTTTAATTAATTGCCATGTTGAATTTTACTTATTCTTTTTAAATTAGTTTTTGAATTAGTTTCACCTTGTGAATTTAATAAGTTGTCTTTTTTTAGGACAGTGTTAATTTCTCTGAGATCAATTGGAGTTTGCTTCTTTCGTAGTTTGTGAAATCATATTCCAGATTGGTTTTCTATCTCTGAATATAATGAATTGTTTAAGTTTTATGCCGAACATACTTTTCCTAGAATAGAGTTTTAGGCTAGAAGTGGGAGAAGATTGTGAAATGGCACCTTCTTGAAACCTTTGTTTGCTGGAAAATTATGAAGTAATAAGGGGTTAGGCACTTTACTAGGATTTGATATTTTATTGAATGCATGTTTATTCTAATTTATGCCTGTAGTTGTTTCCTTTGTGAAAAGTGATAAATTTATTTGGTGGATGTCTTTGAATTAAGAAAAAGTTCTGACAAATTTTTGTTTAAATTGTTTAAAACATATTTGGTTTGTGAGAAAATGATAATTGAATTTGGTGAGAGATTCTAATTATAGAAGAAAATTTGTCGAATTTTCCAAAAATTTTAATAAGTTGTGTTGTTGGTTGAATTCTAGGGTGTTTGTTGTAAAATGATTCCAAGTCATCATCTGTGGGTGTATAATAGGAATAACGGTGTACCGGGGGGTTAAAACCTGAGTTCTTTGAAGAAGTTGATGAGTTTGTTGCGTATGCCTTTAACATGAAACTGTTTAGGTCTCAAGGGGTATCTAGGTGTCTATGTTATAAGTGTAGGCACTGACTAAGTGGTTAGGACTTTCAGATATAACATTTTACCTATACCATAATGGGTCAAGGATGGGTATTAGATGTCGACAGAATACAGAAAAGTGGATGAACAAGGAATCAACTAGTTTGCCTCGAATTTCAATAGGTCTGAGGGTCGATCAACGAGAGTTTGGATGGTTAGTGAACTAAACATGGAAAAAATTATTTGGGAGGGAAACCAAGAGAGATATAAAGAGATTTTATCATTTGTTAGAATCTGCTGCAAAACTTTTGTTCGAGGGGTGTGTTCATTCGAAATTGTCTGCATGTGTTAGAATGATGAGTATTAAGTCTCAGTCAAATAATTCACAAGAGTCTTTTGATAAGTGGACCACCCTTTGCAATAAATTAGTACCTGGCAGAACTACTAGCATCGCTCGGAGTCGTTATAAAGAAAAAATGTTAGTTTCGAAATTAGGTTTGAATTCGGTGGAAATAGATTGTTGTTTGAATGGTTGTATGATATATTACAAGAAAAACGTAGACCTAACTGCTTGTAGATTTTGTGATGCACTGAGATTTCAAATTGAGAGAGAACGGATTGGTAAATGACGGTTAACAAGAGTTCCAAACAAACAGATGCACTACTTGTCCCTATTCTCTAGGCTAAAATGATTGTATTCTTCGATGAGTTCATCCCTTCACATGACCTAGCATAGTAACACTAAGAGAGATTATAGTTTATGATGCACCTGTCACACGGAGATGCTTGTAAGTACTTTGATCGGGTCTACCCTATATTTACGAGAGAGTCTAGAAATGTTAGATTAGCTTTGTGCTATGATCGGTTTGCACCAAACTCTAATTTTAGTAACGCGTACTCTTGCTGGCCTGTTGTGGTGACTCTTTATAACCTACCACCCGAAATGTGTATGAAGGATCCATACATGTTCCTATCTTGTATCATATCTGGTTCAAGTAACCCAAAGTTCAAAATAGATGTCTTCTTACAACCCTTAGTGGATGAGTTGATTGAGTTGTGGATTCATGGTGTAGAAATGTATGATATTTCAACTAAGACAAACTTCCAACTGCATGCTGCGCTGATCTGGATCATCAACAACTTTTCTGCATACGGGATATTATTGGGTTGGTCCACTCAGGACAAAATGTCGTGTCCCATTTGTATGGAGGATACAAAGGCATTTTGGCTTACAAATGGGGTAAGAATTCATGGTTTGATTGTCATCGAAGGTTCCTCGATATTGATAATTCTTTTTGGTGCAACAAGGACTCGTTTATGAAAAATAAAACTGAACAAGAAGAGGCACCCGTGAGATTGAGTGGTTTGCAAGTTTGGCATCATGTTAGTAGAATCCCAAGGATCGTTAATAACATGGCAGGGTTGAGACTTTCGATATATGGCAGGGAGCATAGTTGGACGAAACAGAGCATATTTTGGTAGTTGCCTTATTAGAAAGACAACTTGGTTCGTCATTATCTTGATGTGATTCACATTGAAAAAAAATATATTTGATAATATCATGCACACGGTAATGGACGATGAGCGAACCCAGGATAACGATAAGGCAATGTTAGACTTGGTGGACATTTGCAGGTGGCCAGATCTGAACTTAAAGAGACTTGAGAATGGCCGGTGGGCTAAACCAAAGGCGGTGTTCGCTTTAACAAAGGACCAGAGACAAAATATTTGTAGGTGGATTAGGGGATTGAAATTTTTCAATGATTATGCCTCTAACTTGGTTAGGTGTATAAATGTCTCACAGGGTAGACTTACTGGGCTGACGAGTCATGATTGCCATATCTTTATGGAGTCATCGCTTCCTATCACGTTCAGAGAACTTTCTACCAACATATGCAAATCCCTTACAAAATAAGTGAGTTCTTTAGGGAGTTATGTGTAACAAAACTTAGCATTAATGATCTCACAATCATGGAAAAAAACATTCCCATCATACTTTATAAGTTTGAGAGGATATTCCCTCCAAGATTTTTGATGTTATGGAACAATTAGCAATTCACCTGCCATATGAACAATAATGTATGGGCCAATCAAATTCAGGTGGATGTACCCTTTTGAGAGGTTAATCAGGTCATTTCAAGAGCACCGTGAAGAACAGAGATCGGATTGAGAGCAGTATATGCAAAGCATTCTTAACTAAAGAAACCCTCTACATTTTCTTCCTTCTATTTTGAGCCTCATGTTGAGTCATGTAGAACAAGACTGCGTTTGTTTCTGAGAACAAGACAAGACAAGACACTGAGAACAAGACATAAAGGACAGAGACACAAAATTTTGTGTTCTTGTATCCTATTTGGTGATAAACTAGAACGAATTATGAAAATCTAATTTATTCTCATTTTTTCATTCAAAAAAATTGAGACAAAAAATATAATAATAAAAAATATAATTAAAAAAAATTAACAAGAATAATGAAAGAAAAAAATAAAAAATAAGTTGTGTCCCTTGTTAGTGTCTCTGTGTCCTTCCTGTCAGGATGGACATAAAATACACTAACTCAGTGTCTCTGGACACATTGTCTTTGTCCATGTCTCCTCTGTCAAACACGATTTTGTGTCTCTGTGTCCCTGTCTCAGTGTCCTGTCTCTGTAAACAAGCGCAACCCAAGAGTTAGAAGGAATAATGAGAAGGGAGAATTCTCATCACGTGGACCAACCTATCTAATATATTTTTGGAAGTAGTTGCAATAGGCGCGGGTAGTGAATATTGGTTATAGAAAAAAGGAAATCGATGCCGCACAGCTGCATGTGTTGCTTAACTGTGACCAGGTTTTACCCTACCTGAGGTGAGTAAAGTCTTTGTAAAAATTGTAATTAGTAAGATATTAACTTCTCCATCTAATCAAAACTGCAATATACTGAAATTTCTTTAATTATTCTATTATATCATAGGTTGTTTCAACAAACAAGTCCTGATACATCACTCAATAATTTTTTACATTGGTTAAGAGAATACGTCAGAGTTAATCTAACTGACACAACAGAATGCAAACTAGACGTACTTAGTTAGAGCCCAATGAATAAGGGCACAAGTTACCCAATATAAAGTGTTAATGGATATATGTTTCATTCTTTACAATGGTCGGTGGAAAAGAAAATAGATAACATCAGAGTCTGAGTTCGTGGGATGCAGGCGGTGGTCATTATGATTGGTATGGTGTGTTGCACAATATTATTCAATTAGAGTATTTTTATCGCACTACGTATAAGGTGTGCGTGTTTAAATGTGAATGGTATGATCTAAATTTTTGACTAGGAACACGAAAGTACAAGGACTATGATATCACTGAAGTAAATGTTACCAGGAAATATAAGTACTAGATCCTTTTATTCAACCTTAAAATGCATGATAAGTATACTATTTGCCTTGTTCGTTGTCATGCTAGTCTAGTTGGGTAGTTGTGGTTAAGACTAAGGCAAGAGGTCGCATTGAGTCTGATGCAACAGAATGTCAGGAATCTTACCAAATTGATGACCCCACTCTTTCAAAAATAGTTGTTGATATTGGTGATCTGATCACTCTTAGGTCGGCTGTTATGGATGATGACATCATTGACCTTAGGGTAAATGACGAGACACTACCACCAGAGGATGACGATGTTCAAGAAGAAGAGGGGATCGATAGAGACGAAGAAGAAGACGAGTTTGATGATTAGGAAATTACCTTGGAAGAGGAGAATGATGAACCAGAGGAAGAAGATGATGATGAATCTGAATAAGGTTAACCTAAATATATCTTAACTAGCTTGTTGTATGTTTAAACTTTATTTAGTAAGATCATATAATTATAACGCATGCTCGCCTTAGTTCTATCTTATGTATTTCTTTACCAAACTTTGATTAAATTGTAATATAATTATATTGTTTCAGGTAGGGATGACGACAGGTTGACGTGTCACGAGCAGGCATTGTTTTTATTATGACAACGATAACTATCAGGCTCCATAGTCATCAGGGCTTTGTTTTGATTAGTTTAGCAGCATCTTATTCTTTTTGTACTTTTATTCTGTATATTTGAAATTTCATATCATATATAAATTATTGTTTTCAGATAAATTATTAATTTATTCTTTACTAATTGGGAGTTGATTATCAATTATTAACTACCAGAGTCCAATATAAATTCAAAAAAATATTAATCCTATCGTCAGATTTACCATTGAAATTATCTGACGGTAACGATAATCCAATTTAATAAAAAAATAAAAAAAAGCCACCATCAGATTTTTCCGACGGTAGCTCGACGCGAAGTTACAACATCTGGCGTCAAATTTATCGTTGGATTATTTTTGTTATTTTACTAGTAAATCTAACGGTATTCGACATTTTTTTGTAGTTCTAGGATGATATTAAATACGTTTAAAAATTTTTAAAAATAAAAAAAATGTTTAAAATATTAGAAATCAAATTAAGATTTAACCTAAATGTTAGAACCAAAATAGTATGTACTTTATCTCTTTTAACATTTGATTAACTTCCATTGTTTATATAATGTATTTTCCAAGTGAAAATTTGTAAAAAGATCTCACAAGAGTGATTTGCTTTTAAACATGGATGAAAATAAGTTAGGGTTATGAAGTTGACAAGAAAGTTGCCCCACTCAAATTTAAACTTCTATATTTATGGAACCATAGTAGTTGCTTACCACTTTAACTAACGTTTCATTTGTACTATTTTGAATTTTTACTATTATTTATACTAAAGTTTTTGGTAGTAAAGTGAACAATGAGTCAATGAGGTAAATGACTCGAAGTGAGTTGAGCTAGTTTGAGACTTGTTAATAGTTTGATAAGTTAAATTCGTGAGCTAGTAAATCGAGTTTGAGCTTGTAATTGAGCTCATACATTAAATGAGTCGAGCTTGAGCTTGGATAAGTTCAGCTCATTAACTCGTAAGTTGCCTCGATTATATATATATATATACACACACATATTCTATATGCATTTAATCTATACTTTTAATATTATATATATACATATAAAATAATAATATATAATTATATATATTAATGATCTTAATTATTTAAAATTTTATATTTATTTTTTATATATAATTTTGATGTAGGACATAAATAAAAATTTATAAGTTATCATTTATTGATATAGAATTATAAATTATGTTCCTATTATTTGAGCCAACTCGTAAGCTCGAGCCAGCTTGTGAGCTTTCGGTGAGTCGAGATTGAGCTTAAGAAATAGGCTCAATTGCTAATGAATTGAGTCGTGAGTCAAGTTCAATTTTCGTGAGCCGAGTTTGAGTTTGGTCTAGCTTGGCTCACTTCCAGCCCTAAGGATATACTATGGCATTTTTAGATTATGCTATCCCCAAGAGTTAATCACATACATATTCATTCATTTATCATCTCATTGGAGAAATTATCTGAAAAGTTGAAGTGTTCGACCACATCTTACGACTAAGGGTCAACAGAGTATTGAGTCTCGATCTAGAGCAAAGGAGAGCGAACCACTGTATCTACCCAGATAAATTCGTATCTCAAATATTTAAATGCACATGCCATTTAGATCTTTAGATCATAATTCATCAATATCATCGTTGTCATCATATATATATATATATATATATATATATATATATATATATATATATATATATATATATATATATATGTGTGTGTGTGTGTGTAAGGGCCATGGATATGTCTCTATTTTTTTTTTTTAATTATTTCATTTGATTGAAGTTGCTTTTTTTTTATATATATATTTACTTTTTTATACACTACTAATCTACTATAAGTGACTTTAATCATTCATAGTTATGGTTTGTGATTGGTAGAAAAAAGTAGGAAACTGTTGCTATCTTTTTCGGTTTTGGAATAGTTAGCACATGATATGTGTTATTGCTGTTTTATAAATGTTGGTTGTCTTTGGTCTTTAGATGTGTTCTAAATTCTTCCCAGATTTTTTTTTTAAAAAAATGAGAAAAGGACAAATAGGTTTCTGACCTTTTGTTCCGCGGACATTTTCGTTCTTGACCAATGAAAAATACTTTTAAGTCCCTGACCTTTACAAAACTTGGACGGATCAGTCCCTGACGGAGACATTTGGACGGATCAGTCCCTGACGGAGGCATTTGGATGGAGGGACTGATCCGTCCAAGTTTTGTGAAGGTCAGGGACTTAAAAGTATTTTTCAATGGTCAGGGACGAAAATATCCGCGGAACAAAAGGTCAGAGACCTATTTGTTCTTTTCTCTAAAAAAAATTAAGTTTCCATTGAAAGAAAGTAATGATATTATTTTTAATTTTTTTGAACAAAGTAAAAGTTAATAGGAGCAATTTAATTAACGTGAAATTGGTAAAAAAGATAATGTTTTGCTAATGTATGAACTCTACAGTAACATATACATGATATATGAATACACTATATATATAGATAAATTATAATAATATTTTGATATTTTATTTATATTAAAATATAAATTTATTTTTTAATTTTTAAATATTTTTTAATTATATAAAATATTTTATATTTTTTATATTAAAATTAATGTATATTATTTTTAAATTCATTCTAAACATAAAAATAAGAATAAAATTTGACATATTGATACAAAATCATATTTGATATATCTAAACAGTGTCTAAAAAATATTTTTTATTTTTTTATTATGACACATTTAGATACTGAAGGTACACTGTTAGACATTAAATGTAAACAAGCAATAAAAGAAAAATAGGCAACAACAACCAACTAATATTTCGACATTTATCTACTCATCTCTGATTAGGTTCCTTTATATATTTGAAAATTGAAAATATTAAATTTGAACCTTTAACGTTTGCTTTTAATTTTTTAGATGTGCAAATTTTTATTTTTAGAGCGAGGTAAGTATTAGCTAATTATTAATAAAAAAATTAACTCCCTAACAAAATTAGTTGTGTGTTTTAGGTTTAAGTCATGGAAACAAAAAAAAAAAAAAATCTATGTTAAGACTTAAGAGACCAACATACGGTACATACCCCCGGCCACATTGATGAAACTATTGAGTCGAATTGGATTGGCTGGATTCTTAATAATACGAGATGAATGTCATTGGTACGAGCGAAATATAATTTTTCATTAAAAAAGGATTTTGTTTGTTTTTAATAAATTATCTCCTTAATTAAATGTAACCAAAATCAAAATGATCAACATAATATCAAAAGAGAAAAAACTCAATAATAAGTAGAATTTATTATTTTTATTAGTATTTTTAGTTATTAATTTAATTTTTTTAGTCTAATAAGATAAGAGTGAGTTTTTGTTCTACCCTACTTCGTCCTACCCTAAAAAAACTCGCATATATAAAATCTGTCCCGTTTCTATCCGTAAATAGTAAAATGTTAAATTTTAATCCGCCTCTGTAAGTATTTGTCCCGTCTCTACCAATCTTATAATTTTTAAAATTTAACAAATAAAATTAATTTTTAAAATTTATATAAATTAAATAAAAACTTAAATATGATACAATATTATTAATCATTTTACTAATTATTTTACATATATTACATACTATATATATACTGAACAGATAAGCTAAGGACGATGTGCGAGTTCAGGTAGTATTATTATTTTTAAATATTATTGATTAATTATTGGTCAAAAATAATAAATTTGTTAGTCTTCTAGTTTTTTTTTTTTTTTTATCAAAAATTAATACATTTTTTTACGTAAGTTGAATCGTATCATATTTTTTAAAAGAGTTTAGCTAACATGTTCCTAAAGATATATGACAAGAGACAAAACAAACTGTTAGTGAAAAGTTTTAAAATTTTTCTTTTAATATATATATACAAAATAAATACATTAAAAAATTATTTTTTTTGTATTTTTAATAAAAATATTTTCAATTTAAAATTTTAACATGTATCTTTAGTATACAAAATAAATAAACCATTTTTAAAAAACAAGAAAAAAGATGGAAGTGCAGATTATTTAAAATATTTTTCAAACTTTTAAAACATAAATTTGGATCCTTTAAAATTTGAATTTTTTAGAGAGTAAAATGTGATTTTTTATTCTTAAATAATTTTTTTTATATTTATTTTTGGTCTCACCTATAAAATTAATGGTGAGAGATCATACTTTACTCTTTAAAATAAAATTCAAACTTTAGAAGATCTAAACCCTAGAGCATGATCTCTGGTAACATGGAGAGAGGTGGCAAAAGATGGTCAAGAGTTAATCTACGAAAGCACGAATAGTTTTATGACATGTATCATAGATGTTTATGGTTGAAAGTTTTTAATAGAAACGCTCAAAAGATTAACATGAAGCCAATTAGCCAAGTGTGTGGTAACTTTTTAATTGTTACTGTGTTGGCGATGAAGGAATTTTAACATTTAAAATTATTTTTTGCATATGGGTTATAGACTTCATGGAAAATAGGCTGAATAACCTAAGATAGGGTGCCAAAAAAAAATGAAAATAATTTTTTTCCATGCAGTTAAAAATGGAATTGTCAAGAAGGGAAAAAAAAACGTGTGTTGGCATGCATCTCTCCATCTTCGATTAACCCATTGTTGAAGATAAACATCTCTTGTCCTGTCACCTTTCCGTAAGTTCTAGAACGTGATGTTTCAATGAGGAGATCCGTCACAGAACAACCGTTCTGATTCTACCACTGGCCACCACCCTCAGTTGACGTCAGCGTCGTCGGAAGTTGAGATCAGACCAACGCCCAACCATCACGTCATCTCCTCCGGAATTTGGGAATTTTTCGATTTTTATCGATCCGTCTTTGCGAATGTTTCTATTTTATTTTTTGGAGTTTAAGAAATATCTCAACAATAATTTACCTCATCTAGAGATGTTTAATTACTCTAAATTAGTGATTGAGGTCTTTTACCATCATTAGTGAATGGAGTTACTCTCGTTACAAAGGTTAAATTATATCTCTACTTTGTTCAAACTTTACACATGTCAATTCTAAATTGTTTCCTCGACTTTGGCCACCTTAGTTACATGAAAAAAAAAAGGTAAAATATCTCTATAAACCAAAAAAAAGATGGATTTGATGTGAATCCTCTAAATCAAAATTCGTTAGTACATGTTTCAGAACATATCTTTGTATAAATCGAATTGATTCAATTCGATTTAGGTATATAAGTAATAAATCGGATTGATCAAATTTGAATTACTAGGAATAAGAGTAAATCGAATTAACTTGATTCGATTCAGCATGGATGTAAGTTTAAGATAAATTGATCTTATCAAATTTGATTTAGTATGCATATATCTGAATACATGTAATTCGAAGCTATTAAATTCGACTTATATGCAAAATGCACAAATTGCATAAATTCAATCCATGAAATTCGATTTACTATATTTTGACATACCAACAATTATATCTATATGGAGCTAATGCTAAATCGAATTCAGTTAGTTCGATAATGCGCGTCTATGAAAAAAAAAATTACATTTTATAACATTTAAAATTTTTTATTATGTATAGATTTGTAACAAGTACATTATAAATTTTTATAATACTCATCGTAACAATGTTTAATTTAAAAATTATTATTAAAACTTTAATTGTTCTCGTTACATAAATTGACTTACAAGTTATTATTAAAAATTTTTCTAGTGAAATGATTTATATAAATTGACTTACAAATTTTTATAATAGTCATAAAATCTTCTAAAACTTTTTTTCATTTTATAAAATTATTTATGATAAGAGAATATAGATAATATTATAATAATAGTAATAATTATAATAATAATAAGGTTTAAACCTACTTTATTATATTAGATTAGATAAAAATTAAACTATTTAAATAAAAAATTTGGTATTTAGAAGTCAAGTATTAAAATAGTTTTTTTAGAAAGTATTTATCATATCATAAATTCATAATTATATAATTATGTGAAGGATTTATTTTTTAAATTACGTTTTTAAATTAATTGACATTTAATATTATTAGATTGTCCTATTTTATTATAATTATTCATTTTGTAGCGAATATAACTAAAATTTTAATAATAATTTTAAATTAAATATTTTTATAAAGTTTTAAATTTTAATTGTAAGCCCTTTTTTCTAATTATTATAAATAATCTTATAAAATTTAAAAGTTGCTTAAAAGATGTTGCGATGAGTACTGTGAAAATTTGTAATGTACTTGTTATTAATTGACTCCATATAGATATAATTGTTGGTGTATCAAAATTTAGTAAATCAAATTTTATGGATTCGATTTATGCAATTTGTGTATTTTGCACATAAATCAAAATTAATAGCTTCAAATTACATGTATCCAGGTATATGCATGCTAAATCAAATTTCATAGGATCGATTTACCTTAAAGAAAACTTGCATCCATGTTAAATCGAATCAAGTCAATTCGATTTATCCTTGTTCCTAGTAATTCGAATTTGATTAATTCGATTTATTACTTATATGCTTAAATCGAATTGATTCAATTCGATTTATATAAAAATATGCTCTATAACATATACGTAACGAATTTTGATTTAAGAGATTCACGTAAAATCCATCTTTCTTTGATTTATAAAAATGTTTTACCCTAAAAGAATTAGCTATAAGAGAGCGCAACTACTTTTAAATATCATATAACCAAAGTATGTATTTTTTTGAAGTTGGTTATTGTGGAAGAAGCGACAATAATAAAAAATGTTGGATTCTCCCTTTTCTTTTTTTCTCCTTCATTGTTGTAAGATATAATTATTTATATCTTTTTATTTATACTTTTAAATTTTTAAAACAAATGGTTCTATGACACTTTTTATGATGAGAGTATTTAAAAAAAATATTATTAAATGAAAATAATATAATATTAGTAATTTAGAAATTACAATATCACTTTAAAAAATTATGTTATTTTGTTTTTTTTTTTTTTGGGTCAAATTAAACGAAAATAAATATACTTAATACCATTTTTTTTATCTTGTGCTATATTTGTCAAAAGAAGTTGTATAAATATAGTATGCTCCATCTAGTTCACAGTATCCAAGATGGAGAGCACATTGGTCATAAAATTAAATCTGTTTTCTTCTTAGCTCCCACTAACTCCTAAACATTCTACATACACAAATATTAGAGGATTAGCATTGGCCCCGAAATTATTCCTTTCTACATATTCTATTATCCTAGTCAGTGACAAACTCAAAAAAATTTAGAAATAAGAATAAAAATAATAAAAAATTTTAATATTAATATATGTATATATTTAAATTTTGAAGTATGTTAATTAACAAATTTTTAATAAATAAATATAATTAACACATTTAAAAGTATATTAATTTTAAGAATATTTTTTATTTTAATATTTTAGTAATATTGTATAATAATACATTTATTATTAATACTAGTGTCTAGTTAAGTATTTAATATCCGTCAATTCATATTTTTAATGATTTTTTATATAATACAAAAAAATTATAATTCAATAGCTAAAGAATCTATAAAAAATATAACTCGAACGAACTAATTTAGAATTTTCATTATTTTTTTATATTTAATTTTCATTAAAATTATATGATAGAGACGACAAAAAACTTGTGAGAAAAATAAAAATTTAAATCAAATAACTATAATTATTTTTTTTTATGTAGGTATAGATAGAATAATATCTGATTTTTTTTTCTACTAAGCAAATATTTAAGTAATTTTTTATATTTAATGGTAAAGGTGACATTTTATAATATTTATAGTAAAAGCTTTTTCGACGAAAATAATTATTATATGTATAATCAAAACTAAATTAAATAAAATAATAAAAAATAAATAAACAATATATACATTAATATTAAATATTAATAATTTTATTTATATTTAAAAAGTTAAGATTAACTTATGTGACTACAAATATATATACATATATTTCATTACAAAAAAGATTCTTATCTCTCTTGCAATAATATAATATTAATGGTGAGAGAAGAATAATATCTAAATTAAAACATCGTATAAGCAAAACGCAATAAAACTCTTCGTAAGCTTTTTCATCCATTTCTGAAAAAATAAAGTTGTAGGGGGTGAGAACCTAATCATACAGTCTCACGACAGAGTTTCATAATTGTCATAAGAAGTTATTTAAAGAGAAAACTATTTTCGAATTTAGTGATTATAATTGTCTTATGAATTTTTTGAAAAAAACAAACGGTTTAACATCCAAAAATTCAGAACCTTTTTAAAAGAAATCAGTTAGTTATTCAAAATCTAAAACCTTTCTTTTTATAAGAAAAATCTTAAAAGTTTCCTAGACTATATGAATGACCAACCTGTTCCAAGCATAGGTTCATGAAGTCTATACTAAACCAACTTGATTTTTCATACTTAACTAAACCTCAATCAGAAACTAATCATGCAATCAATCAACACTATCACTAATTCAGCACCAAAACTCAATCTTAAAACTACCACACCAGAACAAACACAAGCAAAATAGACAAGAAAAATACAGGTATAGATAGTAGTTAAAGTAAGTAGCTCAGATAGCAGTTAATAAAAGTTAATCAATTAGGCAAGCCAAAACAAATTTAAACCCAAACGAAGAATGCAAATGCATATGATGCATGTCTGCCCTATGGCCGATGAGTCTCATCTGTCAGTTATAAAGCCAAACCCGACATGTCTAGTAGCTAACCTGGACAGAACACCAAAAACAGAGCAAGTGGAACAATGCCGCAACCCTTGCATCTTACCCGCTAAGCCGAAGTAAGGGATAACTTCACCCTACCTCTTACCCAGGTGGTGTTACAGCTCTCAACCCGGAGCAAGCAGCGACATAACTCAATTCTTGCATCTTACCCAAAGCCTCAAACTCTTATTTGGAGCAAGTGGATTGTAAGAACCGAAATAACCGTTTTAATAAAATAATAATTTAATTACCCAAAATAGGTTCAAAAATATAAAAATATTCTTTTTAAAATATAAAGGTGAAATTTGATTTCAATGAATTTTTCTGAGTGGGAAAATGTATCTTTTATGAAAAGTTTTTGTAAAATGTGTAACGGTGCTTAAATTGGTAGTACCGGCTCTAGTTTGTCCGGTACTGTGTATTTTTAAAATTTAGATTTTAGAAATTAAATTTATTATTTTGAAAAGACAAAAATAATTTAAAATTGAAAACCGGGCACTAATTCTAAAGGTTTTGGTTCAAAGTGGGCCAAACGGGCTAAAAACGCTAACGAGTTAGACCGGATCCAAACTTGGCCTAAGATCCAACATATATATACTCTATTAATGATCTTTAAGCTCATTTTGATGGGAAGAGAGAGAGAGAGAGCTCGGATAGATGAGAGTGAGGGGTGAAACCCATTGTCACCATTCATCGTCACCTTCCGAGAGCCATAACTTGAGCTACGGAGCTCCGATTGATGAGCCGTTTGCGGCCACGCTTCGCTCTCGTCGAGCTCGTCATTTTTAACTAAGTTTTGTTAGTAAAATACTCTTTATATAGCTCCATTTTTCTGCCCTAACTCAAAACTCGAAAATAGCTTTGGATTTTTGAGTTTCTTTGTGTTTTGATTGTTTAGGTGTGATCTAGCATTGGAGTATTATTGGATTTTACCCCTAATATCGATGGGTAAGGTTAGGTTTCACAAAATTCTTGTATTTAGTTGTTTTGTGAACCCTATATTTGACGTTTTGTATGTTATATGATGTTAGATTGAGGTTTAGTGTTTGTTGGAGTTGGTTTGAGGCTTTTGGATCAAGCTTGGTGGCTTCGTTTGGTGTTTGGTGCATTTTAGGAATTGGACAAGGTATGGTTTCGTTCTCCTTTATGTAATATGTAACGTTTCATAAACCTTAGACTAGTGGACCTTAGGATAGGATTGAATTGATGATAATTGATGATGATTGTGATGTTGATAAGGGGTATAATGGTTATTGGTGTGAATGATATATTATGATGTTGGTTGATGTTGATGAGTGTTTATGATGATTGTGGAAATATGAATGTTGATAATGATTATTAATGTTGAGGTTAATTGATGAGAAGTATGAATATTGATGTTGAGCTATGATTGTGGTGGATGACTCTTATGATAATAATGGGTGGTAAGTGATAAAATTAAGTATGAGAAATTATTGATGTGTGATGTTGTTGCATATTGGTTGAGAGATTAATAAATTGAATGATGATTAGGTGTGAAAATGGTAAATTTGTAAATTTTAGGTTGTAGAATAAATTGGAAGATATGTGGATATAATTTAGACATATTAGGGCTGGTTTGGATGAAGAGCAATTGGTTTTGAATTGAGAGATTTGGTGAAATTGAGTTTTTAGTGTTTTTGTTAAAAGTGGGTTTTAGGCCAACTTTGGCGGATCATATCTTGAGCTACAGTTTTTGAAATTGATTAAATTTTGTATCAAATTAAAGATAATTCAAAGAGCTTTAAAACGGTATAGATTTCATGGAAATCGAAATTTTGAGAAAAAAGATATGATCGTTGGAAGTTAGTGTCAAAAATATGATTTCTGTGATGTTGCAGAAATTGTGAGTTCTGGTTTGTGTGCGCACGCACACTGTTGTGCACGTGCTCTGAGCAGGGGCTATGTTTCGACTTGTACATACGCACACCCTGTGAATTTTTGAAAACATGCGTACGCACACTCTGGTGCGCACGCACACACAGGGATATGCCTACTGTTCAGAGCGTTCACACGCTCTGGTACACACACACATTCTGTGAAATTTGCAAGTTGTGCATACGCACAACATCATGCATACGCACAAGATGGAGAAAAACTCTTCTGGGAGTGCGTACGCACACTGTCTTATTTTTAACTGTTTTACCTTCCCGGTAAGCTTGTAAACTTCTGTAACACTTGTTTAAAACCTTTTTGCCAGTTTTAGGGTCTTGAATCAAGGGAGAAAACAATAAAGGAATAAAAAGGGTATTTTTAGTTGTGAGATTAGAGTCGGTGACATAGGTTTTGGAAGGTTTGTGTAATTTCTAGCTTGAGTTGGTGAATGTCGAGTTGTTAGGTATATGGTTAAAGAGATTTTTGAGAAATGGGAATGCTTATGATGAATTTGAGAAGTTGGAAACCGGTGATGGTTATGATGAGTTGAGAACTTAGAAAGAAATGATGAAATTATTGGATTATGGGAGTGTGCAGAGCCTAAATCTCTGGCGTGGCAGTTTTTCTGCTGTAAGAGTGTGCAGAGCTTATATCTCTGGTGTGACAGAACTACAAGAATGTGCAAAACCTATATCTCTGGCATGGAAGTTTTTCTACTGCAAGAGTGTGCCCAACACTATATCTTTGGAATGATTTATGATGAGACAGTTGTTGTTGTTTCCTTCTCTGCTGCATGAGTGTGCAGAGCCTATATCTTTGGCGTAGCAGATTCCCTGCTGCATGAGTGTGCAAAGCCTATATCTCTGGCGTGACAGATTTCTCTACTGCATGATTGTGTAGAGCCTATATCTCTGGGTGTGGCTAACGTGGCGGTAATTGGCGAGTTAAGAAATTATTATAAGAGATACGTTGCAAGTACAGTTCTTAACCAACCAAAAATCCGTTTATCAATTTAGAAGGGTTGTCACAAAATTAGAATAAAAATACTGGGAGTATGAGTCCCAGGTCGTCTCCCAACGAGTTGCAGAAAGATGTGCTATTTTATTAATCAGATATTTTCAAAAATGGTTTGAGTTGATAAACAGGAAATTAAATTAGGGAATTTATGTAATTTTAAATAAAGACCTTGACCGGGAGTAGATTAGTTGGAAGCCCTATTCTTGTTGGAGCGCTCTCAAGATTAATTAATGATTGAAGGTTGTTCTGCTTAGTTATCCCTTACTAGGTAGGGGAAAGTCAAGCAAGTTGGAAAGCTATTTCTATTCACAAGTTCCAATCCTCTCCCTTGGAAAGGATTAGTGTCAGTGACTAGAGGACAATCCAACAATAAACCCAATTACAATTTTTCTCTTGAGCATTCCAACTCAAGGTCCTCCTTTCAATCAACTCCCCATCAAGTTATGGAACTACTCGCTCATTATGAATGTAAACTTCACAAAATAATAAAGAGAAATAAAGAAAGACATGATAAATAATAATAAAAAAGATCAATTAAAAATAAAAATAGTTCTTGTATTAATAAATTCTAAAAATAATCCAATAGTAATTCTGAATAAATTGAGGACATGGAAGAGTAAGAGACAAGTAAGGAAAACAAACTAGAATAATGAAGTCTTAGCGGAGGTAATAACTCTTCTCAATATCCCAATCCAAAAAGCAATAAAAACGAAATCCTAAGAACTATCAATGTGTGTAGAGAAAAAACCTAGAGGAGAGGAAAAATCAGATCTAAAACTAAAATTTGGTGGAATGAATGTTCTCTTGGTTTTTGCATGTTTCCTGGCTCTAATATGCTTTTCTGGGCCGAAAACTGGGTCAAAATAGGGCCCAAAATTGCCCCCAGTGATTTCTGCAAATTTTGCAGATCGCGCACGTCACGCGATCGCGTCGTCCACGCGTTCGCGTCATCCAGCGTTTTGCCTTGCCACGCGTGCGCGTCGTCCACGCATTCGCGTCACTTGTGCTGTTTTTAGTTCACACGTTCGCGTCAGGCACGCGTCCGCGTCACTGCAATTTCCTCTGTTTCGCGCGGTCGCGTGAGCCATGCGTCCGCGTCGCTTCTCGCTGGTCATCTCCTTAATTTCTTGTGTTCCTTCCATTTTTGCAAGCTTCCTTTCTAATCTCCAAGTCATTCATGCTCTATAAAGCCTGAAACACTTAACACACAGATCACGGCATCAAATGGAATAAAGGAGAATTAAAATACATAATTAAAAGTCTCTAGGAAGCAAGTTTTCAACCATGAAGTATTTTTTGGAAGGAATTGTAAATACATGCTAATTTAATGAATAAGGGGATAAAGATATGATAAAACCACTCAATTAAACACAATGTAAACCATAAAATAATGGTTTATCAACTCCCCACACTTAGATTTTAGCATGTCCTCATGCTTAGTTGGAGGAGACAAAATAAATGAGTAGGAACATGTAGAACTCATGAAATGTAATGCAACCTATATATATGAATGCAACTATATGATTCTTGTCTACCTGGTTAAAAGTAAATAAGCTATTCAAGACAATCACAAATCAAATTCCAGTAATTCAATTCTTATACAGTAGGAACAAATAAAAATGCAAGAAGATAGCTCATGAAAGCAGGGAACATAGAATTTAAGCATTGAACCCTCACTGATGATGTATGTATGCTCTAATCTCTCTAGTGTATAGGGTAATCACTCTATCCTTCTCTAATCATGCTTTCTAATTTTTGTTCTTCACCTAACCAATCAACAATATTTAATATACCAATGCAAACATCATGAGGTCTTTTCAAGGTTGTAATGGGGCCAAGGTATGCGTAAGGGTACATATATGGCTAAGTGAGCTCATAAATTGAATCTTTAATTAACCCAAGCTTTCACCTAACACACATATATATTCTTTATAGCTTAAATTTCACACCTAGCTACCCAAAATTTCCCTTCCACATTCCTTACTCATGTATCAACTTTCATTTTAATTTTATCATACATGCATTGATCTTTGAATTCTTAACTTAACATTGGGGTAATTTTGTCCCCTTATTTAATTATTGAATATTTTGGATTTTTTTAAACATAAACATAAAAATAAACATAGCTTATCAATGCACATAGATTTTTAATTCTTATAGTTTCACATGAGTAGGTACCCAAATTCCCATTATATCATCATGACACATTCCCTCATTATCTTTTGTTCCCACAATTTCCCATACTTAATTAACACAGACAATTCCATCTTAAGCCAACCAAAGATTCAATTGGGATATATAATTATTTTTCCGCTTAAGGCTAGTAATGTGGTAAAATAAAGAACAAATGGGATTTAAAAGCTCAAAGTGGCTAACAAAAGTTATTGAGAGGGTAGGCTTAATTTGGATAAGTGAGCTAAACAAATAATGGCCTCAATCATATGCAGGCATATAAATATATTAAACATTGGACATATAGGATGAAACAAAATGTAGATTACAGTCATAGAGAAGTAAACACACAAGAATAAAATAATTATGGTTAAATAATGTAACCATGTATAAAGGCTCAAATCTCACAGTTTGTGTGTTCTTTAGCTCAAAAATCATGTTCCAAATACAACTTCAAGCATATTTAACATAAAAGTTTAGATTAAAATTAGTGAAATTTTGTTCTAAAAATAGGGTCTTAGAAGAGACTTATTGTCTTTTCGATCAAGTAGAGCATGCATGCAACTAATCTATTACTATGCAATTTATCCTATTCTATAAAAGAAAAACTAACTAAATATCCTATTTTATTGGTGTTAGGGAAGAGAATTTACCTCCGGAAGTCAGGTACTGACCGACCTCCCCACACTTAAGGCTTTGCACCGTCCTCGGTGCCATCTGTCAGGAACAAGGGTGGGCTGGTAGCAGTATCTCCACAGTCGGGACCATCATGGCTCCCTGTGCTGGTAAAGGAAGTGGAGTCCGGGGTGTCTGAGTCTCGGTATTTTCCCTTAAGTAGCTCCTTAATTGAAGTATGTGAATCGGTGCTTGTTACGGCGCTCTCTTAGCTTTGCTTTGTGTTCCTGCCGATCCAACCTTTCAAGTATCTGATGGAGCAGTTGATTGGTTGTAGGTGCTTGTGGTGTTGAAGGAGGAATGTCCTCAGCCGGTTCAGTAGGCTGGCTTGTAGTGGCTGCTGGAGGTCTGATATATTTCCCGTTAGGGACGTACTGATCATCCCGTGGAAGCATGGCTTTGGTGTCCCCAGCTCTGTAGGAGACTCCGGCTGCTGAGACAAGATCTGAGACCAAGGCGGAAAAAGGTAAGTTGCCCGCAATTTGTACGTGTCCCATAGCATTCCGGATGTGTCTTGGTAGGTTCAGAGGTTGATCTGTAAGGATGCACCATAGTAGAACGGCCATGTTCGCAGTGAAGGAGGACTCGTGAGTGCTCAGAAAGACGTAATGGGACATAATCTGTGCCCATACGCGAGCCTCCAAGGTAAGTGCTGAAGCCAATATTCCCTTAGGGCGGGAACGATGGTATCCGTAGATCCATCTGCTGCCAGGTTGTGCGATAACTCTGAGAACAGCGTCCCAGTCAAATTGGTATGTCTGGCGCTTGAGTGAGGCTTCTTGAAATGCGTCCAGTCTTTCTGGAGCAGGGGGAAGATCTAAAGCTCGTTGAATGGCCTCTTCTGTAATGGGGACTTGCTTCTGACGGACATAGACAGACTGTAGGGTTGGCAGGTGGAAATTGGAGTAGAACTCAACTACCCAGGAAAGATTAACCTGCCTTTGCTGTCTCTGTAGGAAACCCCATAGTCTTCGTTCAATTTGCGGCTCAACAAAGGTAGCAATATTGGGCGGGAGGATAAGAAGGTATTCGTTGTTGTAACTCCGTTCTGCCAGGATGGGGAACATCTGCTCACAGTAGCGATTGGGAAATCGCGTAGTGTCCTTTGTTGGGAAGATTTTCTCTTTTTCATCAACCTTTATAATCCTCTTAATTCTTTTTGTTGAGGGCTTTACTGCAGTTGAAGAGGGCTCTGCCACTAATGTTTGTTTTGTTCCTCTTCTCGCTGGTGGTTTGGGAGTAACTTTCTCTTTTTCTTTCTTGGTGGCCATCCTGAAAAAGGGAGAAAGAAAGTAACTTGAATTCAAAGGGATAGAGCAAGGAAGAGGGTGATATAGGTGATAAACAATGCACGGTAAAAAGGATGTCGTTAACACATGGTCATGACTACATGTGAAAACTTCATCAAAGGGAATAAAGCAAGTGCATTTTGTGGTAATTAGTTGCAAGATGTTTATTGGCATGCTGGCAAAGGCATGAGTAGCATAGATCAAGCATTAATTACTTAAATATGTTATCTCTCATAACAAACTGGCCATCACGTTTGTATTGACAATTATTTTCAATGAATAAAATATGAAAGGGGTATTGTGAAAAACAGGCATTAGAATAGTAGAATGGAATAATCTAGAAAAATGCATAAAGCCATATGGGCTTTTTCACAAACACATAGCATGCATGATGAATAAGCGATTGAAATTATTAAATTAAACATGCAAGTAACCCTTAAAAATTAATATATAATTGCTAAACAATTTTGCAACAATCCACAAGCATGTAATAAGAAACAATGATCAAAATAAAGTTCTAACACCAATTAAAAGAAAAAAGAAAAAAGAAAACATGGATAATGAAAGTAAAAAGAAAAGAATAGAAGAAAACATAAAAATAAGAAGGATAATAGAAAAGTAAGGAAGGAAGAAGAAAAGAAAAACCTTGATAGTGGTGGTGAGAGAGAAAGTAGAAAGTGAGAAAGAAGGAAGAAGGGAGGAAAGGGGAGGGGGAAGAAGAAGGGAAAAGAAAAATTAGGATTTGGGAAAGAAAAAGATAAGATATTGTGGCAGATTTGGATGAGCTGTGCGGCGCAAACGACGCGGACGCGTGGGGAACGCGTTCGCGGGGATGGCGCTTAGATGGGTCGACGCGGTCGCGTCGGTCACGCGGTCGCGTGACTTGTTTTGTGCTACTGGCGCGGGGCAGCCTCGCGCTCGCATAACTCTCTGTTCGAAATGCATTATTTCCAAATTCCAGGGTGACGCAGTCGCGTGGTTGACGCGATTGCGTGGGTGGCCAATATTGGGATATGACGCGGACGCGTGGGGCACGCGGTCGTATCGTAGGGCTTGTGCGTCCAGCACCATTCCAGCCCTACTCCAGCCTAACTTGCTGCCAAACACCCTTTTTTACGTTGATTTTCAGGTCACGCGTCCGCGTGGGTGACTGATGCGGGCAGAAATTAGCGAATTAAAAATTATTAAAATATATACGTTGCAAGTATAGTTCTTAATTCGCCAGAAATCTGCCTATCAATTTAGAAAGGTGTCACATAAAATTGAATTTAAAATACTGGGAGTATGAATCCCAGGTCATCTCCCAACGAGTTGCAAAAAAGTGTGCAATTCTATTAATCAGAGGTTTTCAAAAAGATTTGAATTGGGCAAACAGGAAATTAAATTGATGAATTTGAATAATGTAAATAAAAGCCTTGACTGAGAATTGATTAGTTGGAATCCCTATTATTGTTGGAATGCTCTCAGGATTAATTGACAATTAAAGGTTATCCTGTTTAGTTATCCTTCACTAGGTGAAGGAAAGTCAAACAAGTTGGAATGCTACGTCCGTTCACAAGTTGCATTCCACTTAATTAAAAGGGATTGGTGTTAGTGATTAGGAGGCAATCCAACCATAAACCCAATTACAATTTTTCTTTCAAGCCTTCCAACTCAAGGGTTCCTTTCAATCAATTCCCCATCAAGTTAGGAAACTACTCACTCATTGTAAAGGTAAAATTCATAGCATATGAAAAGGAATTAAAGAAAGACATTGTAAATAAAATTTAAAATAGTCAATTAAAAATAAAAGTGATCCTTGTATTAAATAATCCTAAGAATATTCCAATGGTAAAATTAACAAAGCAAAAAACATGGAAGAGTAAACCAAGTAAAGAAAACAAACTAGAATGACGAAGTCTTGATGAGGTAATAACTCTTCTCAGTGTTCCAATGCCAAAAAAAAAAGTAAGAGAAACTAAAATCCTAAGAACTATGAATGTGTGGAGAGAAAAACCTAGAGGAGGAGTAAAAACTAGACCTAAAAACTAAAACTGTGTAGAATAAATGTTGTCCTTGGTTTCTGCATGTTCTCTGGCTCTAGTCTGCCATTCTGAGCCGAAAACTGGGTCAAAATAGGGTCCAAAATTTCCCCCAGCGAATTCTGCAGATTATGCAGATCGCGCACGTCACGCGATCGCGTCGCTCATGCGGACGCGTCATTCGCGTTTCTGCTTTGCCACGCGGACGCGTCGCCCATGCGGCTGCGTCGCTGCAAATTGCTCTCTTCCGCGCGGTCGCGTCCTCCATGCGGCCGCGTCGCTTCTCGCTGGTCATCTCCTCAATTTCTTGTGTTTCTTCTATTTTTGCTAGCTTCCTTTCCAATCTCCAACTCATTCTTTCCCTATAAAGCCTGAAACGCTTAACACACAGATTACGGCATCGAATGGAATAAAGGAGAATAAAAACGCGTAATTAAAAGTCTCTAGGAGGCAGTTTTTAATCATGTAATAATTTCAGGAAGGAAATATAAATGCATGCTAAATTAATGAATAAGTGGGTAAGGATCATGATAAAACCATACAATTAAACACAATATAAACTATAAAATAGTGGTTTATCAACCTCTCCACACTTAAACATTAGCATGTCCTCATGCTTAATTGAAGGAGATAAAGTAAACAAGTATGAACATGCAGAAACTCATGCAATGCAATGCAATCCTATATATATGAATGCAACTATATGATTTCTGTCCACTTGATCAAAAGTAAAGAAGCTCTTCAAAACAATTACAAATAAAATTCCACTAATTCTATCATTATACAGTAAGACAGATAAAAATGCAAGAAGATAGCTTATGAAAGCAGGGAACATGAAAATTCAAGCATTGAACCCTCACTGATGATGTATGTACGCTCTAATCTCTCTAGTGTATAGGGTAATCACTCTATCCTTTTCTAATCATGCTTTCTAATTTTTTTGGTTCTTCTCCTAACCAATCAACAACATTTAACATACCAATGCAAACATCATGAGGTCTTTTCAAGGTTGTAACGGGGCCAAGGTAAGGGTAAGGATGCATATATGGCTAAGTAAGCTTATAATTTGAATCTTTAATTAACCAAAGCTTTAATATAACCTATATACATACTCTATATAACTTTAGAATTCACACCTAGCTACCCAGGAATTTCCTTTCACTTTCCATACTCATGTTTCAACTCTTATTTTAATTTTTTTTTTATCATACATGCATTGACTTTTGAATTCTTAAATTGGGATAATTTTGTCCCCTTATTTATTTATTAGATATTATTTTTTTTTAAACATAGAAACATAAGAATAAATATAGCTTATCAATGCACATAGATTTTTTATTCTTATAGTTTCACATGAGTAGGTATCCAAATTCCCAGTATATTATCCTCATTCCCTTATTATCCTTTTGTTCCCATAATTTTTCATACTTAAATAACACACATACTTCTATCTTAAACTAACCAAAGATTCAAATTGGGATGTATAATTGTTTTTCCGCTTAAGGCTAGTAATGTGGTAAAATATAGAACAAATGGGATTTAAAGGCTCAAAGTGGTTAACAAAGGTAATTAAAAGGGTAGGCTTAATTTGGATAAGTAAGCTAAATAAATAATGGCCTCAATCATATGCAAGCATACAAATATAATAAATATTGGATATATAAGATAAAACAAAATATAGATTACAATCATAGAGAAGTAAACACACAAGAATAAAATAATTATGGTTAAATAATGTAACCATTCATAAAGGCTCAAATCTCACAGGTTGTGTGTTCTTTAGCTCAAACATCATGTTCCAAATACAACTTCAAGCAAATTTATCATAAAAATGTGAAAAATTAGTGAAATTTTGTTCCAAAGATAGAGTCTTAGAAGAAACTTATTGTCTTTTCAATCAAGTAGAGCATGCATGCAACTAACCTATTACTATGCAATTTATCCTATTCTATAAAAGAAAGAAAAACTAACTAAAATATCCTAATTTATTGGTGCTAGGGAAGAGAAATTACCTCCAGAAGTCAGGTACTGACCGACCTCCCCACACTTAAGGCTTTGCACCATCCTCGGTGCCATCTGTTAGGAACAGGGATGGGCTGGTGGCAGTATCTCCACAGTCGGGACCATCATGGCTCTCTGTGTTGGTAAAAGAAGTGGAGTCCGGGGTGTCTGAGTCCTTGAAGTGTCCCTTGAGTAGCTCCTTGAGGTGTTTGAATCGGCGCTCGTTACGGCGCTCTCTTAACTTCGCTTTCTGTTCTTGCCGATCCAATCTTTTGATTATCTGCTGGAGCAGTTCATCTGTTGTAGGTGCTTGTGGTGTTGAAGAAGGAATATCTTCAACCGGAGCAGTGGGAAGGCATACTGGAAGTCTGAGGTACTTCCCATTGGGGACATACTGATCATCCTGTGGAAGCATGGCTTTGGTGTCTCCAGCTCTGTAGGAAACTCCGGCTGATGAGACAAGATCTGAGACCAAGGCGGGAAAAGGTAAGTTGCCCGCAATTTGTACGTGTCCCATGGCATTCCGGATATGTCTTGGTAGATTCAGAGGTTGGTCTGTAAGGATGCACCATAGTAGAACGGCCATGTCTGCAGTGAAGGAGGACTCGTGAGTGCTCGGAAAGACGTAATGGGACATGATTTGTGCCCATACGCGAGCCTCCAAGGTAAGTGCTGAAGCTGATATTCCCTTAGGGCGGGTACGATGGTATCCGTAGATCCAACGGTTGCCAGGTAGTGTGATAACTCTGAGAACAGCTTCCCAGTCAAATTGGTACATCTGGCGCTTGAGTGCAGCTTCTTGAAAGGCGTCCAATCCTTCTGGAATAGGGGGAAGACTCAAAGCTTGTTGAATAGCCTCTTCTGTAATGGGGACTTGCTTCTGACGGACAAAGACAGACTGCAGGGTAGGCAGGTAGAAGTTAGAGTAGACTACCCAGGAAAGATTGACCTGCTTATGTTGTCTCTGTAGGAAACCCCATTGTCTTCGTTCAATTTGCGGCTCAACAAAAGTAGCAATATTGGGCGGGAGGATAAGAAGGTGTTCGTTGTTGTAATTTCTTTCAGCCAGAATAGGGAACATCTGCTCACAGTAGCGATTTGGAAATCGCGCAGTGTACTTTGGTGGAAAGGCTTTCTCCTTTTCATCAACCTTGATAATCCTTTTAACTCTTTTTGTTGAGGGCTTGACTGCAGTTGAAGAAGGCTCTGCCACTAGTGCTCTTTTAGTTCCTCTTCTTGCTGGTGGTTTGGGAGTAGCTTTCTCTTTTCCTTTCTTGGTGGCCATCCTGAAAAGGAAAGAGAGAGTAGATTGAATTCAAAGAGATATATAGCAATGAAGAGAACGAAAAAGGATGGTTGTAAATGCACATTAAAAGGTAAATGATGTCAACACACGCTCATGAATACATGTGAAAGATCATTAATGGAAAATAGTTAGTGCATATGATGACAAGTGAATGCAAAGTGTTTATTGGCATGCCAGCAAAGGGCATGAGTAGCATAGACCAAGCATTACTTTGTAACAAACCATCATGTTTGTATTGACAATTAAATTCAATTAATATAATAGTAAAAAAAAATTTGTGAAAAGCAAGCATTGAATAGTAGAATAACATAGAGAAGTGCATAATGCCATATGGGCTTTTTCACAAACACATAGCATGCACGGTGAAGAAGGTATAGAAAGTATTAAAGTGAACATGCAAGCAACCCTATAAAGAAAATAATATATAATTGTCAAACAATTTGCAACAGTCCACAAGCATATAATGAAAAATAATGACTTAAATAAAATTCTAACACCATGTAAAAAGGAAAGAAGAAGGAAGAAAATATGAATAATGAAGAAAAAAGAAAATAAAAGAAAATAACATATAAAATAAGAAGAATGATAGAAGAGAGAAGGATGAAGAAGAAAATAAAACCTTGTTAATGGAGGTGAGGGAGAGAGAGTGAAAGGTGAGATAGAAGGAAGAAGGGGGGAGGAAGAAATAAGGAGGAAAAAAGGAAAATTAGGATTTGGAGAAGAAAAAGATATGATAATTGGCAAAATTAGGTTGAGCTGTGCGGCGCAAGCGACGCGATCGCATGGGCCATGCGGTCGCGCGACTTGCGCTTAAGGTAATGGACGCGGTCGCGTCGGTCACGCGGTCGCGTGACCCAGTTTGTGCCAGTGGCACGAGGGTTGCCTCGCACTTGCACAACTCTCTATTCAAAATCAATAAATGCCAAATTTTAGGTGACGCGATCGCATGGGGCATGCGATCGCGTGAGTGGGCAGTTTATGGGGTACAACGCGACCGCGTGGGGCACGCGGTCGCGTGAGGAGAACTGCGCGTCCAGCGCCAGTCCAGCACCACTCTAGCAAAACTTTTAGCTGTGCACCCGTTTTACGTCAAAAATCAGGGCACGCGGTCGCGTGGGAGGTCATTATGCCCATACGATGCGGACGCGTCGGTGACGTAGTCGCGTGGGCTGATTTGTGCCACTGGCACTCCTCCAGCCACGCTCCAGCATGACTCTCTGTTCGTTTTTTATTTTTCTCCCCTCTCCTTGCGACGCAGACGCGTCGCGTGGCATTTTTTTTAAAATGCAGATGCAGATGCACGAAATTATTGATAAAGAGAAGAGTTATTGAATATGAAAAACTAAAAATAAAGAAAAGAACGATCATACCATGGTGGGTTGTCTCCCACCTAGCACTTTGCTTTAACGTCCGTAAGTTGGACGCTCCACTAGCTCAGTCTTCTGCTATGTGGGGATCCTCCAAGAGGAAGATCTCAAGCTCCTTGTTTTTCTGTATCTTCTCGCCATGGTATAGCTTTAGGCGTTGTCCATTAACTTTGATAAGTTCAGAACTTGAAGGATGACTTAGGTGATAAACTCCGTATGGTTCGGTCTTCTATACTCTGTATGGACCTTCCCATCTGGATTGCAACTTGCCTGGCATGAGCCTCAGACGAGATTTGTAAAGGAGGACTAAATTCCCAGGTTGGAACTCTTTCCACTTTATGTGCTGATCTTGTGCAGTCTTCATCTTTTCCTTGTATAGTCTTGAGTTCTCATAAGCTTCTAGGCGAAGGCTTTCCAGTTCTTGCAGTTGCAACTTCCTTTCAGCTCCGGCGTTCTTCATCCCCATGTTGCACTCCTTGACTGCCCAAAAGGCTTTGTGCTCTACCTCAACAGGGAGATGACAAGCTTTTCCATAAACTAAGAGGAATGGACTCATCCCAATGGGTGTTTTGTATGCTGTTCTGTATGCCCAGAGTGCATCTTGTAGCCTGGTGCTCCAGTCTCTTCTATGAGGTTTGACTATTTTCTGTAAGATACGCTTTATTTCTCTGTTTGACACCTCGGCTTGCCCATTGGTCTGAGGATGGTATACTGTTGCAACCTTATGAATTATCCCATGCTTCTTCATTAGTCCTGTTAGTCTCCTGTTACAAAAATCGGTGCCTTGATCGCTCACGATTGCTCGTGGGGATCCAAAGCGACAGATAATGTGGTTTCTCACAAAGGAAACAATAATGTTAGCATCATCAGTACGGGTAGAAATTGCTTCCACCCATTTGGAAACGTAGTCCACAGCTAATAATATATAAAAATAACCATTAGAATTTGGAAATGGACCTATGAAGTCAATGCCCCAAACATCAAAAATTTCACAGAAAAGCATAATTTGTTGAGGCATCTCATCCCTCCTGGATATATTACCAAATTTTTGGCATGGGGGGCAAGATTTAAAAAATTCAGCAGCGTCTCTAAAAAGAGTAGGCCACCAGAATCCACAGTCCAAGATTTTTCTAGCAGTTCTTTGAGGGCCAAAATGTCCTCCACTCTCAGATGAGTGACAGGCCTCTAAGATGGACTGGAATTCTGATTGAGGCACACAACGTCTAATTACCTGATCAGCGCCACATCTCCATAAATATGGGTCATCCCATATATAATATTTAGACTCGCTTTTCAGCTTGTCTCTTTGATGCTTAGAAAAGTTTGGAGGAAATGTGCGGCTAACTAGATAATTAGCTATAGGTGCATACCAAGGGCATACTTCAGATACTGCTTGCAGGTTATCAAATGGAAAATTATCATCTATAGGAGTAGAATCATCCTTAATGTGCTCAAGGCGACTCAAGTGGTCTGCCACTAAATTCTGGTTACCACTCCTATCCTTTATTTCTAAATCAAATTCTTGTAATAGCAGTATCCAACGTATGAGCCTTGGTTTGGACTCCTTTTTAGATAATAGATACTTTAAAGCTGCATGGTCCGAATACACTACTACTCTAGTACCAAGTAAATAAGCTCAGAATTTATCCAGAGCAAAAACAATAGCAAGAAGCTCTTTCTCAGTAGTAGTATAATTGGACTGGGCAATGTCTAAAGTCTTAGAAGCATAAGCAATAACAAAAGGATCCTTACCTTCGCGCTGAGCCAGCGCTGCTCCTACTGCATGGTTGGAATCATCGCACATGATTTCAAACGGCTGGCTCCAGTCTGGTCCTCTCACAATTGGAGCTTGAGTCAGGGCGGCTTTCAACTTATCAAACGCTTGTTTGCAATCCTCACTGAACTCGAACTCAATTTCCTTTTGTAGTAATCTGGATAAGGGAAGTGCTACATTACTAAAGTCCTTAATAAATCTCCTGTAAAAACCTATATGGCCAAGGAACGAACGGACTTCCCTCACAGAAGAGGGGTAAGGTAAACTAGAAATAACATTCACCTTTGCTGGGTCTACAGAAATGCCATTATTAGATACCACATGTCCTAATACAATCCCTTGTTTTACCATAAAATGACATTTTTCAAAATTCAGTACAAGGTTTGTATTAACACATCTATCTAATACTCTAGATAATCCATCTAAGCAAAGGCTAAAAGAATCACCATAAACGCTAAAATCATCCATAAAAACCTCCATACAGTCCTCAATAAGATCAGAGAAAAGACTCATCATACACCTTTGGAAAGTAGCTGGTGCATTGCACAAGCCAAAGGGCATTCTCTTGTAAGCATAAGTCCCAAAAGGACATGTAAAAGTGGTCTTTTCCTGATCCTCAGGAGCTATATGAATCTGGAAATAACCTGTGTAACCATCTAAAAAGCAATAATGTGATTTACCTGATAGGCGATCCAGCATTTGATCAATGAATGGAAGTGGGTAGTGATCCTTACGGGTAGCTTGGTTGAGACGCCTGTAATCAATGCAGACTCTCCAAGCATTCTGAATTCTAGTTGCTATGAGCTCTCCATGCTCATTCTTCACTGTAGTGACTCCAGACTTCTTGGGCACCACTTGTACTGGGCTAACCCATTCACTGTCTGAAATGGGATAGATGATACCTGCTTCCAGTAGTCTGGTCACTTTCTTTTTGACAACTTCCAAGATAGTGGGATTCAATCTTCTTTGGGGTTGACGAACAGGTCTTGCTCCCTCTTCTAAAAATATTCTGTGCTCACATACTTGAGGGTTGATGCCTACTATGTCTGCCAAACTCCACCCAATCGCTTTCTTATGCCTCCTCAGTACATCAAGTAACTGCTCTTCTTGTTGGGAAGTGAGTTCCCTTGCAATGATAACGGGAAACTTCTGCTCATCTTCAAGATAAGCATATTTGAGATGTGGAGGAAGAGGCTTCAGTTCCAACTTCTGATCATGGGTAGGCTCTGGATTGTCTGGAGCTTGTGAAAATGCTGAGGTGCCCTCATTGTCAGTCAAGAGGGTCTCCACACTTGGACCTTGTCCAATGTGCCTCCCTTCAAACTCTTCCTTGTGAACTTCAGCTACAGTTTCCTCTATGACATCACACTAGAAGATAGAATGATCTTCTGGAGGATTGTTTATGACTCTATTCAGATTGAAGATTACTATGCGGCCATCTATTTCAAAATAGTATGTTCCTGAAAAAGCATCTAATTTGAATTTTAATGTCTTCAGGAATGGTCTTACAAGTAGGATTGATGATGGCTTATCTGAGTCATTATGGGGCATCTCCAAGATATAAAAATCAGTGGGAAATTTAAGCCCTTTAATGTTCACCAAAACATCTTCAGCAACTCCAGGCACTGTAATAAACAAAACGAGCTGTCGACCTTTTTAAGGGAGGGAGCCTCAAAATATCATATATAGACAAAGGAATTATACTAACACATGCTCCTAAATCACACATGCAATCATAAATTACTACACCACCAATAGTACAACTAACTATACAAGGACCTTGGTCACTACACTTCTCAGGTAATCTCCCCATTAAAGTAGATATGGAACTACCTAAAGGAATATTTTTTAATTAATGAATTTTGTCTTTATGTATACATAAATCTTTTAGAAACTTTGCATATTTAGGTACCTGTTGAATAACATCAAAAAGAGGAATAGTTACCTCAACTTTTTTGAATATTTCTACCATTTTGGGATCGGGTTCCAGCTGCTTCCTGGGCTTCCTTGCAAGTTGTGGAAATGGAATGGGAGTGGTGTTTTCTGCAGTGTATGCACCTCTTGGTGCTTCCTCCTGTGGTTGGGCTTCTTCTTTTTCAGTTATGTCTTGTATGTCCTCTTCCTCTTCAACATCTTCTATTTCTACTACCTCTTCAGCTGAGGCGTGTTCTGGTAAGCTTGGTTCCTCCTGATTCCTTTCCTGCAGTGTGATTCCGAACCTTAGGGTGATGGCATTAATGCCCCCCTTCGGATTGGGTAATGGTTGAGAGGGAATTCCAGTGGAACTTGAATGTTGGTTATTAGAATTTTTCATTGATCCAATCTGTGAGACAAGAGCTTGCAAAGTAGCGGTCAGATCATTCAGACTGGCATTAATGTTATTTTCCATGGTTTGTTGGCTTCGCTCAAAAAATTTTAGTAGCTCTTCATTAGGAGATGAGGAAGGATGAGTGAATTGAGAGGTCTACTGTTGGGTATTCTGTGGTCCTTGGGACTGCCTCAGGTGAGGTGCTCTGTAAGGTTGGTTCTGCTGCCTGTTATTGTTATTATTCCACCTCTGATTTCCCTGATTATCTCTGCCTCCTCTGTTATTGTTGTCTCTCCAATTCTGGTTAGAATTGTCCTGCCATCCATGGTTATTATTTCCACCTTAATTGTACCCTTGGTTGGGGCAATCATAGAAGTTATGAGTGGATGCCACCATGTTGTCTTCCTGTTGGAGTTGCGGGCATTCATCAGTATAATGGCTATAATCAGCACAAATTCTGCAAACTCTCTGTGGGACTAACTGTTGGTTTTGCTGTGGTGAAGGAGGTTGAGCTTACTGAACTTGTTGTTGATTCAATTGCATTTGCTTAAGCAAGTTGGTCATTTCACAGATACTCTGAGTCAGAGCAGTAGTCTCTTTGCTAGAGGATACTTCTGCAACAGCTTTTGAACGGCCTTGCTTATGTCTATGGTTCCTAGTAGATTCAGCTAGGTCGCTGATCAATTGCCATGCCTCATCAGTGGTCTTGTACTTTTTCATAGACCCATTGCTAGCACTTTCCAATGTGGTCTTATCTTGGGGCCTCATACCTTGTGTGATATAGCTGAGTAACACTATCTTGTCAATCATGTGGTGGGGGCATGCTTCTAGAAGATTATTGAAGCACTCCCAGTATTCAAAGAGAGTCTCGTTATCATCTTGAACAATCATGGAAATGTCTTTCCTCAGTTTATCAGTAACTTCAGATGGAAAGAATTTCTCCAAAAACTCTTTTCTGAGCGTATCCCAGTTGGATACATTTGCTAGGGGTTGAGTGTAGTACCACTCTCTTGCCTTTCCCTCAAGAGAAAACGGGAAAGCTTTCAGCAGAATTGAAGTTTCATCTGTACCATCTCGCCTGACAGTAGAATAGGCTGCCTGGAAATCTCTCAGGAGCTTGATAGGCTCTTGAGCAGGTAAGCCATGAAACTTGGGCATCAAATTGAGCAGTGCGGTCTTTATTTCGAAATCTGTAGCCACCGCTGGGTGATGCGCTTGAAACGGTTGCATTGTAAAATTAGGGGCTCCTTCCTCCTGGATGGTAACTCTCCTAGGTTCTGCCATGTCTTCTGCACGTGAATCAACTGAATCAGTAGAACGGGAGCTAGTTTCTTCCTCAAGTTCACTTTCAGATCCGCCCTCAGAACGGACTAACCGACGCCGAGCTCGCCTTATTCGTGAAATAGTCCTTTCAATTTTAGGATCGAATATTAGTAAGCGCGGATCAGGAAGTGAACGTGTCATTTGACGAAAGAAACAGGCAGCTCATAGTAGCAAAATAAAATAAAATGCAAATAAATAAATTCTAATTAATAACTTTAGCACTCTATTGCAACTCCCCGGCAACGGCGCCAAAAATTGATGCGGGCAAAAATTAGCGAATTAAAAATTATTAAAATATATACGTTGCAAGTATAGTTCTTAATTCGCCAGAAATCCGCCTATCAATTTAGAAAGGTGTCACAGAAAATTGAATTTAAAATACTGGGAGTATGAATCCCAGGTCGTCTCCCAACGAGTTGCAGAAAAGTGCGCTATTCTATTAATCAGAGGTTTTCAAAAAGATTTGAATTGGAGAAGCAGGAAATTAAATTGATGAATTTGAATAATGTAAATAAAGGCCTTGACTGGGAATTGATTAGTTGGAATCCCTATTATTGTTGGAATGCCTCAGGATTAATTGACAATTAAAGGTTATCCTGTTTAGTTATCCTTCACTAGGTGAAGGAAAGTCAAACAAGTTGGAATGCTATGTCCGTTCACAAGTTGCAATCCACTTAATTGAAAGGGATTGGTGTTAGTGATTAGGAGGCAATCCAACCATAAACCCAATTACAATTTTTCTTTCAAGCCTTCCAACTCAAGGGTTCCTTTCAATCAATTCCCCATCAAGTTAGGAAACTACTCACTCATTGTAAAGGTAAAATTCATAGCATATGAAAATGAATTAAAGAAATACATTGTAAATAAAATTTAAAATAGTCAATTAAAAATAAAAGTGATCCTTGTATTAAATAATCCTAAGAATATTCCAATGGTAAAATTAACAAAGCAAAGAACATGGAAGAGTAAACCAAGTAAAGAAAACGAACTAGAATGACGAAGTCTTGATGAGGTAATAACTCTTCTCAGTGTTCCAATGCCGAAAAAAAAAGTAAGAGAAACTAAAATCCTAAGAACTATGAATGTGTGGAGAGAAAAACCTAGAGGAGGAGTAAAAACTAGACCTAAAAACTAAAACTGTGTAGAATAAATGTTGTCCTTGGTTTCTGCATGTTCTCTGGCTCTAGTCTACCGTTCTGGGCCGAAAACTGGGTCAAAATAGGGTCCAAAATTGCCCTCAGCGAATTCTGCAGATTATGCAGATTGCGCACGTCACACGATCGCGTCGCTCATGCGGACGCGTCAATCGCGTTTCTGCTTTGCCACGCGGATGCGTCGCCCATGCGGCCGCATCGTTGCAAATTGCTCTCTTCCGCGCGGTCGCGTCCTCCATGCGGCCGCATCACTGTGATTTGATCTTCTCTGCGCGGTCGCATCGTCCATGCGGCCGCATCGCTTCTCGCTGGTCATCTCCTTAATTTCTTGTGTTCCTTCCATTTTTGCTAGCTTCCTTTCCAATCTCCAACTCATTCTTGCCCTATAAAGCCTGAAACGCTTAACACACAGATTACGGCATCGAATGGAATAAAGGAGAATAAAAATGCATAATTAAAAGTCTCTAGGAGGCAGTTTTTAATCATGTAATAATTTCAGGAAGGAAATATAAATTCATGCTAAATTAATGAATAAGTGGGTAAAGATCATGATAAAACCATATAATTAAACACAATATAAACCATAAAATAGTGGTTTATCAGTGACACAGATACGTGGGAGGCGTTATCCCGAAATGACACGGACGCGTCATGGACGCGGTCGCGTGGGTCGAATCGTGCCAGGGGCACGCCTCCAGCCGTGCTCTCGCGTGACTCTCTGTTCGATTTCTTTTTCTTTCTTACTCATCTGTGACGCGGACGCGTCGATGATGCGGTCGCGTCGCGTGCGAAATTTTTTTTTTAAATAAAAATATGCAAATGCAGATGCAAACTAAATGTGTTAATAAAGAGAAGAGTTATTGAAAAAGAAAACTAAGAATAAAGAAAGGAACGATCATACCATGGTGGGTTGTCTCCCACCTAGCACTTTACTTTAACGTCCGTAAGTTGGACGCTCCACTAGTTCGGTCTTCGGCTATGGGTGGATCTTCCAAGAGGAAGATCTCGAGCTCCTTGTTTTTCTTCATCTTCTCGCCATGATATAGCTTTAAACGATGTCCATTAACTTTGATGAATTCAGAGCTTGAAGGATGACTTAGGTGAAAAACTCCGTACGGCTCAGCCTTTTCTACTCTATATGGGCCTTCCCATCTTGATCTCAACTTGCCTGGCATGAGCCTCAGTCTAGATTTGTAAAGGAGAACTAAGTCCCCAGGTTGGAACTCTTTTCTCTTGATGTGCTGATCATGTACAACCTTCATCTTTTCCTTGTACAGCCTTGAGTTCTCATAAACTTCTAGGCGAAGGCTTTCTAATTCTTGCAGTTGCAACTTCCTTTCAGCTCCGGCTGTCTCAAATCCCATGTTGCACTCTTTTACTGCCCAAAAGGCTTTGTGCTCTACTTCAACTGGGAGATGACAGGCTTTTCCATAAACTAAGCGGAAGGGACTCATCCCAATGGGTGTCTTGTATGCGGTTCTATATGCCCAGAGTGCATCTTGTAGCCTGGTGCTCTAGTCTCTTCTATGAGGTTTGACTATCTTCTGCAATATGCGCTTTATCTCTCTGTTAGACACCTCGGCTTGCCCATTAGTCTGAGGATGGTAGGCTGTTGCTACTTTATGCATTATCCCATGCTTCTTCAGTAATCCTGTTAGTCTCCTGTTACAAAAATGGGTGCCTTGATCTCTCACGATTGCTCATGGTGATCCAAAGCGACAAATGATATGGTTTCTAACAAAGGAAACAACAGTGCTAGCATCATCAGCGCGGGTAGGTATTGCTTCCACCCATTTAGAAACGTAATCCACTGCTAACAATATATAAAAATAATCATTAGAATTTGGAAATGGACCCATGAAGTCAATGCCCCAAACATAAAAAATTTCACAGAAAAGCATAATTTGTTGAGGCATCTCATCCTTCTTGGATATATTACCAAATTTTTGGCATGGAAAACAAGATTTACAAAATTTAGCAGTGTCTCTAAAAAGAGTAGGCCACCAGAATCCACAGTCTAAGATTTTTCTTGCTGTTCTTTGAAGGCCAAAATGTCATCCACTCTCAGATGAGTAGCAGGCCTCTAAAATGGACTGTAATTCGGATTGAGGCACACACCGTCTAATTACCTGGTCAGCGCCACATCTCCATAAATACGGGTCATCCCATATATAATATTTAGATTCGCTTTTCAGCTTGTCTCTTTGATGCTTAGTAAAGTTAGGAGGAAAAGTGCGGCTAACTAGATAATTAGCTACAGGTGCATACCAAGGGACTACCTCGGATACTGCTTGCAGGTTATCAAATGGGAATTTATCAGCTATAGGAGTGGAGTCATCCCTGATGTGCTCAAGGCGACTCAAGTGGTCCGCCACTAAATTCTGGTTACCACTCCTATCCTTTATTTCTAAATCAAATTCTTGTAGTAGCAGTATCCAACGTATAAGCCTTAGTTTGGATTCCTTTTTAGCTAATAAATACTTTAGAGCTGCGTGGTCCGAGTACACTACTACTCTCGTACCAAGTAAATAGGCTCGGAATTTATCTAGAGCAAAAACAATAGCAAGAAGCTCTTTCTCAGTAGTAGTGTAATTAGACTGAGCGGCGTCTAAAGTCTTAGACGCATAAGCAATTACAAAGGGGTCCTTACCTTCACACTGAGCCAGCGCTGCTCCTACTGCATGGTTGGAAGCATCGCACATGATTTTAAATGGCTGGCTCCAGTCTGGTCCTCTTACAATTGGAGCTTGAGTCAGGGAAGTCTTCAGCTTATCAAATGCGTGTTTGCAATCCTCCCTGAACTCGAACTCAATATCTTTCTACAGTAGTCTGGATAAGGGAAGTGCTACCTTATTAAAGTCCTTAATGAATCTCCGGTAAAAACTTGCATGGCCAAGGAATGAACGGACTTCTCTCACAGAGGAGGGGTAAGGTAAACTAGAAATAACATCCACCTTTGCTGGATCTACAGAAATACCAGTATTGGACACAACATGTCCTAGTACAATACCTTGTCTTACCATAAAGTGACATTTTTCAAAATTCAATACAAGGTTTGTACTGACACATCTATCTAATACTCTAGATAAACTATCCAAGTAAAGGCTAAAGGAATCACCATAAACGCTAAAATCATCCATAAAAACCTCCATATAGTCCTCAATAAGGTCAGAGAAAAGACTCATCATACACCTTTAGAAAGTAGCTGGTGCATTGCACAAGCCAAAGGGCATTCTCTTATAAGCATAAGTCCCAAAAGGACATGTAAAAGTGGTCTTCTCCTGATCTTCAGGAGCTATATGAATCTGGAAATAGCCTGTGTAACCATCTAAAAAGCAATAATGTGATTTACCTGATAGGCGATCCAGCATTTGATCAATGAATGGAAGAGGATAGTGATCCTTACGAGTGGCCTGGTTTAGGCGTCTGTAATCAATGCAGACCCTCCAGGCATTCTGTACTCTGGTTGCTATGAGCTCTCCATGCTCATTCTTCACTGTAGTGACTCCAGACTTCTTGGGCACCACTTGTACTGGGCTTACCCATTCACTGTCTGGGAGGGGGTAGATGATATCTGCCTCCAGTAGTCTGGTCACTTCCTTCTTGACAACCTCTAAGATAGTGGGGTTCAGTCTTCTCTGGGGTTGACGAACAGGCCTTGCTCCCTCTTCTAAAAATATCCTATGTTCACAAACTTGAGGGTTGATGCCTACTATGTCTGCCAAACTCCACCCAATTGCCTTCTTGTGCCTCCTCAGCACACTAAGTAATTGCTCTTCTTGTTGAGACGTAAGTTCCCTTGCGATGATAATTGGAAACTTTTGCTTGTCCTCAAGGTAAGCATATTTGAGGTGTGGAGGGAGAGGTTTCAATTCTAACTTCTGCTCATGGCCAGGCTCTGGATTGTCTGGAGCTGGTGACAATGGTAAAGTACTTTCATTGTCCTCAGAAAGTGTCCCCACACTCGGACCTTGTCCTATGTACTTCTCTTCGAGCTCCTCCTGGTGAACTTTAGCCATGGTTTCATCTATGATGTCACACTGGAGGATAGAATGATCTTCTAGAGGGTGCTTCATAACTCCATTTAGATTGAAGCTTACTACTCGGCCGTCTATTTCAAAAGAGTATGTTCCTGAAAAAGCATCCAATTTGAACTTCGAGGTCTTCAGGAATGGTCTTCTGAGTAGGATTGATGATGGCTTCTCTGAGTCATTTTGGGGTATCTCCAGGATATAAAAATCAATGGAAAATGTGAGCCCCTTAATACCTACTAATACATTTTCAGCAACTCCAACTACTATAATAATGCTTTTATCTGCTAACACAAAACGAGCTGCCAACCTTTTTAAGGGAGGGAGCCTCAAAATATCATATATGAACAAAGGCATTATACTCACACATGCTCCTAAATCACACATGCAGTCAGAAAATACCACACCATCAATAGTACCATTAACCATACATGGACCTGGATCACTACACTTTTCAGGTATACCTCCCATTAAAGCAGATATAGAACTACCTAAAGGAATAGTTTCTAATTCATTAATTTTGTCTTTATGTATACATAAATCCTTTAGAAACTTTGCATATTTAGGTACTTGCTGAATAACATCAAAAAGGGGAACAGTTACCTCAACCTTTTTGAATATTTCTACCATTTTGGGATCAGGTTCCAACTGCTTCCTGGGCTTCCTTGTAAGTTGTGAAAATGAAATAGGAATGGCGTTCTCTGCAGTGTCTGCGCCCTTTGGTGCTTCTTCCTGTGATTGAGCTTTTTCTTCTTCAGCCATGTCCTGTATGTCCTCTTCCTCCTCAACACCTTCTATTTCCACTACCTCTTTAGCTGAGGCATGTTCTGGTGGGTTTGGCTCCTCCTGATTCCTCTCTTGCAATGTGGTTCCGGACCTTAGGGTAATGGCATTAATGCCACCCTTTGGATTGGGTAATGGTTGAGAGGGGATTCCACTGGAGCTCAAAGGCTGGTTATTAGGGTTATTCAGTGATCCAATCTGTGAGACAAGAGCTTGCAAGGTAGAGTTCAGACCATTTAGAGTAGAAGTAACGTTGTTTTCCATGGCCTGTTGTCTCCGATCAATAGATTGTAGTAACTCATCATTAGAAGATGAAGAGGGATAAGTGATCTGAGAGGTTTGCTGTTGGTTATTCTGTGGTCCTTGGGATTGCCTCAGGGAGGTGCTCTGTAAGGCTGGTTCTGGTTCTGCTGCCTGTTGTTATTATTATTCCACCTCTGATTTCCCTAATTATCTCTGCTTCCTCTGTTATAGTTGTCCTTCCAACTCTGATTAGAATTATCTCTCCAACCATGGTTGGAATTGTCCTGCCATCCATGGTTGTAACTGCCAGCTTGATTGTATCCTTGATTGGGGTGGTCATAGAAGTTATGAGTGGCTGCCACAGTGTTGTCTTCCTGCTGAAGCTGCGGACATTCATCAGTATAATGGCTATAATCAGCACAGATCCCGCATACTCTCTGTGGAACTAACTGTTGGTTTTGCTGTGGTGGAGAAGGTTGAGCATGCTGAGCTTGTTGTTGATTTAACTGCATCTGCCTCAGTAAGTTGGTCATCTCGCATATACTCTGAGTCAGGGCAGTAGTCTCTTTGTTAGAAGATACCTCTACAACAGCTTTTGACCGGCTTTGTTTCTGCTTGTGATTCCGAGTAGATTCAGCTAAGTCGCTGATCAATTGCCATGCCTCATCAGTGGTCTTATACTTTTTCATAGACCCATTGCTAGCACTTTCCAATGTGGTCTTATCTTGGGGCCTCATGCCCTGTGTGACGTAGCCGAGCAACACTATCTTGTCAATCATATGGTGGGGACATGCTTCCAGAAGGTTGTTGAAGCGCTCCCAGTATTCGTAGAGAGTCTCGGACTCGTCCTGAACGATCATGGAAATGTCTTTCCTTAGTTTATCAGTAACTTCAGCTGGAAAGAATTTTTCCAAAAATTCTCTTCTAAGTGTATCCCAGTCAGAAATAGTTGCTGCGGGTTGAGTGTAGTACCACTCTCTCGCCTTTCCCTCAAGAGAGAACGGGAAAGCTTTCAACAGAACAGAAGTTTCATCTGCACCATCACGCCTGACAGTAGAACAGACTGCTTGGAAATCCCTAAGGTGCTTGATAGGCTCTTGAGCGGGTAAGCCATGAAACTTAGGCATCAAATTGAGCAGTGCAGTCTTTATTTCAAAGTCTGTAGCCACCGCTAGGTGATGCGCTTGAAACGGTTACATTGTGAAATCAGGGGCTCCAGCCTCCTGGATAGTAACTCTCCTAGGTGCTGCCATGTCACCTGCACGTAAATCAACCGAATCAGCAGAAAGGGAGCTTGTTTCTTCCTCAAGTGATGCTTCAGATTCGCCCTCGGAGAGGACTAACCGACGCTGAGCTTGCCTTATTCGTGAGATAGTTCTTTCAATCTCAGGATCAAATATTGGCAAGCTTGGATTAGAAAGTGAACGCGTCATTTAACGAAAGAAACATGCAGCTCATAGTAGCAAAATAAAATAAAATGCAAATAAATAAATTCCAATCAATAACTTAGCACTCTATTGCAACTCCCTGGCAACGGCGCCAAAAATTGACGTGGCGGTAATTAGCGAGTTAAGAAATTATTATAAGAGATACGTTGCAAGTACAATTCTTAACCAACCGAAAATCCGTTTATCAATTTAGAAGGGTTGTCACAAAATTAGAATCAAAATACTGGGAGTATGAGTCCCAGGTCGTCTCCCAACGAGTTGCAGAAAGATATGCTATTTTATTAATCAGATGTTTTCAAAAATGGTTTGAGTTGATAAATAGGAAATTAAATTAGAGAATTTATGTAATTTTAAATAAAGACCTTGACCTGGAGTAGATTAGTTGGAAGCCCTATTCTTGTTGAAGTGCTCTCAAGATTAATTGATGATTGAAGGTTGTTCTGCTTAGTTATCCCTTACTAGGTTGGGGAAAGTCAAGCAAGCTGGAAAGCTATTTCTATTCACAAGTTCCAATCCTCTCCCTTGGAAAGGATTAGTGTCAGTGACTAGAGGACAATCCAACAATAAACCCAATTACAATTTTTCTCTTGAGCATTCCAACTCAAGGTCCTCCTTTCAATCAACTCCCCATCAAGTTATGGAACTACTCGCTCATTATGAATGTAAACTTCACAAAATAATAAAGAGAAATAAAGAAAGACATGATAAATAATAATCAAAAAGATCAATTAAAAATAAAAATAGTTCTTGTATTAATAAGTTCTAAAAATAATCCAATAGTAATTCTGAATAAATTGAGGACATGGAAGAGTAAGAGACAAGTAAGGAAAACAAACTAGAATAATGAAGTCTTGGCGGAGGTAATAACTCTTCTCAATATCCCAATCCAAAAAGCAATAAAAACGAAATCCTAAGAACTATCAATGTGTGTAGAGAAAAAAACCTAGAGGAGAGGAAAAATCAGATATAAAACTAAAATTAGGTGGAATGAATGTTCTCTTGGTCTCTGCATGTTCCCTGGCTCTAATATACTTTTCTGGGCCGAAAACTGGGTCAAAACTAGGCCCAAAATCGTCCCCAGCGATTTCTGCAAATTCTGCAGATCGCGCACGTCACGCGATCGCGTCGTCCACGCATTCGCGTCATCCAGCGTTTTGCCTTGCCACACGTGCGCGTTGTCCACGCATTCGCGTCACTTGTGCTGTTTTCAGTTCATGCGTTCGCGTCAGGCACGCATCCGCATCACTGCAATTTTCTCTGTTTCACGCGGTCGCGTGAGCCATGCGTCCGCGTCGCTTCTCGTTGGTCATCTCCTTAATTTCTTGTGTTCCTTCCATTTTTGCAAGCTTCCTTTCTAATCTCCAAGTCATTCATGCCCTATAAAGCCTGAAACACTTAACACACAGATCACGGCATCGAATGGAATAAAGGAGAATTAAAAATACATAATTAAAAGTCTCTAGGAAGCAAGTTTTCAACCATGAAGTATTTTTGGGAAGGAATTGTAAATACATGCTAATTTAATGAATAAGGGGATAAAGATATGATAAAACCACTCAATTAAACACAATATAAACCATAAAATAATGGTTTATCAGTGGCAGGAAGGCTACATCTGGGAGGAAGTGTCGGGTTGGCATTTATAGACCGACAAGTGATATCACGAGCCAATAGGACAGACATTCATCATATGCATCCTCTATATGCTTGTTTGCTTTGCTTAACTTCAGTTATGCCTCAATGAATCACATGTCTAGTTGCTATTTGTTTACTTGCTGTATATGTATATTACTTGTCTTTTACTTGTCTACATTACGTGTGTTTTCTGCTGGGATTGAGGAGGCTCGGTAGGCGGTGGCGATGGGATCACATGGAGGTTAGGTTGGTGAAGGCTGTGGGATAGAGCGGTAAAGTTCTAGGATTTCCTTTGGCATCCCAGAACCTTACATTTTATATACTGGGCACTGTTACCATACTGAGAACCTCCGGTTCTCATACCATATGTTGTTGTTGTTTTTCAGATGCAGGTCGTAACCCACCTCGGTGAGTTGCGGGATGGTGAAAGAGCGGAGTATGGTTTCATCCTTGTTTTATTCTGCTTTATTTTGATATAGTCACTCTCTCATCCTTTGTATTTATATAACCTTGTGTGCCTTATGGGCTTTATTTCTGGAAACGTGAGATAGGTTTTTCTTTTTTAAACTTCAAAACTCTGTTGTATTCAGTTTGACTAGCCGGCCTAAACTTCGCAGGGTGTGACTAGCCCTCTTTTTGTATATCATATTTATATATATGTCTTGTTTAATTTAAGTACTACCTTGTGTATCCTGGAGCTATCTACAAGGTTATATATATATTATGTCTTGTTCTGTCCGTGCCTACGCGTTTAGCTATCGTGTGTGAATGTTTCGCGTTTTGTAATTCCGCTTTACGCGACTTTAAGCTTTATTCTTTCATCGGGCTTATAGTTATATAAATTTTTGGACATATATTATATATTATAAGCTTTAGAATTGTTGTGGAACTTTGTTATTCTTTGCTTTACAGCTAGAGGTAAGGCTTAGGGTAACAGGGTGTTACATGGATATCACCACCGCATCTTACCCGGAGTCTCAACATATACTTGGAGCGAGTGGAGAATGCCACCGCCTCTTACCTGGTCACATATATCTCAATCAAATTTAGTTTCATTTTCAAATCCATTCTCAATATCATTCAATTTAATTTCATAATTCAAACTTAGTTTTCATCATTCTCCTTCCTCATCTCTTTCTTAAAACAAGTGGACAATGCCACTGCCTCTTACCCAGAGTCACATATCTCATTCATTTACAAATCATCATTTCTACACTTCCTCAACCATAATGCATTCCTTTCTAAATAAAGCAAAAACTCAAAACGTAATCCTTTTTTGAATAACTCAAATTAAATTATAAAATTCTTAGAAAATCTAAATCGTTCTAATAAGCACTTCAAACGAAATCTCCAAATTTATAAAAATTTGGGTAGCATCTCCTCTAAAACTTGGATTCTGCTACCCTTTTCAGGTTCCATCCAAACATTCCTCAAACCTTCTCAACCGTTTCCAAATATCAAATACTTTTCATTAATCAAACCGTTTCCAAATATCAAATCCTTTCCAAAATCAAACCAAATTCCAGTTTTGAATCTTTTCTAAAATCAAATCATTTTCAAAATTAAAATTAAACCTCTTCCAGTAATTCAAGGAAAATCCATTCAACAACATTAGTCAATTATTTAAGGACATTCAACTTTCTCAATCGATCAATCAAATAATTTAATTCATCCAAAACAACTTAATTCAATCCATAAAACTTAAAAAATCATAAAAATATACTTTTCGCATTAGTATCGACTTGTAACAACTCTTGAAAATAAAATAAGTTTAAGAAAAGCGCCCCTACCTCGAATAGTCAAGACCAAAAAGCTGTAAAATGTGTCAAACTCTTTTTCTGCCGGCCCGTAGCAGTGATAGCCGCAACCACAGCTTTGTCCTACTTCCGCAGTAACAGCGGCGGCTTTAATCAAAACATGCACTGACCGAAACACGATCCTATGTTACCAAAATCTCAGAACCTTTAACAACTCAGAATAGAATACTGATTTCAAGAGGTTTCAGAAATGAAAATGCTTACCAAGACGATAGGGGCTCCAGCGGGGGATGGGACGTGACGGCAAGGAGCATGGCAGAGCGAGCTCCCTCTCTTTCCTCACGAACTCCCTTTCATCCGCGCTCCTCACCACAGCCACAGCGAACTGACGGCAGCAACGGCGAAGCTCTAGCGGTGACGGAGGAAAGCCGGTGGCACCCAGCGGTCCCTTCCTCCTACACGCGAACTTCTCTCCTCTCGCGGCTTTGCTCAACGACGACGAAGAAGCACGACGGTGATTGGCGCGAATCTCCTCTAGTGACGGCTGTTCGTGGATAGATTGGTGGCGAGCTAGCGGCATGGCAGAGCCTCCCCCTCCTTTCCTTCTTCTCCAATTTCCTCTATACTCTCTCGAATCGCTCTTTCCCTTTTCCTCTTTCTTTCTTATCTTTCCCGTGGTGTGTGTGTGTATATGGTGTAGTGAGGATGAGGGTATGGGGATGGCGGCTGGGCAGGGGTTTGGGTTAGTGTAGTGTCGAATTAGGGTTTATTTGATAATAAATTAGGGTTATTGGTAGTGTAGGTATTTTTAATAAAAATAAAAGATAGAGTAATAATTTAAATTCAAATTAAATATAAAATAATTATCTTTGATATACCATTTTATTATCCAACTTAAAATTATTTTTCAATTAAATTCTAATTCAATAAAATTAGAGATAAATAATTAATATTCCTTTATTTATAAAATAAAGTTCATAAGTTTAATATTTAAATCAAAGCAAATAAAAATTCTTATTATTTTTCGATTATTAAAGCTTTTAAAATAATAATAATAAAATACTCAATCAATATAAAAATTTCTGAAAATAGTATTCTTAAATAACTATAATAAATTATAAATAATTTTTTATTTGATTTCAAAAATCTGAAATCTTACCATAAATGTTTTTTACACATAATTTTTTTTTAAATGTGAGGGAAAATAAATTAATTTTTTTGAAACAAAAAGCTCAACACAGTAAGATGGAGCATTTAGAAAGTTTAGAATTACAATACAAACACTAAAAAAAACCGTAGTTATCTCTGACATTGTCATCAACAACTAAGCGGAACAAAGTCAACCCACTCTTTGTAGCTTCTAATCGACTTGGTAATAACTTCCGCAATGCCTGTTTCTTGATTCCTGAAAATCCTGAAATTTCCTTTCCAACCACGTATTCCAAATGATAGCAAAGAAGCCAATCAGCCACCTGTTATGTTCATCTTTTCTTACAGGAGCTCCTGTCCAACTCTCAAAGTATTGCTTAATGGTTCCTGGAATAGACCAAAGTTTATTATAGACGTATAACCAAGCACACCACACCTGCCATATGAACTCACAGCCAATGAATAAGTGAAAATCATTCTCAGTTTCTTTTTTACATAAAACACAAATCATATCCCTGTGATCAATAATGCCAAATCTAATCAATCTTTCCTTAGTATTGACCCTACCAACTAACACAAACCAAGTGAATAGCTCAACTCTTGGTGGTACTAGTCCTCTCCATATAGATCTAGTGAAACTATAACTCATAATATCCTCTGGGAGAGTCTCAGCTTGCAAAACCTGCACAAATGAGTTAGTAGAATAAATTCCTAATCTATCAATTTTCATACTATTCTGTCCTCCCTCTCACTTGTTAACCTGACAGATTGTAGAACTCCATGAAGTTGGTTAACTAATTCTAACCCCATTGGAATAGTATCCTTCTCCAATGAAAGTTCCATATCCACTCTATCCCATCCTAGAACCCACAGTTCCCTATTACAGATCTGACCTAGTTTGAAACTGAGAAAAGCCTTGGAAATACATCCTGCAACACACCACATGGTAGCCAATTATCTTTCCAGAAATGAATTCTTCTACCATCTCCTAACTCTAATGATAACTCTCTGACCATCTTACCTCTCGCTTGCTATTCTCTTATTTGTAATTAACAAATGTCCCTCCACGGACCCTTTGTTTTAGGAACCAGCTGACAAGAAAGAAGGACATTTGGATTCAAGTCATTGCAGGAGCACACAATTTTCTTTCATAATGGGTAATTCTCCTTTGAAAACCGCCACCACCACTTGAATAATAATGTTATATTCCGGAGCACTGCATCGCCCAAGCCCAAACCCCCGAAGCGTTTTGGAGCTTGCACAATATCCACCTCACTAAAGGTAGCCCATCCCTTCCGTCCTCATTACTCCATAAGAACCTCCTCTACAAAGATATCAACTTATTTGCTACTGCTCTGGGCATCTTATATAAGCTAAGGTAGTAAACTGGCAGACTATTAAGCACAGATTTGATGAGTACCAGCTTATTAGCTTTATTAATTGTTTTGGCTTTTCACAGATTAAGTTTCTCTTCTACTTTGTCTATAATAGGTTTCCATATCTTGACCAATTTTGGATTCACTCTCAAAGAAATACCAAGATATTTGACTAGCAACGTTGCTTCCTTACACCCCAACAAGCTACACATCCTTTGTGACCACTCTTGCTGGCAATTAACCAGAATCAAGCTAGATTTATCAAAGTTAATACTAAAGCCATACATCATCTCAAAACACCATAGAAGCCACTTATAATTGCAAATAGTCTCCTCCTCTGGCGGGCAAAAAAGTATTGTGTCATCTGAAAATTGCAAGTAAGCCAACTCAATATTGTCTTTTTCAACCAACAAAGGAGAGATCCTTCCATGTCTTACTGCCTCTCCTATCATCCTATAAAGGACCTCAACAACAAGAACAAAAAGAAACGAAGAAAGAGGATCCCTTTATCGTAAGTCCCGTTCCATCTTAAAAGATTTAGAAGGCGAGCCATTTATCAAAAGCGACATAGACGCCGTGCATACACATTCCTTGATCCACCCTTGCCATCTTTGCCCAAAGCCCATTTTTTGAAGTACAATATCCACAAAATTCTACTTGACTCTATCGTAAGCTTTTTGAAAGTCCAGTTTGATTATTGCCGATTTCTTCTTTCTTGCTTCAACCATTGCACAGTTTCACACGCAATCAAAGCCCCATCATGAATCTTCCTCCCCTGCACAAATGCACTTTGAGGCTCCCCTACTAAGTTCGGCATTACCCTTCTCATTCTCCGCACCAAGATCTTCGAAATGACCTTATACACACACCCTACCATGCTAATCGGCCGAAGATCTTTAATCTCCCTTGCTCCCACAAACTTCGGAGCCAGAGCCACCCATGTAACATTAGAATCTCTTGGTAGCTCAGCTGAGTGGAAAAAATCCATGATAGCTGTAGTAAACTCAGGACCAATTTCTCTCCAACACTTCTTTATGAAGTTCATATTGTAGCCATCACAGCCAGGGGCCTTAGACGACTCGCAATCCCAAATTGCTTCCTTTTTTTCGTCAGCCGAAGGCATCCTCTCTAAGTCTGTAGCCTCCTCTTCATGTATCTTGTTAACTAGGCCATCCCGAATACCTACCAAAGGTGACGCTTCTTGACGATACAAGTTCTTGTAAAAATCTCTTATTGCACTCTTAATCCTGGCTTGATTCCTCACCAATCTGCCACTTATCACCAACGCATCAATCTGATTACTTCTTCTTCTTGCTGAGGCTAAATTATGAAAATATCTAGTGTTCTTATCCATGTAATTAGCTTGTCGAGACCTTGACATCTGCTTCCAATGGATTTCCTTCCTGACATATGATGAGCGGATAATTTATACGCTTTTTGGCATTGTTTTTAGTATGTTTTTAGTAGAATCTAGTTACCTTTAGGGATGTTTTCACTAGTTTTTATGTTAAATTCACATTTCTGGACTTTACTATGAGTTTGTGTGTTTTCTGGATGAAATTGAGGGACTTGAGCAAAAATCAGATTCAGAGGTTGAAGAAGGACTGCTGATGCTGTTGGATTCTGACCTCCCTGCACTCAAAGTGGATTTTCTGGAGCTACAGAACTCAAAATGGCGCGCTTCCAATTGCGTTGGAAAGTAGACATCCAGGGCTTCCAGCAATGTATAATAGTCCATACTTTGGCCGAGTTTAGATGACGTAAAAGGGCATTGAACGCCAGTTCTACGCTGCTGTCTGGAGTTAAACGCCAGAAACAAGTCACAAACCAGAGTTGAACGCCAGAAATACGTTACAACCTGGCGTTCAACTCCAGAAAGAGCCTCTGCACATGTAACATTCAAGCTCAGCCCAAGCACACACCAAGTGGGCCCCGGAAGTGGATTTATACATCAATTACTTACTTCTGTAAACCCTAGTTGCTAGTTTATTATAAATAGGACCTTTTACTATTGTATTAGAGATCTTTGGAATCATCCTGGATTGTATTCTGGTCCTGTGATCACGTTTTAGGGGGCTGGCCATTCGGCCATGCCTGGACCTTCATTACTTATGTATTTTCAACGGTAGAGTTTCTACACTCCATAGATTAAGGTGTGGAGCTCTGTTGTTCCTCAAAGATTAATGCAAAGTACTACTGTTTTCTATTCAATTCATCTTATTTCGCTTCTAAGATATTCATTCGCACTTCAACATGAATGTGATGAACGTGACAATCATCATCATTCCCTATGAACGTGTGCCTGACAACCACTTCCGTTCTACCTTAGATTGAATGAGTATCTCTTAGATCTCTTAATTAGAATCTTCGTGGTGTAAGCTAGAATGATGGCGGCATTCAAGAGAATCCGGAAAGTCTAAACCTTGTCTGTGGTATTCCGAGTAGGATTCAATGATTGAATGACTGTGACGAGCTTCAAACTCGCGAGTGCTAGGCGTAGTGACAGACGCAAAAGGAGGGTGAATCCTATTCCAGCATGATCGGGAACCTCAGATGATTAGCCGTGCCGTGACAGGGCATCTTGGACCATTTTCACAAGAGGAGGGGATGTAGCCACTGACAACGGTGATGCCCTTGCATAAAGCCAGCCATGGAAAGGAGTAAGACTGATTGGATGAAGATAGCAGGAAAGCAGAGGTTCAGAGGAACGAACGCATCTCCATATGCTTATCTGAAATTCTCACCAATGATCTACATAAGTGTTTCTATCCTTATTTTATTATTAAAATTCAAAAACCCCATTACTATTTTATATCCTCCTGACTGAGATTTACAAGGTGACCATAGCTTGCTTCATACCAACAATCTCCGTGGGATCGACCCTTACTCACGTAAGGTTTATTACTTGGACGACCCAGTGCACTTGTTGGTTAGTTATGCGAAGTTGTGAAGATATGTTTAGACCATGGTTTTGTGCATCCGTTTTTGGTGCCATTGCCAGGGAATCAATTTCAAACAACAATTCACAACCTGAGTAACAATTTCGCATACCAAGTTTTTGGCGCCGTTGCCGGGGATTGTTCGAGTTTAAACAACTGACGGTTCATCTTGTTGCTCAGATTGGGTAACTTTCTTTTCGTTTTCTTTTCAAAAAGTTTTCAAAAAATTTTTCAAAAAAATCTTTCAAAAAATTCTCCTTTGTTTTCGAAAAAAATTAAAAAAAATGTTTTCAAAAATATATTTTTCTTCAGAATTTTTAAGAATGAATTCTAGAGTTTCATGGTAACATGTTGAATCCTATCTGGCTGAAAAGCCATACCCAAACTCCTTTGGGATTGGTCTTCAACTAATCACCTCAATGGATGTAAATCCATTCTAAAGCTTGACTGGCTATTAAGCCATGTCTAACCCTCAGATTGGAGCTTTAGACTAAAGAGCAAAAGATTCCTGGAATTCATATTAAAAATTTTGGAATCCTTATTTTTCTTTTTCAAATCAATTTTCGAAAAAAATTCCAAAAAAAAAAATTAGAAAATCATAAAAATCAAAAATATTTTTTGTGTTTCTTGTGTGAGTCTTGAGTCATGTTATAAGTTTGGTGTCCATTGCATGTTCATCTTGCATTTTTCGAAAAAAATTCATGTATTCATAGTGTTCTTCATGATCTTCAAGTTGTTCTTGGTAAGTCTTCTTGTTTGATCTTGATGTTTTCTTGTTTTGTGTTGTAGGGTGTTTTTCATATGCATTCTTGAAATCTTAGTGTCTAAGCATTAAAGATTTCTAAGTTTGGTGTCTTGCATGTTTTCTTTGCATTAAAAATTTTTCAAAAAAAATGTGTTCTTGATGTTCATCATGATCTTCATAGCATTCTTGCATGCACTCATTGTTTTGATCCATAACTTTCATGCATTGCATCATTTTTCTTGTTTTTCTCTCTCATCATAAAAATTCAAAAAATAAAAAAAAATATATATCTTTCCCTTTTTCTCTCTTAAAATTTCGAAAATTAGATTTGACTTTTTCAAAAATTTTTAAAATCTAGTTGTTTTTATGAGTCAAATCAAATTTTCAATTTAAAAATCTTATCTTTTTCAAAATCTTTTTCAAAAATCAAAACTTTTTCATTTTGTTAGTTATTTTCGAAAATAACATCATCAATTAATGTTTTGATTCAAAAATTTCAATTTTGTTACTTGCTTGTTAAGAAAGATTCAAACTTTAAATTCTAGAATCATATCTTGTGATTTCTTGTGAATCAAGTCATTAATTGTGATTTTAAAAATCAAATCTTTTTTCAAAAATAATTTCAATCATATCTTTTCAAAAATATCTTCTTATCTTATCTTTTTCAAAAATTTGATTTCAAAATATCTTTTCTAACTTCCTAACTTCTTATCTTTTCAAAATTGATTTTCAAAATTTGTTTCAACTAACTAACTAACTTTTTGTTTGTTTCTTATCTTTTTCAAAACCTCCTAACTAACTAACTCTCTCTCTCTCTCTAATTTTCGAAAATATCTCCCTCTTTTTCAAAAATTCTTTTTAATTAATTAATTGTTTTAACTTTTGATTTTAAACTTTTCGAAAAATTACTAACCTTTTTCAAAAATTATTTTTCGAAAATTACTAACTCTTTTTCAAAAATTATTTTCAAAAATCCTCTCCCTCTCTCATCTTATTCTATTTATTTCTTCATCTAACATCTCTTCCTCACATCACTCACCAAATTCAAACCCCTCTTCTATCTGTGTTCGAATTTTTTTCTTCTTTTCTTCTTCTACTAACAATAAGGAACCTCTTTACTGTGACATAGAGGATTCCTCTTCTTTTCTTTTTCTCTTCTCTTTCTTATGAGCAGGGACAAGGAAAAAGGCATTCTTGTTGAAGCTAATCCAGAACCTGAAAGGACTCTGAAGAGAAAACTAAGAGAAGCTAAATTACAACAATCCAGAGACAACCTTATTGAAAATTTCGAACAAGTAAAGGAGATGGCAGCCGAACCCAACAACAATAATGCAAGGAGAATGCTTGGTGACTTTACCGCACCTAATTCCAATTTACATGGAAGAAGCATCTCCATTCCTGCCATTGGAGCAAACAATTTTGAGCTGAAACCTCAGCTAGTTTCTCTGATGCAGCAGAACTGCAAGTTTCATGGACTTCCATCTGAAGATCCTTTTCAGTTCTTAACTGAATTCTTGCAGATCTGTGATACTGTTAAGACTAATAGAGTAGATCCTGAAGTCTACAGGCTCATGCTTTTCCCTTTTGCTGTAAGAGACAGAGCTAGAGTGTGGTTGGACTCTCAACCTAGAGATAGCCTGAACTCTTGGGATAAGCTGGTCACGGCTTTCTTAGCCAAGTTCTTTCCTCCTCAAAAGCTGAGCAAGCTTAGAGCGGATGTTCAAACCTTCAGATAGAAAGAAGGTGAATCCCTCTATGAAGCTTGGGAAAGATACAAACAGTTGACCAAAAAGTGTCCTTCTGACATGCTTTCAGAATGGACCATCCTGGATATATTCTATGATGGTTTATCTGAGCTATCAAAGATGTCATTGGACACTTCTACAGGTGGATCCATTCACCTAAAGAAAACGTCTGCAGAAGCTCAAGAACTCATTGACATGGTTGCTAATAACCAGTTCATGTACACTTCTGAAAGGAATCCTGTGAATAATGGGACGCCTATGAAGAAGGGAGTTCTTGAAATTGATACTCTGAATGCCATACTGGCTCAGAACAAAATATTGACTCAGCAAGTCAATATGATTTCTCAGAGTCTGAATGGAATGCAAGCTGCATCCAACAGTACTCAAGAGGCATCTTCTGAAGAAGAAGCTTATGATCCTGAGAACCCTGCAATAGCAGAGGTAAATTACTTAGGTGAACCTTATGGAAACACCTATACTCCATCATGGAGAAATCATCCAAATCTCTCATGGAAGGATCAAAGGCCTCAACAAGGCTTTAATAATGGTGGAAGAAACAGGTTTAGCAATAGCAAGCCTTTTCCATCATCCACTCAGCAACAGACAGAGAATTCTGAGCAGAATCCATCTAGCCTAGCAAATTTAGTCTCTGATCTATCTAAGGCCACTGTGAGTTTCATGAATGAAACAAGGTCTTCCATTAGAAATTTGGAAGCACAAGTGGGCCAGCTGAGTAAAAGGATCACTGAAATCCCTCCTAGTACTCTCCCAAGCAATACAGAAGAGAATCCAAAAGGAGAGTGCAAGGCCATTGACATAAGCACCATGGCCGAACCTGTAAGGGAAGGAGAGGACGTGAATCCCAAGGAGAAAGACCTCCTGGGATGTCCAGTGATCAATAAGGAGCTTCCCTCTGAGGAACCAAGGGACTCTGAGGCTCATCTAGAGACCATTGAGATTCCATTGAACCTCCTTATGCCATTCATGAGCTCTGATGAGTATTCCTCTTCTGAAGAGAATGAGGATGTTACTGAAGAGCAAGCTGCCAAGTTCCTTGGTGCAATCATGAAGCTAAATGCCAAATTATTTGGTATTGAAACTTGGGAAGATGAACCTCCCTTGTTCACCAATGAACTAAGTGATCTGGATCAACTGACATTGCCTCAGAAGAGACAGGATCCTGGAAAGTTCATAATACCTTATACCATAGGCACCATGATCTTTAAGGCTCTGTGTGACCTTGGTTCAAGAATAAACCTCATGCCCCTCTCTGTAATAGAGAAACTGGGAATCTATGGGGTACAAGCTGCTAAAATCTCATTAGAGATAACAGACAATTCAAGAAAACATGCTTAAGGACAAGTAGAGGACGTGTTAGTAAAGGTTGAAGGCCTTTACATCCCTGCTGATTTCATAGTCCTGGATACTGGAAAGGAAGAGGATGAATCCATCATCCTAGGAAGACCTTTCCTAGCCACAGCAAGAGCTGTGATTGATGTGGACAGAGGAGAATTGATCCTTCAATTAAATGAGGACAACCTTGTGTTTACAATTCAAGGATCTCTCTCTGCATCCATGGAGAGGAAGCAGAGAAAGCTTCTCTCAAAGCAGAGTCAACCAAAGCCCCCACAGTCAAACTCTAAGTTTGGTGTTGGGAGGCCACAACCAAACTCTAAGTTTGGTGTCAAACCCCCATATCCAAACTCTAAGTTTGGTGTTGGGAGGTTTCAACAAAGCTCTATACATCTGTAAGGCTCCATGAGAGCCCACTGTCAAGCTATTGACATTAAAGAAGCGCTTGTTGGGAGGCAACCCAATGTTTATTTATCTAACTATATTTTTCTTAGTTATATGTCTTTATAGGTTCATGATCATGTGGAATCACAAAATAAATATAAAAATTGAAAATGGAATCAAAAACAGCAGAAGAAAAATCACACCCTGGAGGAAGACCTTACTGGCGTTTAAACGCCAGTAAGAAGCATGTTTTGGGCGTTCAACGCCAGAACAGAGCATGGTTCTGGCGCTGAACGCCAGAAATGGGCAGCATCTGGGCGTTTGAACGCCAGAAATGCACCCTGGAGGAGAGCTGGCGCTGAACGCCCAGAACAAGCACCAACCTGGCGCTGAACGCCCAGAGTTGTGTGCAAGGGCATTTTACATGCCTAATTTGGTGCAAGGTTGTGAATCCTTGAACACCTCAGGATTTGTGGACCCCACAGGATCCCCACCTACCTCCACTCACTTCTTCTCACCCCTCTTTCACACAATCCCATAAACACTCTTCCCCAAAACCCTTCACTAATCACCTCAATCTCTCTTCCCCATCACCTCTTCACCACTCACATCCATCCACTCTTCCCCATAAACCTACCTCATAAACTCCACCTACCTTCAAAATTCAAAATCAATTTCCCACCCAAACCCACCCTAAATGGCCGAACCTTCACCCCCCTCCCTTCCCTATATAAAGCCTTCCATTCTTCCTCATTTTCACATAACGCAACCCTCTCTTCTCTTCTTGGCTAAAACACACCTTCCCCCTCCTCTCCATATTTTCTTCTTCTTCTTTTTCATCTTTTCTTTCTTCTCTTGCTCGAGAGTGAGCAAAATTCTAAGTTTGGCGTGGTAAAAGCATAAGCTTTTTGTTTTTCCATTACCATTGATGGCACCTAAGACCGGAGAATCCTCTAGAAAAGGGAAAGGGAAGACAAAAGCTTCCACCTCCGAGTCATGGGAGATGAAAAGGTTCATCTCCAAAGCCCATCAAGACCACTTCTATGATGTTGTGGCGAAGAAGAAGGTGATCCCCGAGGTCCCTTTCAAACTCAAAAGAAATGAGTATCCGGAGATCCGACATGAAATTCAAAGAAGAGGTTGGGAAGTTCTAACAAACCCCATCCAACAAGTCGGCATCCTAATGGTTCAAGAGTTCTATGCTAATGCATGGATCACTAGGAACCATAATCAAAGTAAGAACCCGAACCCAAAGAATTATCTCACCATGGTTCGGGAGAAATACTTAGATTTTAGTCCGGAAAATGTGAGGTTGGCATTCAACTTGCCAAACATGGAAGAGAACGCACGCCCCTACACAAGGAGAGTCAACTTTGATCAAAGGTTGGACCAAGTCCTCATGGACATATGTGTAGAAGGAGCTCAATGGAAGATTGACTCAAAAGGCAAATCGGTTCAACTAAGAAGACTGGACCTTAAGCCTGTAGCTAGAGGATGGTTGGAGTTCATTCAATGTTCAATCATTCCCACTAGCAACCGGTCTGAAGTTACTATAGACCGGGCCATCATGATCCATAGCATCATGATTAGAGAAGAGGTAGAAGTTCATGAGATTATACCTCAAGAACTCTACAAAGTGGCTGACAAGTCCTCCACTATGGCAAGGTTAGCCTTTCCTCACCTCATCTGCCACCTATGCAATTCGGCTGGAATTGACATAGAGGGAGATATCCTCATTAAAGAGGACAAGCCCATCACTAAGAAAAAGATGGAGCAAGCAAGAGATCCCATTCATGGAGCTCAAGAGGTGCATGAAGCTCATCACCATGAGATCCCGGAGATGCCTCAAATGCATTTTCCTCCACAAAACTATTGGGAGCAAATCAACACCTCCCTAGGAGAACTAAGCTCCAACATGGGACAATTAAGGGTGGAACATCAAGAGCACTCCATCATCCTTCATGAAATTAGAGAAGACCAAAAAGCAATGAGGGAGGAGCAACAAAGACAAGGAAGAGACATAGAAGAGCTCAAGGACATCATTGGTTCCTCAAGAAGGAAACGCCACCATCACTAAGGTGGATTCATTCCTTGTTCTTATTTCTTCTGTTTTTCGTTTTCTATGTTAAGTGCTTATCTATGTTTGTGTCTTCATTACATGATCATTTGTAGTTAGTAACTTTGTCTTAAAGTTATGAATGTCCTATGAATCCATCACCTCTCTTAAAGGAAAACTGTTTTAATTCAAAAGAACAAGAAGTACATGAGTTCTGAATTTATCCTTGAACTTAGTTTAATTATATTGATGTGGTGACAATGCTTCTTGTTTTCTGAATGAATGCCTGAACAATGCATATGTCTTTTGAAGTTGTTGTTTAAGAATGTTAAATATGTTGGCTCTTGAAAGAATGATGACTAGGAGACATGTTATTTGATAATCTGAAAAATCATAAAAATAATTCTTGAAGCAAGAAAAAGCAGCAAAGAACAAAGCTTGCAGCGAAAAAAAAGGGGCGAAAAAAAAAGAAAAAAAATAGAAAGAAAAAGAAAAAGTAAGCAGAAAAAGCCAATAACCCTTAAAACCAAAAGGCAAGGGCAAATAAAAAGGATCCCAAGGCTTTGAGAATCAGTGGATAGGAGGGCCTAAAGGAATAAAATCCTGGCCTAAGCGGCTAAACCAAGCTGTCCCTAACCATGTGCTTGTGGCGTGAAGGTGTCAAGTGAAAACTTGAGACTGAGCGGTTAAAGTCAAGGTCCAAAGCAAAAAAAATAGTGTGCTTAAGAACCATGGACACCTCTAATTGGGGACTTTAGCAAAGCTGAGTCACAATCTGAAAAGGTTCACCCAATTATGTGTCTGTGGCATTTATGTATCCGGTGGTAATACTGGAAAACAAAGTGCATAGGGCCACGGCCAAGACTCATAAAATAGCTGTGTTCAAGAATCATCATACTGAACTAGGAGAATCAATAACACTATCTGAACTCTGAGTTCCTATAGAAGCCAATCATTCTGAACTTCAATGGATAAAGTGAGATGCCAAAACTATTCAAGAGGCAAAAAGCTATAAGTCCCGCTCATTTAATTGGAGCTATGTTTTATTGATAGTTTGGAATTTATAGTATATTCTCTTCTTTTTATCCTATTTGATTTTCAGTTGCTTGGGGACAAGCAACAATTTAAGTTTGGTGTTGTGATGAGCGGATAATTTATACGCTTTTTGGCATTGTTTTTAGTATGTTTTTAGTAGAATCTAGTTACCTTTAGGGATGTTTTCACTAGTTTTTATGTTAAATTCACATTTCTAGACTTTACTATGAGTTTGTGTGTTTTCTGTGATTTCAGGTATTTTCTGGCTGAAATTGACGGACTTGAGCAAAAATCAGATTCAGAGGTTGAAGAAGGACTGCTGATGCTGTTGGATTCTGACCTCCCTGCACTCAAAGTAGTTTTTCTGGAGCTACAGAACTCAAAATGGCGCGCTTCTAATTGCGTTGGAAAGTAGACATCCAGGGCTTTCCAGCAATGTATAATAGTCCATACTTTGGCCGCGTTTAGATGATGTAAAAGGGCGTTGAACGCCAGTTCTACGCTATTGTCTGGAGTTAAACGCCAGAAACAAGTCACAAACCAGAGTTGAATGCCAGAAATACGTTACAACCTGGCGTTCAACTCCAGAAAGAGCCTCTGCACGTGTAACATTCAAGCTCAGCCCAAGCACACACCAAGTGGGCCCCAGAAGTGGATTTATACATCAATTACTTACTTCTATAAACCCTAGTAGCTAGTTTATTATAAATAGGACCTTTTACTATTGTATTAGACATCTTTGGAATCATCCTGGATTGTATTCTGGTCCTGTGATCACGTTTTAGGGGGCTGGCCATTCGGCCATGCCTGGACCTTCATTACTTATGTATTTTCAACGGTAGAGTTTCTACACTCCATAGATTAAGGTGTGGAGCTCTGCTGTTCCTCAAAGATTAATGCAAAGTACTACTGTTTTCTATTCAATTCATCTTATTTCGCTTCTAAGATATTCATTCGCACTTCAACATGAATGTGATGAACGTGACAATCATCATCATTCCCTATGAACACGTGCCTGACAACCACTTCCGTTCTACCTTAGATTGAATGAGTATCTCTTAGATCTCTTAATCAGAATCTTCGTGGTGTAAGCTAGAATGATGGCGGCATTCAAGAGAATCCGGAAAGTCTAAACCTTGTCTGTGGTATTCCGAGTAGGATTCAATGATTGAATGACTGTGACAAGCTTCAAACTCGCGAGTGCTGGGCGTAGTGACAGACGCAAAAAGAGGGTGAATCCTATTCCAGCATGATCGGGAACCTCAGATGATTAGTCGTGCCGTGACAGGGCATCTTGGACCATTTTCACAAGAGGAGGGGATGTAGCCACTGACAACGGTGATGCCCTTGCATAAAGCCAGCCATGGAAAGAAATAAGACTGATTGGATGAAGATAGCAGGAAAGCAGAGGTTCAGAGGAACGAATGCATCTCCATACGCTTATCTGAAATTCTCACCAATGATCTACATAAGTGTTTCTATCCTTATTTTATTATTAAAATTCGAAAACCCCATTACTATTTTATATCCGCCTGACTGAGATTTACAAGGTGACCATAGCTTGCTTCATACCAACAATCTCCGTGGGATCGACCCTTACTCACGTAAGGTTTATTACTTGGACGACCCAGTGCACTTGCTGGTTAGTTATGCGAAGTTGTGAAGATATGTTTAGACCATGGTTCTGTGCATCCGTTTTTGGTGCCATTGCCAGGGAATCAATTTCGAACAACAATTCACAACCTGAGTAACAATTTCGCATACCAACATACCAACGCTTACAGAAGCTAACTAGAGCTCTCCTTCTTGCCTCCATAGTCCCATCATAAACTCCATCACTAACCAAATCATCCAACTTCCTGATTTCATCCTCCAACTACTGTACCTTCAAATCAATACCACCAAACTTCTCCTTGTTCCATCTACTCAAAGGTATTGTTAAAGCCTTCAACTTTTCAGTAAATTGAACCTCTCCTAGACCCCTCCATTCCACCTTCACCATTATGAGAAACCCATCATATGAGAACCAAGAATCCAGACTTTGAAATGGCCTCAACCTGCCTCTTAATCTACTGTCCTCCACTATCAAAGGACAATAATCGAATAAACCTCTTGACCGACCTTTAAGCCGCATTTCAGGAAACTGTTCAAGCCATTCCAGGATAACAAAGTCTCTATCAATGCGACTGCAAGATTGGCATCTGAACAAAGTAAATTTGCGATCATTCAGTTCTAAATCTACTAACTCCATATCCCGTATCCAGTCTCTAAAATCTTCCGTTGATGCTGTTAAAGCATTAGCTCCTTTTCTTTCTTCTATTCTCACAACCTCATTAAAATCACCCATATAACAAATTGGGACATGGCATACTCCAGCAATAAAACTCAACTCCTCCCACACAGTTAGCTTCTCCTCCCTGACATGCGCACCATACACTAAACAAAACGCACAATAGAAATTATTGCTCATTAACACCCCTTTCACACACAGCCACCTCTTCCCTTTATACCAGTTACTCAACTTAAAAATAATTTTGTCGCACATTAACAATAGACCTCCAGAAGCCCATTCGGAACCCGCATATTCCCAATCCACCGCATCATTTTCCTAAATTTGCACTACGTCAAACTTAGTAACTTCATTCTTCTTTGTCTCTATCAAGCCTAGTATATTCACATTATTTTTTCTCTTAAAATTTTTAACCATACCCACTTTTCCAACACCCCCGATACTTGATGAATCCATATTTGATGATATATTTTGGCTATAATTAGATGGATTCTAGCACATGAACTCACACTTAAGCACCAAAATAGCATGCTTTTGTATTTTCTCTCTAGATTGTACCCAAATGTGAAAACATGCTCTTTTGTGCTTATTTTGACTAATTTTATTCCATTGACCTTCCATTCGATATCTTGATGTTATTTGTGAGTGATTTCATATGAATAAGGTAGGAATGGCTTGGTGGAAATGGAAGAGGAGCACGCAATTGGGAGAAAGCATGAAGAAAATAAAGGAGGAGAGCTCAGCCATGCATGCATAAGCACAAGGATGCATGTGTATGCACAAAATTGGAAATCAGCATGCGTGCGTGCGCACAGCTACTTGTGCGCACGCACAAGTGGAAATTCAGCGAAGTGTGCGGACGCACACGTCTGTGCGTCGGCATAGGTCCCAGTGCGTGCCTTCATTAAAAATGCACGTGCACTCGTGATTTTAGGGCTTCCTTGGCCCATTTCTGAAGGCTTGGAGCTGAAATCAAGGGATATATGAAGGGAGCAACACCACATACCAAGGCATGAGGACTTAGATTTTATTTTCCATAGTTTTTCATAGTAGGAGTAGGAGTAGTGTAGATTAGGAAATTCTCTCTTAGGTTTCTTAGTTAGGGTTTGTAGCATTTTATACTTCAAGTTTGATTTTGGATTCTAGCAATTGCATTGTAAGTATTTCTTTAATTTCTCTTTTAATCACATTACTTGTTCTACACTTTTATCTATTTTCATGCCTCTTGTCAACATTTACATAGTGTTGCAATTTTGAGTTTTGGTTTATGAATTTGATGTTTGATGCCTATTTTATGTTTGTTGAGTTGCCTTTATTGACTTTGAGCATTTATGGTTCATAGCTTTCATTAATTCACCAAATTTGCCATGTTTTATGTTTATGCCCACTATGTGTTTGATGAAATGCCAATTTTAATTATGGGGTAATTTCCACCCCTTGGCTTGGGGAAAATGAGTCTATGGATTACTAGAGCCATAATGTCCAACATTTAGTGATAATTCTTGGGAAGTTAGTTGATTCTTGTTTCCATTAAAGCTAGCATTTTATCAACTAGTTTGGTAAGTTGGTTATAACTTATGGATTAAGGTCAATTATGCTTGCTTGACTTACTCCTTGATGTTTGGGGTTAACTAGGCGAGATTAACTCATGATAATTATCATAGTTGTGGTTATGGCAAGGAAGGGATTCCATAACTCATCCCAAGTCAAGGTTTCATTTATGTTTTGAACCACTTTTCCTTCATTTTAAAGCTTTACTTGTTCATATTACATACATAGTTCTTTTGTTCTTTCATTAGTTTATTAATTGCAATTTTGTCTTGTTCTTTTATCTCTTTATTTTGTTTGCTTCCTTATCATTGAAAACCCCCTTGCTTCTCACAACCAAAATTGTGTGCACTCTTTGGGATTAGTTCCTAGGGAGAACGACCCGGGACTTAAAACTCTCGGTTATTTTGTGTTGATTGTGACATCTTTAGGATTATAATTTGATTGGTGATCAATGGTTGGGTTTGGACTATACTTGCAACGCCAATCCTATTTTTAGTACGAAAATCCAAACCCATGCTTTTGGTCATCGTCAAATTTTGGCGCCGTTGCCGGAGAACTAGCGTCATGAGTGCTATATTTTGGTTGTTGTAAATATGTGAATAGTGTGAATACATACTTTTTGGTTGTTTGTTTGATTTTGTTGATAATTAGCATTTTATTTCTTTTGTCACTTGATGTCTTTAGTTTTTATTTTCCATTTTTTCTATGAGTTATCACCCTCTTGGTTTGGAGTTTGGTTGTGATCATTTTCTAGGGTTCGATAACTTCAATGGTGGATTGCATCATGGGTTTGGAGAATCAATTTTGGGAGGAGCAACCTCCTCCATATTACAATGAACCATACCCTCCCCAATATGCATACCCAAACCAAGGATATGGTGGATTTCACTATGACTATACACCTCTACCATCATATACCTATGACCCCTACTCTCAACACAACCCTCAATCACCGTATTTTCAATCACTACACCACCACCATCATACACCTTTTTACACACCACCTCAAGATACTCATTAACATGAACTACCTCCCACATATTCAACCTTCTTCCCAACCAATGAACCTTCCCTCTTACCTAATTGTGAAGCTTTTCTACCCTTGACCCAAGACCATCAAGACCTTCAAGCCTTTCTCCAAGAGCAAGAAGGATTCCGAAGAACACAAGGGTAATTCGTGGCAACCATAGCCGAAGCGGTGAACCGCTTAGTTCTCTTACACTCATCCGATCAAGGCATTCATCTTGAGGAATGTGGAGGGTCAACTAATGCATGTAGTGAAGAGGAGAGCATGGAGCCACAAGAGAAAGAAGAAGGGTTAGAGCTTGAAGTACAACAAAAGAGAGAAAGTGAAGTATGTGAACCGGAGGAGAGAAAGGAGGAGTTGAGGGAGATTGATCAAAATGAGGATTCTATCATAAGTGATTTTTTGTCCTCCTTGGTCAATTCCCTCAATGATCCTAATGAGCCTCTTCCCATTGAGTTTGAGATAGACATGGAGGTAAACTTCTCACAACCTCCTTGTTATGACTTGAGTGATGGAGAAGAGGAAGTTGGTGAGGAAGCAATTCCGTTCCAAGGATGTATTGAGTGGATGGCAATTTCACCTATGAGTTTCATTGGTCCCCATCAATATGCTATTTTGGAGACGGACTACCAACTCATGGTCTTTCTTGGGTTGGTGCATGGTCGAAAAAGGAGTGTTGGTAGCCAAAGAACTCCAAGGATCATCAAGAAGGTTAATTCAAGAATTGGAGTTCAAGCATGGTGTAGAGCACAATCGGGTGATTTCAGGAGAATGTTGGGTCTTTTCCATCCGCTTTGAAGTATGAAGATCAACAAGAAGGAGGACGAGAAACTAGAGTATGGGATCCCGGAGGAATTATGAAGTGCAAGCTTGGATGAAGGTTCAAGGAGGAGTGAAAACACAAGCCACCCTAACAAGAGTCTTCTCAAAAAGTCCAACTTGAGGACTATAAATCAAAGTGCTAGGTGGGAGACACCCCACCATTGTAACATCTTTCTTACCCTTTCTCTTTGTTTATAGTCTTAGTTTATTGCATATTTGCTTGCTTTAGTTAGCTTAGGATTAGTTTAAATTTGAGTTTAGATAGGTTGAATTGCATATGGATAATGATTTTGTGAAGTTTTGAATGTTTTTGGGTTGATATGTTGATGCAGTAAGGGTTGGAACCTTGGTTTTGAAAGGAAAAAAAATTTTTGAAACAGGGCACCTGTGCGTGCGCACCACCCTGTGCGTGCACACGCAACTGCAATTTTTTGCCATCTGTGCGAGCGCACGCTATTGTGCGCCCGCACACCTTTTGTAGCATCCTCTGGTGGTAGCGCCAGCACAGCCTGTGTGCCTGCACACCCTACCCTTTTTGCCCTTGTGCGTGCACATGGACCTGTGTGCGACGCACACATGATCCATCCCAAAAAAAAAGTCTTGTGCGTACGCACACTTCCTACACCCCTTCTGCCCAGAGCGTTCGCACGAAGCGTGCGGACGCACCCCTCCCCTTTTCACCTAGTGTGCGTACGCATGCATGCCTATGCGTACGCACAAGTGCTGTTTTGGGCAAAATTTTTATTTCTTTTCCATTTAAGCCCTAACGCACTTCCGCCCCCTCCACCCCTCTCTTTTCTTACTTCTTCCATATTTTCCTCTTGTTTTATTTAATCTTCATTGCATTTCATTTTTATTTTAGTTATTATATTAGTTTTACTTTAGTTGTTTCTATTTAAATAAGTTGCAAGTGTGTGTTTACTAGCGATAGGTTTGCCTCTTGATACAATGCACTTATACTTTGCCTTAATATGCAAGTACCTAGTGGATTTGAATACTCATGTTTTGATTGCACCACTAGGGCAACTATATAAGTGCATTGGATTAAGTGATCTGAGTTGAAATTACTTGTTCATCATGATTTTCATATTAAAAATCATCACATGTCCAGTACTTGTTCCTTGTTAATGCTTTGCATTTGTTTGAGTGACCTAACTTGATTCTTATCAAGCTTATCACTTTTTGTAACGAGTACCCTCCCATGTGACTTTTTCATCATGCTTCGTGATGAGTAGGGAGCTTCCGTTCATTATTAAATTGGTTGTTGTTTATTGTGTTATTTTATATTAATCTTGGGCTTTAACTTGCACAATTACAATAGCCAATATGTTAAGCACTCAATTCACTTTTATAGTCACCTAAGGTTGCTTGTGCCTTATGTTTTGCTCATTCTCCACTTGCAACCTAGGTTACCAAATTGAGGGACATATGGTAATTCTTTTGATTGTGTGATCCCTATTTACCCGGCCAATGTGTGTTGTTCTAAACCGTGCACACTTAGAACACACACATTGTCATACCACACACATCTCACTTTTCCTCAATTGTGTTTATTTGTTTACTCAGCAACCGGAACCCCTGAGCCCACCTGCTGAAGGTGGAGCTTTATAGCTCCTCACCTCTGGATTTTGTTCGTGCACGGAGGACCGTGCAATACTTAAGTGTGGGGAAAGATTCGTCATTTTGGGGCGTAAAGTTTCTTTTTCGAACACTTTGTACTTTATTTTTGTTTCTTTTTATTAGATTTCTTGTATAAGTATTTTTAACTGTTGCATTGCATTCTCTCCTAGTATATATATCTTAGCTTATGCATAGTTTATTTCTAGTTATTGCATGTTGTATTTTTGCATTTTTTCCTTAGTATATATTCTATAAATAAAAGCTGTAATTGGATGTTGTGAATAGTATAGCAGCTAGTTCAATTTTGTCCTAATTGTTCATGTTAATTTTTGCAATGTTGAAAATTAGGAATAGAACTAGGAAATTTTTTTTATGAAATTGCATCCATCACGTCATACATACATATAGGAAATAATTTTGGTGAAAAACAACAAGGATTTTCCAAGAATTTTGTTCAAGGGCATTCTATTGAATTGACTTGAAAAATCGTTTTTCAAACTTGCCTGAATGATTATTTTGGAACATAGATGAGTAAAGAACAAATACCTTGTGAGTCTTTGAGCTTTAATGAGTGGTTACACATTATAACCACAATTTTTGTTCTTGTGTGCTATATCTCTTCTATGATTGTGATCTTGGTTTTGCTTGATTCTTTATTTCCGATGTTTGATGTCTTGAATGCATTTAGCATGATTGAGGCCATTTTTGAATTAAACTCACTCACTCATATGGACCTACCCTTGCATCTACCTTTGTTAACCCGTTTTGAGCTTTTTAACCCCCTTTGTTCTAATTGTTAGCACATCACAACCTTAAGCGAAAAATCATGAATTACCTTGAATTGCATCCTTGATTAGTGATGACAAGTCATCTTAGTCTAGTTTCTCTAGTCTTTTTCTTTGTTTTCATTTGGTTTTATGCACTTTCTTGCATTCTAAGTAAGTAATTTGGAATGGAAATGCTTAGTTTCTTTGAATCAAACAACCACCATTTCATTGATGCTAAATCATGAGATTTAAGCTAAATTTAATTGATTTTTAATGATTTATAAACCTTGTGAATTGGGTGATACTTTGATTGGTTGTTTTGATTAATTGTAGGTGAAGAAAAGAAGAAAAGAAGAAAGCGTTGCCTAAGAAGTGTGGTGGTATGCGAAATTGTTACTCAGGTTGTGAATTGTTGTTCGAAATTGATTCCCTGGCAATGGCACCAAAAACGGATGCACAGAACCATGGTCTAAACATATCTTCACAACTTCGCATAACTAACCAGCAACTGCACTGGGTCGTCCAAGTAATACCTTACGTGAGTAAGGGTCGAATCCCACAGAGATTGTTGGTATGAAGCAAGCTATGGTCACCTTGTAAATCTCAGTCAGGCGGATATAAAATGGTTATGGAGTTTTCGAAAATTAATTAATAAAAGAGGGATAGAAATACTTATGTAAATCATTGGTAAGAATTTCAGATAAGCGTGTGGAGATGAAATCGTTCCTCTGAACCTCCGCTTTCCTGCTATCTTCATCCAATCAGTCTTACTCCTTTCTATGGCTGGCTTTATGCAAGGGCATCACCGTTGTTAGTGGCTACATCCCCTCCTCTTGTGAAAATTGTCCAAGATGCCCTGTCACGGCACGGCTAATCATCTGAGGTTTCCGATCATGCTGGAATAGGATTCACCCTCCTTTTGCGTCTGTCACTACGCCCAGCAATCGCGAGTTTGAAGCTCGTCACAGTCATTCAATCATTGAATCCTACTCGGAATACCACAGACAAGGTTTAGACTTTCTGGATTCTCTTGAATGCCGCCATCATTCTAGCTTACACCACGAAGATTCCGATTAAGAGATCTAAGAGACACTCATTCAATCTAAGGTAGAACGGAGGTGGTTGTCAGGCACGCGTTCATAGGGAATGATGATGATTGTCACGTTCATCACATTCAGGTTGAAGTGCAAATGAATATCTTAGAAGCGAAATAAGATGAATTGAATAGAAAACAGTAGTACTTTGCATTAATCTTTGAGGAACAGCAGAGCTCCACACCTTAATCTATGGAGTGTAGAAACTCTACCGTTAAAAATACATAAGTGAAAGGTCCAGGCATGGCCGAATGGCCAGCCCCCTAAAACGTGATCACAGGATCCGAATACAATCCAGGATTCCCAAGGATCTCTAATACAATAGTAAAAGGTCCTATTTATAATAAACTAGCTACTAGGGTTTACAGAAGTAAGTAATTGATGTATAAATCCACTTCCGGGGCCCACTTGGTGTGTGCTTGGGCTGAGCTTGAATGTTACATGTGCAGAGGCTCTTTCTGGAGTTGAACGCCAGGTTGTAACGTATTTCTGGCGTTTAACTCTGGTTTGTGACTTGTTTCTGGCGTTTAACTCCAGATAGAAGCGTAGAACTGGCGTTCAACGCCCTTTTACGTCGTCTAAACTCAGCCAAAGTATAAACTATTATGCATTGCTGGAAAGCCCTGGATGTCTACTTTCCAACGCAATTGGAAGCGCACCATTTTGAGTTCTGTAGCTCCAGAAAATCTACTTTGAGTGCAGGGAGGTCAGAATCCAACAGCATCAGCAGTCCTTCTTCAACCTCTGAATCTGATTTTTGCTCAAGTCCCTCAATTTCAGCTAGAAAATACCTGAAATCACAGAAAACACACAAACTCATAGTAAAGTCCAGAAATGTGAATTTAACATAAAAACTAGCGAAAACATCCCTAAAGGTAACTAGATTCTACTAAAAACATACTAAAAACAATGCGAAAAATCGTATAAATTATCCGCTCATCATGTGGCCCAAGGAAGAGAAGAGTGTGGCAAAGAAAAGTGGAAAGCGTGGCACATGAAAGGAGGGAAGCCACAAAGCTCTCCCCAAGAGCCCAGTGCTCTCCAAGGGAGCGCAACAATGAACCAAGGAGGCAAGCTTCAATGCTCTGTTCCCCTTGAGAGCTTAGCACAATTTGAGAAACAAGAAACAAGGAAAGGAAAAACAATGCTCAGCTCTCCAAGGGGCTCTCATAAGAAACAAATCCAAGGAAATGTTTGCCAAATGTTCTCTCCAAGATTCGAACCCATGAGCAAAGGGAAGAGTGGGGAGCGCTACTACAAAGCTTGGCAAAAGAAAATGCACCAAATGCCACCCCCAAGATTCGAACTCAACACCTTAAGGAAGCAAGGAGCAATGGCGCTGCAAGGAACCAAAGAAAATTGCACCAGCATGCATTCCTCAACTGTCGAACCAAGGACCTTCCCTTGGAAGCTCCAATGCTCAGCTCACAAGGAGAGCAGAGCGCTACTCCTTGGTGCATCACACAAGAGCTTGACATGGACCAAGGAAGGCAAGGCGTGCAACATTTGACACGGCCACGAAGTTGAGCGCACAAGACATGCACACAAGGCACCAATGCTCTGCTCCCTACTTGAGCTGAACATTCCCCTGATGCTTCTCCCAGTCAAGGCACGCGACAAGGGATCTCCAACATAATCTCCAATGCTCTGCTCCCCACTTGAGCTGAGCATCCTCCTGGGAGCAACTTTCACATGGGCTGAAATTCATTCAAAAATCCAATTAAATTCAAATCTTCACCAAATTAAAAACCCATCCAAATTCTAAAATCCAAGAATAGAAAGTGTATAAATAGGAGCTAGTTTGATTTAATTAAGACCTCTAGACTTTACTTTGGAATTTTTCTTTGAACTTTCATTTTCATTTTGAGCTTTTACTTAGAGAATTGGGAAGGGGAATTGATCTCTCTTCTTCCTTGTTCTTGCTTGAGCACTCTTTAATTTTCTTGCTTTTGATCTTGGGTGAAGAATTAAAGAACTTCTATTTCAATCTCACCTTGAGATCTCTTGTTTACTTCTTCTGCATAATTGAATTTCAATTCCTGTTTACTGCATCTTCTTCTACTCTTCTGCAATTTACTTCTGCAACTTACTTTTCATTTCCTTTTGCAATTGCTCTTGTTGGATCAAGGAAGGATTTGAGATCTAGACTTATTTTCTAGTCTCTTCCATTCCTGAGATCTTCAACATCTTTTTAATTGCTGCAAATTAAGCATCACTTTCTGTTTTAATTTCTCAAGCATTTTTACTTTTCTGTTGAGATCTATTTTATTTCAATTCACCTTCTACTCTTCTGTTTAATTGCAATTCACTTGTTCTCGTTTAAATTCTGCAATCCCAATTCCCAATTCCTTGTATAATTCAAGCAATTTACATTTCTTGCACTTTAAGATTCAGCCATTTATATTTCTTGCAATCTAAGTTTCTGCAATTTACATTACTTGTTCTTTAAGATTCAGTACTTTTATTTTCTGTTCTCTTTAATTTACTGCAATTCTTCCCACTCCCTTTACAATTCATGCAATTTAGCTTCAGTCAATTATAAACCACTCAACCAATACTTGATTCGCTTGACTAAATCAACCACTAAACAAAAATTGCTCAATCCTTCAATCCCTGTGGGATCGACCTCACTCATGTGAGTTATTATTACTTGATGCGACCCGGTCCACTTGCCGGTGAGTTTTGTGTTGGATCGTTTTCCACACATCAATTAGCTTAGGTTAAGGTGTGCGCGTCATTTAAGTGTGGAGGGGAAATTTTTGGGAAGCATTGGTAGAGAAAAATTTTGTTTTGCGTAATTATTGAAAAAAATTTGGGAAAAATGGGTGCACATTCATGTATCAATTTGCTTTAACCATATGCATTTGTCAGAGAAAAAGAAAAAAAAAAGAAATAGAAAAAAATGAAATGAAAGAAAAATATAGTAATAAGATAGGACAAAAGTTATCCCAAAGAAAAAAAAATTGGAATAAGAAATGCATATGTGTTTTGAATAGAAACTAAGGCATGAATGTGTGTGAAAAGAAGTAATGGGTGGCTAGAATGCATTTGTTTTTGTGGGTTGATTGATATAGGTTGAGTTGGGTATTTGAGCTAATCAAAGATTCAATCCTTTAGTCCACTTAGCCATATACTCATCCTAGCCTTACCCCAACCCCATTACAACCTTCTAAAGACCTCATGATACTTGCATACATGCATCAAATACTTGTTGATTGTTAGATGAAAAGCAAATCCTTGGAAGCATGATTAGAGGAGACTTGAGTGATTAAACCCTAAACACCGAGCGTTGAGAGTGTATACACACCTAGTGAGGGTTCAATTACTCAATTTTATGTTTCCACACCTCTTTTCATGCATTCTTGCAAGTTGCTTCCTTTTGATGAGTTAAATCAATTCTTTAGATTTTGATTGCATTGAGTTATTTCTTTGCCTAGTCCTGTGTGTCTATACACTTGCTTGGAATTTGATTTTTTTGCTTTCACCAAATCAATAGGGCATTATAGATAGATAGATATATATAGTATATACATAGTATACATGCATATAGGTAGATGCATTGAATAAGTTGCTTGCCCTTTTATCCTTCTCCTTTGTATGTGTTTAGCATGAGGACATGCTATTGTTTAAGTGTGGAGAAATTGATGAATCTATATTTGATGATCTATTTTGGCTATAATTAGATAGATTCTAGCACATGAACTCACACTTAAGCACCAAAATAGCATGCTTTTGTGTTTTCTCTCTAGATTGTACCCAAATGTGAAAACATGCTCTTTTGTGCTTATTTTGACTAATTTTATTCTATTGACCTTCCATTCGAAACCTTGATGTTATTTGTGAGTGATTTCAGATGAATAAGGTAGGAATGGCTTGGTGGGAATGGAAGAGGAGCATGCAATTGGGAGAAAGCATGAAGAAAACAAAGGAGGAGAGCTCAGCCATGCGTGCGTATGCACAAAATTGGAAATCAGCATGCGTGCGTGCGCACAGCTACTTGTGCGTACGCACAAGAACCCAAGCAGAGCGAATCCAGAGCATCGCGAAGTGTGCGTGCGTACAACCCTCTGTGCATACGCACAAGTGAAAATTTAGGAAGGTGTGTGGACACACACGTCTGTGCGTCCGCACAGGTCCCAGTGGGTGCCTTCATTAAAAATGCACGTGCACTCGCGATTTTAGGGCTTTCTTGGCCCATTTCTGAAGGCATGGAGCTAAAATCAAGGGATATATGAAGGGAGCAACACCACATACCAAGGCATGAGGACTTAGATTTTATTTTCCATAGTTTTACATAGTAGGAGTAGGAGTAGTGTAGATTAGGAAATTCTCTCTTAGGGTTCTTAGTTAGGATTTGTAGCATTTTATACTTCAAGTTTGATTTTGGATTCTAGCAATTGTATTGTAAGTATTTCTTTAATTTCTCTTTTAATCACATTACTTGTTCTACACTTTTATCTATTTTCATGCCTCTTGTCAACATTTACATAGTTTTGCAATTTTGAGTTTTGGTTTATGAATTTGATGTTTGATGCCTATTTTATGTTTGTTGAATTACCTTTATTGACTTTTTAAGTATTTATGGTTCATAGCTTTCATTAATTCACCAAATTTGCCATGTTTTATGTTTATGCCCACTATGTGTTTGATGAAATGCCAATTTTAATTATGGGGTAATTTCCACCCCTTGGCTTGGGAAAAATGAGTCTATGGATTACTAGAGCCATAATGTCCAATATTTAGTGATAATTCTTAGGAAGTTAGTTGATTCTTGTTTCCATTAAAGCTAGCTTTTTATCAACTAGTTTGGTAAGTTGGTTATAACTTATGGATTAAGGTCAATTATGCTTGCTTGACTTACTCCTCGATGTTTGGGGTTAACTAGGCGAGATTAACTCATGATAATTATCATAGTTGTGGTTATGGTAAGGAAGGGATTCCATAACTCATCCCAAGTCAATGTTTCATTTATGTTTTGAACCACTTTTCCTTCACTTTAAAGCTTTACTTGTTCATATTACATACATAGTTCTTTTGTTCTTTCATTAGTTTATTAATTAAAATTTTGTCTTGTTCTTTTATCTCTTTATTTTATTTGCTTCCTTATCATTGAAAACCCCCTTGCTTCTCACAACCAAAATTGTGTGCACTCTTTGGCATTAGTTCCTAGGGAGAACGACCCGGGACTTAAAACTCCCGGTTATTTTGTGTTGATTGTGACATCTTTAGGATTATAATTTGATTGGTGATCAATGGTTGGGTTTGGACTATACTTGCAATGCCAATCCTATTTTTAGTATGAAAATCCAAACCCATGCTTTTGGTCATCGTCAATACCCCACACATTCCAAAAACTATAAATCATTTAAGCATATTATTACACATGTTATTTCGGTTTTTAGGCCGGCTCCTTCTTGCTTTCTCCTTTTGCTTTGCTTGCCTTTGTTTCTGTGCAAGCACTTCATTCTGAGCTTGAAGAGCTGCCATAATGTCGTCTTCCTCGTCATATGAGACAGCCCCTGATTCCACTGCCAAGGCCCAACCAACTCTGTTTTCAACCAAGTCTTCATCCCAGCTTTTTATTTGCTTCACAATATTCTGATCACTGATTATATCCTTTTCAGAATTTCCAACATCTTCTAAGTTCCTGACCGTCCCATCCTCTTCAAAGAATGTTCCCTCCCTCAGAGTATCCTCTCCCTCTAAATCTGCTTCCTTTACTCCATCATCCCTTACCAATCTTGTAATGGTGTTCTTCTTTACACTCTCATAGAGACTTTCGTGAACCGTATGTGATATGGAATTAGTTTCATTCAAGCTCCCTATTATTCTTCCCCCTTCCTCTCCGTCCAATAGATTGTCGCCATCTATCATAGAGTTGTTGACCGCATGAAGCATTCCCGCACAAGAGAAATTAATCATCCCTACGCCATTTACCTTCATTACCATAGAGGTTTCCACTGTTGGCACTGGATTGTGCACTTCAACATTGTCATGCTCCTTCACGGCACGGAGTGGACCAGCGGCGGCACAGCCAACGTCAAATTCGTCACTCACCATGATAGCGACCGCTTTCCAAACATCTCCGCTGGCACCAGCGCTGACCTTCTGCTGGCCATCTTCCATCCCTACCACTCCTCCACCATATCCCACGTCGCTATTGTGATTCACGTTATCTACCACAACTGCGTGATACCCGAGACCCTCTTCCCTCATCAATGTCCAATGCATCGTATCCCCTGTACCACCACCTGCAGCAGCTGCCAAGAACTCCTTGTGAAAGCACAGTATGATGAAGTCACCGTCGCACCTTACGGTAGCAGCAACATGAGTGTGATCAACTCCAATTTCCTTCCCATCCCCACGCGGCACCACGCTCCTACCTGGGAGTACATTCCATGTTCCATATCCTGGTTGGGTTACTCGGATCAGCTAGCTCATGAGCGCTTATGTGGTTTTGGCCCACATCACATATATTCTCTTTAGTGCGCTGATCTACGTTATTGGCCCCTTACCCCCAGGAGCAACGTTGTCATCAATTAAATATAATCCCATAACTGTCGATCTAATTATAGGAGCTTCCGTTACTTTTTTCAAATTTATCGAAATTCCTGTACACCATTCATCCAATTCTTCGAGGAAAATGACCCTTCTATCCATTCCCTGTTCGTAAGCCAATGCCACCTGTGTCACCATCTCCGCTGCCATGTCCCACCCCATCTTTAATGGTATCTTCCGTGATTTAGCACAGACGCCAAACTCCAACTCTGGGCTGTATTCTACTCTACTTGCCTCTCCTGTCTGCTTCACGCTATTCAAACCAGCCACCACGGTCACTTGGTAGTTTCATAGCCAATTAAACAATTCTGAATATATCTGGTATTAGCGGCATCTTCTGTAACATGTTTCGCCTTATCATCAAGCTGTCTCTGATACTTAGCCTCTCCCACAAAGATCTCTTTACCCCACAATCGCATTCGGTCCATCTCTTGTATTGCTTTCAGTGCCCATCCCTTCGTAGTATACCTTATGAAAGTAAATAAGTGGATCCGTCCATTCTTCTGCTTACGCGACAGATATATGTCGTTTATCCACCCTGTCCACTTAAATAAGTGAAACAACTCTTTCTTTCGAACTATCTTCTGGTAAATTGTCCACAAAAATTGTAAATGATTCTTTTTTCCAAACGTTGATACTCTTTTCGATTCCAAAACTGCGGATCTTTTTCATTCTGTGGGTGCCTAACTCTATTCCACTCTGTATTTTCCCACCCCACTCACCTTCTCTCTCGTTCTCTCATACTCTCAGGAGTGGCAAAGAAATTATTATTGCTACAATGGAAATAATTATCTACACACATATATATTTATTATTGATTTTCTAAAAATTTAATAGGAGCAATTATCGCAACACAAGTATATATGGATCCGCCCTTGATCCTAGCTCTATATATCTTTTATAAAGATCTAAATTTCTTTTATTGTGTTTCAATATATTTGTGTCTCTCTTTGTGAGAGATGATGATGGTGAAATAAATAAGCCGGCTACTTTTAAATTTATGATATCCACTTAATCTCATTTCTAACTTTGAAGTTTTCATCATTTTATCTAATATCTATACGATATATAATGGGAATAATATAAAATGGTTTGTTTTTTATTTTTTTTTAAAATATATTTTTTATATATAATAATTCATAAAAATATTTTTAACATAATTCTAAGTTTTGAGAGCCTAAGACATTTTAGTTAAACTTTTAGTCACATGTCATTTCAACTAATTTATTTTTTATTATTTCTATACATATTTTTAATAAACAAAAAGTGAATCAATAGAAACATTCATGTCTATTTATGCGTTGGTTAAATGTTCAGTCAATCAGATTATTTTTTGTGTTATTATCGAATTAGGTTAAGGTTCTAAAAAATAGTTTGACGAAAGAATAAATTCAAATTTAACTCTAATTTAAGGGGGAAAAAAAGGCTCATCACAAAACCAACCCATATAAACTTTTTTTTTTATATATTTTAAAAGAAGTGCAAAAATTAATATCTCCACAAAAAATGTTTGATCTCAATTTTTCCAATATTTTTAAGTATATACTCTTAAATTGATTTGTCTGATATTATATAGTGGTGGGACTATGACCCCTATAATTTATACATAAACAAATAAAAAAAATCGGTGAAGGGAATTAGAAAAAATATCAGTGAAATGAGGGGTTTGTTTATCTTTTATTTTTAATTTTTTTCTCTTTGGAATTTCGTAAAAAAGTAAGTAAAAAAATTTAAAATTATAAATGACATTTTCTGAATTTTCTTTTCACACCACTGAAGAATAAATATGCTAAAAATAAAAGCAAATTTACTTTATCCTGAAAATAAAAAATATTATGTGCATAATATCACTACAAGACAGGCGGCAGATAGCGGCGCCATATTAGAGGCAGATTTTAAATCAGTCGTTATCTGTCAATTTAGCGGCGGTTAACACAGTGATTTTAAACAAAGCTGCACACTACAAGAAAAAGCGTGTTTATCGACGGCAAAAATCGACGGCTATTTCTGCCGTCGATAATTTTCGACGGCCTGCTGTCGATATTACTAAAAAAATAATTAAAAATAAAAATATTAAAATCGACGGCCTAGTCGTCGATATTTTTATAATGCATTAATTTATTTCCCTACTATCGTCATATGATAGGCGAACCAGAAGTCGAAAATAAAATCGACGAATATGGCGTCTATTTTATTATTTTAAATATCGACAACTTTGCCGTCGATAAATTTGAACGGTCTAGATTACTTTCTAAAATGGGATGAACGGTCTAAATTTAATCTATATAATAGACGCCATATGTGTTGTTTTTTTATATTAAAATCGACGAATATGGCGTCTATTTTATTATTTTAAATATCGACAACATTGCCGTCGATAAATTTGAACGATCTAGATTACTTTCTAAAATGGAATGAACGGTCTAAATTTAATCTATATAATAGACGCTATATGTGTTATTTTTTTATATTAAAATCGACGAATATGTCGTCTATTTTATTATTTAAAATATCGACACCTTTGCCGTCGATAAATTTGAATAAAATCGACAAATAGGTCGTCGATTTTTATCACTAAAAACACATTTTCTCAACTCCTGCTTCCAAAGTTCACAAACGCATACTTCCCCAAATTCAAGCTAGGTATTCTTTGGTTGACTTCGCTAGGTATTCTAGGTATCCTTTGATTGAATTCGCTTTCTCTTCAACGCTGCCTCTGTCCGACACCACCACCGGCGACCACCATCGCCTACCCTCTCTCTCTTCCTTCTTCTCTTTCTTCCCCATTTCTCCATTTCTTCGTTCCTGCGTGCGACACCCCTGTTCGTGGAGTCACCCTCTGTCCGCGTCTTCAAGCACCGACAGGCAACCACCAGCGGCGGCGACCTTCTGTGCCACCGCGACATCACCACCACCCCACCGCCTCTCCGTTCTTCTTCCTCCTTTCATCAATGCAGGTTCCCTTTCCCTGTTCCCTGTCTTTCTTTTCTTTATTTTCACTGCTTTTTAATTCTGTTTTTAGAAATTTTGGTTAGGCTTAGGTTTGTTAAAACTTATGTTTCTGGACTGAAATTGTTGTTGGCTGTATCTTTCTTAAATTACTGGGTCGAATGTTGCTTAGATTAAACTGAAATTTACTGTTTTGAACTCTGCACACCACATGTTCGGAGAAATGCCTGAATGAAATTTTTGTATGTAAGGCTTTATTATTATGATTATTATTAGGTTTATTTTTTCAATTTTATAACATTTTGATAGAGTAAAATAGTAAATAGTGAATTGTATCTAGCTAGGGAAGAATCTAATAACACGTTGATGCCAGGGCATTTTGGCCAGTTTCACTGACCTTTTCTTTACTGTTTTTAGGGTAGTTTCATGCATTTTCTTAGAAAATAAGCTAGTTTTGGGTAGATATTCACTTACATCTTGATTCAAGCATACATTGTCCACTTTACATGATTTCATGAGGATTTTGCATGAATTATATGATAAATTGGATGATGCATGACTCATGACTTGGACTAGAACTTTGATGCACTTTGATGCTTGATTTCAGGACAAAGGAAGCAAAGAAGAACCACGTTAGCAGTCATGTTAGTCCACTAACGTGACCTCTAACGTGAAATGGGTGCTAACTTACAAAGTTAATGAGAAAGGTAATCGCCAATAATGCTCTCGAAGCCATCATAAGCCCACGTTAAGAGTCACGTTAACTAAGTTAACGTGAACTCTAACATGGAAGAAGATAATAAGGCCAACGTTAGTGACACTCCCCTTTGTCACTAACGTTGGACCAAGCTCATAATTGGCCATGTTAGTTGCCACGTTAACGTAGTTAACGTGGCTTCTAACGTTAAGAAGCAAAAGGGAAGCCAACGTTAGTGACATTCACCTTTGTCACTAACGTTGGCCAAGCTTCCATAAGCCACGTTAACTCCCACGTTAACTTAGTTAACATGGAAGCTAACGTGGAGAGAGCAATTGGTCACCAACGTTAGTGACACTTACCTTTGTCACTAACGTTGGGGTGAACCACCAAGAGCCACCATGAGCAACGTTAACTCCCACGTTAACTTAGTTAACGTGGAAGCTAACGTGGATAAAGAGATGATGAGCCAACGTTAGTGACACTCACCTTTGTCACTAACGTTGGAGATGGCTAGCATTACTACGTTAGAAGCCACGTTAACCTAGTTAACGTGGACTCTAACATGAGAAATAGGGGCACATTGGAATGTTAGTGACAAAGGTAAGTGTCACTAACGTTCTCGAAGGATTGGCAAGCTTACGTTAAGAGCCACGTTAACTAAGTTAACGTGGACTCTAACGTAGGGAAGGGGGAGGCTTATCAACGTTATTGGGAAAGGTAAGTCCCAATAACGTGTGCGAAGGACCAAGAGGCAACGTTAGTGGTAACGTTTGTGCCACTAACATTGAGGTTAACGTGGCTAATACTTGGGTGAGCAACGTTAGTGAAAAAGGTGATTGTCACTAACGTTCTCGAACCCACACTTTCACTTAACGTTAACACCACTAACGTCCTGAGCTAAAAGTCCCTGCCTACTTCACACTTTCTCTCTGCAAGCAAAGCTAAGCCCAATGAAGAAGATAACTGCTTCAAACTCAGGATCCAAAGGCCCATACCCAAGACTTGAAGAGCCAACTAGAAGATATGAAGAATAGTATATATAGGAGTAGCTTTGAATTAGTTAGGAGAGCTGGAAACTTTAGGGAGCCTTTGGCATAGAACTACTCTCTGTATTTAATTTCTCTACACTTCTAGTTTTACTTTCAGCATGTATTCTCCATCTTTGTTTTCATTTTCCAGAGCTATGAACAACTAAACCCCTTTCATTGGGTTAGGGAGCTCTGTTGTAATTTGATGGATCAATTTTAGTTTTCATTCTCCTTCTTCTATCTTTTCTCTTGATTTTACTAGAAAGCTTTCGATCTTCATCCAATTGGGTAGTTATCTTGGAAAAGAAGCTATTCATACTTGGATCCCTTCTGAACCTTGAAAGAGGAATGAAGGGATCATGCTAGAAATGCTTTCTCATGCTGGACCAAATTGGGTTTGGATGGATATGTGACTATAATCCTTCCAACACTTGATTTGGGAAATGCATGTGGTATAATCAGTGACCATACTTCATCTCTTCTCATGAGCAATTGACCAAGGAATTAGCTATTGATCAAGATTTGAGAGATTGAATTACAAGGAATTGTAATTCGATCACTTAAGATTTCCAAGGAGATCAATGAATGCATTGATTGAGGAAGAGATGAAAATGAACTTGATCCGGAGAATGCAACATCTCCTGAGCCCAATGAAATCCCCATTTCTGATCTTACCCATTCTCTTTATTTTCTGCCGTTTACTTTTATGAGCATATATCCCATTCCCATTTAATATTCTGCAATTTACTTTCCGCCATTTACATTCAGCTCTTTATTTCCAGCATTTACTGTTTCTGCTATTTACTTTCCCGCCATTTAATTTTCTGCAATTCTCAACTCAAATTCTGGTTCGCTCAACTAGAACATTCCTCTAATTAAAGTTGCTTGATCAATCAATCTATGTGGGATTCGACCTCACTCTATTGTGAGTTTTTACTTGACGACGAATTCGGTACACTTGCCGAAGGAAATTTGTTACGAGACAAGTTTCCGCGTATCAAGTTTATGGCGCCGTTGCCGGGGATTGATTTTGAATCAACAATGATTAAATTGGAGGATAACTAGATTGAGCATTTTTAGTTTGTTTGATTTAATTTTCTGTTTGAGTAATTTACTTTCAGTTTTAGTTAATTTCTTCCCTTCCCCCTACTTTTTCGTTTCTTTTTTAGTTATTTAAAATTCAGTTCACTAACCCACTAAGTGTTTGATATATTGCATCACTCACACTAACAGTAATTCTAACAGAAATACTTTCTGCATCTATTTTCCTTGCTTGTGCTTTGTTGCTTGTATGACAGGGAGAAGAAGCGGGGCTTCAAATTCCTTTAATTCAGAACCTGAGAGGACCTTCCTTAGATTAAGGAGGGAAGCAAGAGAAAAACGAGTAGTTGGTGCCGAGGAAGAGGAGGAATACTTTGAATCAAACATGGAAGAAAACATGGAAAACCATCATGAAGAAGAAACTCACAACCATGGCAGAGAAGGTCGAGCAAATCATGCTGGGGAGGAGAGAAGAGTTTTAGGCTCTTACATCAATCCAAACCCAGGAAAATGTGGAAGTAGCATTCAAAAGCCAACAATCCATGCCAACAATTTTGAACTAAAACCACAGCTCATCACCCTTGTTCAGAACAACTGTTCGTTCGGAGGAGGCGTCCAAGAAGACCCCAATCAACATCTAACCACCTTCCTGAGGATATGTGACACGGTGAAGTCTAATGGTGTTCATCCTGACGCCTATAGACTGCTCTTATTTCCATTCTCACTCAAGGATAAGGCAGCCAAGTGACTAGAGTCTTTTCCGAAGGAGAGTTTGACAACTTGGAAGATGTGGTGAAAAAATTTTTAGCCAGATTCTATCCTCCTCAAAGAATCAACAGGCTGAGAGATGAGGTCCAAACTTTCAGGCAACAAGATGGTGAGAGTCTATATAAAGCATGGGAGAGGTTCAAGGACCTGACAAGGAGGTGTCCACCAGATATGTTCAATGAATGGGTGCAGCTACACATTTTCTATGAAGGCCTTTCTTATGAATCAAAGAAAGCAGTAGACCACTCATCCGGGGGATCTCTGAACAAGAAGAAGACCATTGAGGAGGCCATAGATGTCATTAAAACTGTATCAGAAAATGACTATTTCTATGCTTCTGAAAGAGGGAACACTAGAGGAGTGATGGAGCTAAACAATGTATTAAATGCTCTGTTGGCCCAAAATAAGCTCATTACCAAGCAGCTGGCAGACCTCACCAAGAAGATGGAGAGGAACCAAGTAGCAGCAATAACCACTTCACCAGCAACCCAAGAAGGAGTGAATGAAGAAGCAGAGGGTAGTCAGGAGCAAGCCAACTACATTGGGAATTCACCTAGGCAAAACCATGATCCATACTCCAAGACCTACAACCTTGGTTGGAGGAATTACCTAAACTTTGGGTGGGGAAATCAACAAGATCAAGGGCAAGATCGGAGACATCACAACGCCAACAACAATGCAGCTCACCAACAATTCACACAGAGAACATATCAACACTACCATGACAACACCTCTCCACATCCATATCAAAACCAAAATAACACTCCTCATCCTTCCACCTCTAATCCCAATCCACCATCATTTGATGACAGACTCTCAAGGATTGAGAATCTACTTGAAGGCATAGGCAAAGAGATTCAAGACAACAATGCATTCAAAGAGGAAGTGCGAGCAAATTTTAAAAACCAGGGAGACACCATCAAGAGGTTGGAATCTCAAGTGGGATATCTCTCTGAGCAGATGCCCAAACCTACAGATGGATTCCCAAGTGATACAGAAAAAAATCCGAGAGGTGAAACAAAGAAAGTAAGATGGAAAGATTGCAAGATGGTCACTATAAGTGATAAGGAGACTGAGGACAAGCCAAGAAAGCAGTCAAAACAACCTGGAGATACCTCAGTAGAGAAGAAGGAAAAAGATCCCCAAGAACAAAAAATCTCACAACAAGAGCTGCTGAGACTCTATGCACCCTTTCCCCAACTACTCAATGGTGCTGTGGAGAAGAGAATATACTCAAGATTTCTTGACTTGTTTGCATCTCTGCATGTAAACATACCATTCATCAAGACCATCCAACAAATGCCTGCATACATCAAGTATATGAAGGAACTGCTTCCCAGAAAAAGCTCACTCAAGGGAGGCCAAACTATAGTGATGAACAAGGAGTGCAGCGCCCTCATTCAACCAGAGTTGCCTACAAAAGAAAGGACCCAGGGAGTTTTCATATCCCCTGTGCCATAGGAGAAACAATGTTTGATAGAGCACTCTGCGATTTGGGAGCAAGCATCAACTTAATACCCTTATTTCTTGTGAAGAGGCAGCAGATCAATGAGATAATGCCCACAGATGTAGTCATCAGGCTGGCTGACAAAACTCAAAAACAAGCAATAGGAGCTGAGTGGTGGAAAATGTGTTGGTAAAGGTTGGGAAATACTTCCTCTCAACAGACTTTGTCATATTGGACATGGAAGAGAGTCACACTCACCCAATCATATTGGGAAGACCATTCCTAGCTACAGCCAGAGCACTCATAGATGTGGAGCGAGGAGAGCTAATCTTGAGGATCCATGATGAACAGCTCACCTTCACTGTTTTCAAACACTCACAAAAAACAGATCAAGAGAACAAGGAACCAAGGAGGGATCACAGCGAGACACTGAAGGAAGAAACAAGCACTGAAGGACAACGAGCACATCTGGAGATCCCCTTGATTGATGAACAAGGCAAACAGCAATTGCCACAGCTCAAAGAAAATCAGGAGGAACCTAAACCACCAGAAAAATATGAGACCAGTAACCATATTTCCTTAGAGGAGGAGGTCACAAAGAGTAAGACAACATCACAAGGAACAAAGAAGAAGGTACCAAGGAGGTGGAGGAACAAGAAGATCCCCACCGAGGACTTCTCTCCAGGGGATAAAGTAATCTCAGCTTATTTCCCAAATATTCCCCCTGATCTCCCCACTGTACCATCTCAGTTACCTAAGGTCTTCACTATCAATAGAGTTCTCTCCTTGGAACATGTAGAGATCATTGATACAACTACTGGATATAGGTCTACTGCCAGAGGAGAAAACTTGAAGCATTATCAACCTCCCTGATGAAGGCAAAACGTCAAGCTAGTGACGCTAAAGAAGCACTTCATGGGAGGCAACCCATGTTTTATATGCTTTTAGGAAATAGTGAATAAGTCAATATTCATGAATTCCAACCCAAACTTGAAAAACACTTGGTGAAATCCTTATTATGCAATATATAGTGAAGAACAAGTTTGGTGTTCAAAGCATGCCAAGAAAGCATGAATACAACTCAGAGCATGCTAGTCTTGGAGCTTTGAACAAAAACTTTTTATCACAGTGCTCCAAACTAAGTTTGGTGTCACCCAAGGTGCCACGAATATGCATATAAAGATACACAGTTAGTTAGTTAGTTTGTGTTCATGAATAAACAATCTAATCCTTTTTCTTTGTTATTCTAGCCGTAAAGTTTAAATTTTTTTATGATATTGATTCTTCTTATTTTATTTTTATAGGAAAAAGGAAAGGAGCATTGAAGGGGATTGATTGGACAATTAAATGAAGAAGGTTGGGACACCACAAAAGGAGGATACAACACACGTGTCCCAAGGGGGATGCATTGGAAAATGTTGCCATGCAACATTGAAGAAAGGAGACCCTTGAAGACTGAACCAATAGCCCTCATAAAGATGAGGATCCTTGTGCTCATGCTCTGCGAAACCCCATCCGTCAATCCAACAACCACCACATCAATCCATACCTTTCATCCCCTCATCATCTCCCTATATAAGTGAGTCCTAGTGCATACTTACCCCTCACACTCAAATTCCTACTCTCCACACTTCACACTTCTGGCATCCAAAATTCCTTCATCACACCTCGTCCTAACCAACCAAATTCCTCATTTATCTGTACCTTCCAATCTCCTCACACAGCAACTCAAATTCATGGCATCATCAAGCTCCAAGAGGCGAAAGAGGAAGGAACCAATGGAGAGCATTCCTTTCGATGAGAAGAGATTCAAAACTGCGTTCCATGAACAAGAATTTGAGCGGATAAAGCTCAAAAAGATACTGCCCGAGTTAACCTTCCAAATCAATGAAGACGAGTGCCCACAGATTCGGGAGAAAATTGAACAAAGAGGGTGGCAAAGGCTCACGAATCCATAAGGGAAGATCAATGTAAACCTCATCAAAGAGTTCTATGCAAATATGGTTAGAGAAGACAAAACCAAGGCCCCAACCTTCAAAAGCTACGTAAGAGGAAAGGAGGTGGACTTCAGCCCAAATGCTATAACAAGAACTCTTCACCTGAAATCACCACATTTTGATGAGCTCAGTTATCATGCAAGGATAAGTAAGAGCCCTGACAATGATGAGCTCACAGAATCGTAACTGACATATGTGTTATAGCAGCTGACTGGGAAAGGTATGCAGATGGGAGACCCCGGTTCATCAAGAGGGGAGACCTTAGCCCGGAAGCCAAGGGATGGTTTGAACTCGTGAGGAGGTCTATCCTCCCAGCTGCAAATAATTCAGAGGTCAATATTAATCGAGCGACTATGGTACATTTCCTAGTACAGGGTGGAGAAATCAACGTGCATGAACTCATAGCTGAGGGTATTCAAGAGTCAGCTGAGAAGGTTGATTCGGGTGCCAGGCTTTGGTACCCTAGTACTATTCTCAGATTGTGTACAAGAGCCAAGGTAGTCTTCGAGGATAGCAATCCAGACTGGGTGAATCCTGGGAGGCTAGTTACATTCCAGCGTCTGATCTATACTACTCCCGCCCAACAACAAAGAAGACCCCAAATAGGAAAGCAAAAAGCGAAAGAATGAGCTCATCAAGAAGAATCTCATCAGGAAAAATATCAACAAGAAGAACATCATGACCCAGCCAACTTGAATATGAATCACCTTCTAAGAGCCATTGAAGATTTGGGGATGAGACACATGAAAGGACAAGAGCAAATACTAAACCTTCAGTCCAACTGGATGAGCCAACAAGAAGAGTGGCAGAAATAACAAATGGAGCAGCAACAGGAACACTACTCCCAGCTCACTCAAGCCATCCACCAAGTTACTGAGAGGCAAGAACGTCAAGATAAGCACTTGCAAGAACTCAATCAGCGGCAAATAGCTCAGATGAAAGCATTCAACGAGTTCAGTGTACTTAATGAAGGACGGCAATTACATAGGGAGGAGTTCAACGTAAACACTCAAGCCAAGTTGAACTACATGTCTAGTCATATGCATCATCTACACTATGCCATCCCTACGTATGATGAGGTCCAAAAGGATTTTACAGAACAAGAGGAAAGGAAGGTGAAACAGCAAAAGGAAACACTAAAGAAGAAGATGGAAGATGGTGGTTTCTGGAAGAAGTTGATTGGAAAGAGCAAAGGGAGTGGGAGTACGAGCACTCAAGAGGGACACAAAGAGGACAAGCAAGGAGGGGAGCATGGGCATCCACATGAGTAAAAGGTGGTGGAGTTCCTTCTTTGGTCCATCTTTTTCTATGCTTTAAATAAGGAAGATCTTGTATGAAATAGAACATGCTTCTATAATAGTTGGAACCCTTTTAAATTCTGTCTTTTAAGCTTTTTGTTGAATAGGTCTATGCTTGCTAGTCTTTATGTCACTGCATCCTTACTTTGCTTACTTGTATGCTTGTCCTTTTGAATCAAATGAAAAGAGAATGAGTGTTTTATAAAAGACCAGAGTGGAGTTCATACTATGGAGTAAGTTCCTGAGTTTGTGGTGTGGTCATAAGTTAGCTAAGTTGGTTCAACCACAAGGTGGGAAGACAACTATCTGTCATGAATACTATGCTTTGAACATACTCATGAGACTAGCTAAATAATAAGATCCTAATAAGAAAAAGGGAAAGAACAATCAAAGTTGAAGAATAAAAGAAAAAAAAAGAAAAATAGCAAGAAAAGAGGCTAGGCACCAAGGGTTTGAGTCTTGAGGGATGTGTCTGTGGTGTTCCTGTACCAAGGATCTGCTTGGATTACTAAGCTCTCAGGGGTGCTTTATCACCTGGTAACTTGGGTTAACTAACCTGGGATTATCAGCTGAAAGTCCACCATCAAGAGCAATCTTTGCTACAGAACATTTAGTAGCCCAAAGAGGTGCTGGACACCAAGACCTCAAGGAAAGAAAATAAACAAACCATGTGCCTGTGATATGTATGTATGGGGGAGAGACTTGAGGAAGTAAGTCCTTAGGGGTGCTTCAACACCTAGCACCTTAAACCAATTGGTTCGGGAGTGTTGGCTGAAAGCTTATTTTAAAGAGTTGCCCCCTTACAGAGCACTTAGCCTAAGAACACAAATAAGCCCTGAAATGACAACAAAAGGATCAATGAATAAAAGTCTCATGGGATGCAATCACAGTGAGTATTCTAGGACATGATAAAGGTCTGAAAGCCAGTGAAGGAATGAACCTAAGTTGCTATGCATGAAACCACCATAAAACCAGAAACATGACTTCCACAAAAATAACTCATTTCTCTTGGCATTCCATTCATCATTCTCTTGTTCCAGTACTTGCTTAGGGACAAGCAAGCTTTAAGTTTGGTGTTGTGATGCCAGGGCATTTTGGCCAGTTTCACTGACCTTTTCTTTACTGTTTTTAGGGTAGTTTCATGCATTTTCTTAGAAAATAAGCTAGTTTTGGGTAGATATTCACTTACATCTTGATTCAAGCATACATTGTGCACTTTACATGATTTTATGAGGATTTTGCATGAATTATATGATAAATTGGATGATGCATGACTCATGACTTGGACTAGAACTTTGATGCACTTTGTTGCTTGATTTCAGGACAAAGGAAGCAAAGAAGAACCACGTTAGCAGTCACGTTAGTCCCATTAACGTGACCTCTAACGTGAAATGGGTGCTAACTTGCAAAGTTAATGAGAAAGGTAATCGCCAATAACGCCCTCGAAGCCATCATAAGCCCACGTTAAGTGTCACGTTAACAAAGTTAACGTGAACTCTAACGTGGAAGAAGACAATAAGGCCAACGTTAGTGACACTCCCCTTTGTCACTAACGTTGGACCAAGCTCATAATTGGCCACGTTAGTTGCCACGTTAACGTGGCTTCTAATGTTAAGAAGCAAAAAGGAAGCCAACGTTAGTGACATTCACCTTTGTCACTAACGTTGGCCAAGCTTCCATAAGCCACGTTAACTCCCACGTTAACTTAGTTAACGCGGAAGCTAACGTGGAGAGAGCAATTGGTCGCCAACGTTAGTGACACTTACCTTTGTCACTAACGTTGGGGTGAACCACCAAGAGCCACCATGAGCAACGTTAACTCCCACGTTAACTTAGTTAACGTGGAAGCTAATGTGGATAAAGAGATGATGAGCCAACGTTAGTGACACTCACCTTTGTCACTAACGTTGGAGATGGCTAGCATTACTACGTTAGAAGCCACGTTAACCTAGTTAACGTGGACTCTAACGTGAGAAATAGGGGCACATTAGAACGTTAGTGACAAAGGTAAGTGTCACTAACGTTCTCGAAGGATTGGCAAGCTTACGTTAAGAGCCACGTTAACTAAGTTAACGTGGACTCTAACGTAGGGAAAGGGGAGGCTTATCAACGTTATTGGGAAAGGTAAGTCCCAATAACGTGTGTGAAGGACCAAGAGGCAACGTTAGTGGTAACATTTGTGCCACTAACATTGAGGTTAACGTGGCTAATACTTGGGTGAGCAACGTTAGTGAAAAAGGTGATTGTCACTAACGTTCTCGAACCCACACTTTCACTTAACGTTAACATCACTAACGTCCTGAGCTAAAAGTCCCTGCCTACTTCACACTTTTTCTCTGCAAGCAAAGCTAAGCCCAATGAAGAAGATAACTGCTTCAAACTCAGGATCCAAAGGCCCATACCCAAGACTTGAAGAGCCAACTAGAAGATCAGAAGAATAGTATATATAGGAGTAGCTTTGAATTAGTTAGGAGAGCTGGAAACTTTAGGGAGCCTTTGGCATAGAACTACTCTCTGTATTTACTTTCTCTACACTTCTAGTTTTACTTTCAGCATGTATTCTCCATCTTTGTTTTCATTTTCCAGAGCTATGAACAACTAAACCCCTTTCATTGGGTTAGGGAGCTCTGTTTTAATTTGATGGATCAATTTTAGTTTTCATTCTCCTTCTTCTATCTTTTCTCTTGATTTTACTAGAAAGCTTTCGATCTTCATCCAATTGGGTAGTTATCTTGGAAAAGAAGCTATTCATACTTGGATCCCTTCTGAACCTTGAAAGAGGAATGAAGGGATCATGCTAGAAATGCTTTCTCATGCTGGACCAAATTGGGTTTGAATGGATATGTGACTATAATCCTTCCAACACTTGATTTGGGAAATTCATGTGGTATAATCAGTGACCATACTTCATCTCTTCTCATGAGCAATTGACCAAGGAATTGGCTATTGATCAAGATTTGAGAGATTGAATTACAAGGAATTGTAATTCGATCACTTAAGATTGCCAAGGAGATCAATGAATGCATTGATTGAGGAAGAGATGAAAATGAACTTGATCTGGAGAATGCAACATCTCCTGAGCCCAATGAAATCCCCATTTCTGATCTTACCCATTCTCTTTATTTTCTGCCGTTTACTTTTATGAGCAATTATCCCATTCCCATTTAATATTCTGCAATTTACTTTCCGCCATTTACATTCAGCTCTTTATTTTCAGCATTTACTGTTTCTGCTATTTACTTTCCCGCCATTTAATTTTCTACAGTTCTCAACTCAAATTCTGGTTCGCTCAACTAGAACATTCCTCTAATTAAAGTTGCTTGATCAATCGATCTCTGTGGGATTCGATCTCACTCTATTGTGAGTTTTTACTTGACGACGAATTCGGTACACTTGCCGAAGAAAATTTGTTACGAGACAAGTTTTCACGTATCACACATCGTTTGGGTAATGAGCTCGATGGGGTTCAATGGTTGGTACCACAATTTGGTAAAAGCTAAGGCACATTTTGTGTGGTCCGTTAGTTTTAGTTTGTACTTGAGACACACACACTTTTGGTGAAGAGTACTGTCAATAATGCACGATTGTTGGTTATGCTTTGAATTTTATACTTGCTTCTACTCCTATGAAGATTCACGTTATTACTTAATTATTGGTTCTTTCTCATTCATGCACTTTATGCAATTCACTTTTCTACATCTATGTATTAGTTATGGAATCAATTCTTTATTTTCATGGCTTCACGCCATTTATGTATAAAACTTAGTAGTGGTCGCGTTTAACATAATTCACACAACTTTCAATCTAACCTAATACTCGGCTACTGCATATTTGAATTTCTCCATTTAATCACCTTCGATCTTACTCGTTTACTCCTCTCAACCTAGTAAAACCTTAACCTAATTTTGTGCTCACTGAAGTTTTTTACCTAACACCCTACTCTTATTCTATGTTACTAATTAATTAGCTTCATATTATTCATGAGTGAGTATATTATATAAAGTCTCCTATTGTCTAAAACAATTACGATTATTTCAAAAAGAAAAGAGAAAGTTTGAAAATTAAAATTTTTCAAATAACATTTCTTTAATTTTTGTCCTTTATTTTTATCCTTTGTTGATTAAAAAAAATTGTATTATTACATACAAAAATGTGAATCTGCTAGCTATATCTGGCCTTCTTCTTGTTGCCAACTACATACACCATCTCATTTTTATAAAAGTGGAAGTTGTCACCTTTGTTATTATTATCATGTACTTTTACTTTGGATGTATAGAAATGGAAGTACATTTAGGAACACATACTATCATCTTTCTTCCAGTTCTATCTTATTACAAATAAATATTGCTAACTTATTTGTTGATCATTAAAAGTTTTCAAATGAAATGTCATGGCTCGAGTTTTGATTTTATTTAATCTATTTACCTTGATCAATTATATTTTTTGGTACTATTACTACACTGTTTAGTTTTAGATTATGATGCTTATGGTATTAGTTCAACTTGCTAGCTATATTTTAATGTCTCTGAATTGCATGCATTAATTTATGATTAATAGATAAGATCCATAACAGTGGTCATTAGTGGACTGTTCTCTAGAATTAATAGATAAGATCCATAACCGTTTCATGAGTTTTGCTTAGGCCTGCCCAATAAAAAAGGGCTCACATGCTAATTACCAGTTTGGTTTTTCTTTTTATTTTTAGTGTCCTTTTAAGATATTTGTTTTATTTGTTCATTTGTGTCTGCAACTATAGGCCTATAGCATATCTGAATTCTGAAACATGAGAATATGTCGGATTTTTCATTCAAATTAAGCACATATACGTGTAAAGTGTAACATTGACTTGTGATGAAAGTTCAATTCATTAGCAATTAAAATAAAAAGTCATTAGCATATGAATCTTTCTTTTTTCTGGTAACTGTAGCATAAAAAGGCAATAATTGAATGCTAAAGCCTAAATTACAAAGTCTTTCAAAGTATGCCTTTTGGACATGAATGATGATGATGATGAGTGTATATCTAAGCTCCCACTTGGCTTTTGAGACTTCCACTCATTAATATGAAAGAAAATAAAGCTTTGTTTTCGTTCAAAATTCTGTTTCTTCCTACAAATGACCTATGCATTTTATTCTGTTTTCCTTTTGAAATCTGGCACAAATCTATTGGCTCTCTGGATTTCATCCTCATTTTTATTAATAACAGTCTCAAGACAAAAATATAAAAATATTAAAATAATTATTTTTCTATTGTTTCAATACCTTATAGTTTATATAGTATTTTAACGTGACTTCCATTTCTTCTCAAATATTTAGAGTTATATCTATAGATTGCAATAATTCCCTGTTCCTAACTTTATATTTTGATTTTCTAACAACAACATATACATTTGAAGCAACTTTCTTAAAAGATTCCCTCTCTCTCTGGTGCTGCAAAGTTAGGGTTTCCTATGACCAGGTACACTACCCTTTTCATTTCTTCAATTACTGCTTGATGTAATTTCAGCTCAGGTATTAGCAATTGCCAACTTCTGCTTATTCTTCACGTGTTGATTGCTTGCTTGATTTCTTGTTAGATAGTTTTAAGTTTGTTGGAATTTGAAATTCGGTTACTGATTAAGCATTTTGTTATTAGCTGATTCTGTTTTCTGGTTTAGCTTCTTGGAGCTTAGTTAGTTTTCTGCTTCTTTGTGAAGTATGAGGAATCATCAATATTGAAAGAATATTCAGTTTTCTGCTACCGAACTCAAGATTCTGATATACTCTTTTGCAATATTTGATATTTCTATGCAGCATTTCACAGTGGGAATTATAGTGGTGTGGGTCAATAGAATCTTTTGATCAAAGAAACAATAGTGGAGTATTTGGTTCTTCAGCATATACACTATCACAAAGTATTGGTAGAGTTTAAGACTCCCAGAAAAGCTATTCAAGGTTCTTCAGCATATACACTTTTTTTTTATTAAAGAAAAATTTGCTTCTGCTATATTCAATAAGCTGGCAGTGCAGGGTTAGTATATGCTGTAAAAAATCCTGCAGCCATTGATTCTTTTAAACTTTGAAGCATGCATTTTCCTCTCATCTTCCTTCCCATACATTTTCCTTCCTACTCTTCCTACTCTTCCTACTCTTTACTGAATTCAAATCCGCAAAAGTATTTTACTACTAGCTGATGACACTACTAGCTGATTTTACTTTAACTGCATTTTACTTTAACTAGTATGGATAATAACTTGCTTATTTTAATGTGTACAGGATATGGTTGGTAGAGACGGAGATCACGGCCGTGGACAACCACAGAGTTCTCAAAGGGAGGATGATTCTGACGATTTTGATGACTCAGATGATTATTTAGATGGTGATTTGATTACTTTACTTTGAATATTTTGTATTATTAGTAGATTGCAATTTAAACGAATATAAGTCTAAGTTTAGTTATTTATCTTGTCTTGAGTCTTTATGTTAGAGGGTTATTTATTATTTTGATAAGTTTGTAAAATCATTATCTAATATTTAGTATAAATTTTATTTTTATATTTAAAAGTTTATTTGTCTTGTTATCTAATATTCTATTTAAATTTTATTTTTATATTTAAAAGTTTATTTGTATTAACGGTTTACTATTTTTCAAATAGAAAAAAATTAAAACATATAACTATTAAAATCGACGGCAAAGTTGTCGCTTTTAAAAGTTAAAATAGACAAATCTAAATAATTAAATCGACGGCAAAAGTGTCGATTTTATTCAAGCACATATCGACGGCCTTGACGTCGATTTTATTAAACATATTATAGACAAAAGTGTTGTTGATTTTATTGAGTTAAATATCGACACAAAGGCTGTCGATTTTATTGAATCAATTATCGACAAAGAGGACGTCGATTTTAAATAATAATATCGATGGCAATGTTGTCGATTTTATTAAGGATGTAAAATTCTCACACCCATATTACAGACGGAACTAACGTCGATTTTATTAAATTATTATCGACGGCCATCAAAGCCGTCGATTTTATTAGCATTTTGAAAAATCGACAGGCTTTATAGCGACCAACTGCGCCGTCTATTTTGCCGTCGAATTTCAATATTATCGACGGCTAAGCCGTTGATTTGGCCGTCGATTTTAACGACGTTTCTTGTAGTGGCAATACATTTTACTTTTTCATGTAGCTTCGGCCCTTCTTTCTCTATCCTAAATTTCAATCTCATTTTGTGTTTACCCTAACAATTACTAGAGTTCTCTCTCTCTCTCTCTCTCATTTTCGTCATCGTATTTGCTGCGGTCTTGAGATCTCTCATCGTCGTTCTCTTTACGCCTTGCTCCTCCACCTCCTCTGTTTCTCTAAGTTGTGCATGAGTGTCTTGCCAGCGTCGCTTCCAACCTCCATTAGCTCCACCACTGCCCATCGCAAGGTCTTCTCCTTCTTCCTTTCTTTATTTATTAGGTATTTCATTTATTCTTTTCCTTTTTTGGCTAGTTTTCATATTTTTTACAAGAGGAGAAGCACCCCCTTACCCATTCCAAACAATGCTTCTGTCCTAGATCTGCTTGCTATTCACGTGCCACTTGGTTAAGATTATGCCTTTATTTAACTTTGTTTAGATTTTTTTTCTATTATTTGGTTCCAAATCCATCCCTTTTTTCTTTTTCATTTGGTTTCAGTTTACTCCTTTGTTTTGTTTTTGTTCTTGCCAATAACCCAGAACAAAAGACAGTAAAGCAAAATCCAATCCGCCAACGATGAATCGGTGCCGTTACGTCGCCCTGCACTTCCAATTTGTGGGTCTTTCTTGCTCACTATCACTGCTCTGTTCCATCCTCGCCTTATCTGGTTTGTTCTTCGCTCCTTGTGTCTCTAATTTTTTTTTCTTTTTAATTTGGATGCCAATTTCAGTCTTTTGATAATTTGTGATGATTATCACTTAATAGTTTAGTTATTGATTTTTACCTAAAATGCATTTAATTTAATCCCTAATTATAAATTAGTTGGACTATTGGTGAAGGATAAAGAGCTCCCACGGTCTCAGGATATGTGATTTATTATTTGCTGTTTATGCTTCATTTTGGTGTTTTTATATGATATGCTTGAAGGTGCTAAAGTACAAGCTAGTTTAATTAGAGTAATAATATATAATCATGTACTTCCTCCATTCCAGAATACTAGTCTTTCAAGGTTATATGAAGGGATAAGAAAATCATCAAATTTTTCAGACTTTCTTCAAGAATTGATTTAAGTAACTAAAAATGGTATAAAAATGATATTTTATATTGAAGTTCTAGAGTGATAGTCAATTCAGAATATCTTAAGTTTAACATTATGAAATAGAGTTTGTATTTATTAGCCTCATATACAGCTAGTTAGATTAGATTAGATCAGCACTTTGGTAATTAGTTTGTTAGCAGTTAGGAACTAACCATTATCTAATTATTTAAGTTCTGATAATCCACACTCATGTTCAATAACACCATCTTTTCTGAATGCATTCTTCGTACCTGCATTTTCATTTCTTAGATGCCCTTCTCTTTGATGATATTAGAGCTCCCTATATAATGGAAATCTACTGTACCACTTTAATTTTGTACATTCAGGAAAGAGAAATCTTGGGCACATTCTTCAGCATTCTCCTAAATTTATCCTAATTTCTAAGCATGATAAATATTTAAAGATATTAATATCTTGAGAGCATTTAAAAGGAAAAATAGTTAAATAATTTTCTTGTTCGGAAATTAAGAGAATGATTAGAATGGGGTTACAGGAGATACATGATTGTTGATTGTTTGTTTAATAAAATGAAATACTACCAAACAAAAGTGGTATTTGTTTTCTAATTTTTATCATGCAGAATTCCGTTTATTATATAAGGTATATTTTTTTAAGATAAAAATATAATGCCAAAAGAATTTTAAATACGGTATTGCAAGCTTACAAAAATTAATATTCATTTGTAAAATGAAAAATTGTTTTAAGAATGATCCCAGTATGACATTACTGCTATTTTCTCTGATACTGGCCAAAATTTTATGTTATTTTTGTTTTTTTTAACTTTTTGTTAAATGTTATGGCTTAGAGTTTAAGTGAGGCCAAAAAAATTGATGAAGCATTTCAACTGTTTGAATTAGTGGAAAATGATATTACCTTGGGAAGTCCAGAGTTGTCAGCTCCATTGATTTTAGGGGTATATAAACTTTGGTTGTCCTCACACTGCACTAAATATGCTCAATAAAATAGTACATCAAGGATTACGACCTAACAAGCTCACATATAATACACTAATTTTAGCATGTGTCAAGAGTAAAAAGATGGATAATGTAATGCAGTTTTTGGAGGAAATGAAGGTAAACACTTGAAATTCAGGTCCTATGGTAGATAAATATGAAACCTTTTAAAGTTTTTTCTTTTTATATTTTTAGGGAAATTCATAAAAATTCATTCATGAAGATCTGTTTTTAGACATCATTACAAATTCAACATTGCTCAAGGTTAGATTTCTCATTTATTTATTTGTTTGATTACTTTGTTGTAGTATAGAACCATAAATTTGTCCCTTCAAAAGTGATATTCACTTTATAATGTGTGTAACTCCCGATCAGAGTATTCTTAACTCACCAGTAGTGAACTAAGGGGTAGCTCCAAGGCCACCATTATTGAGACAGCTAGATAGGCCTATATTCCTTTGACTCTTGTTGTGAAAAATATTTTAGGATTTCATCTATAGTAGTTTGGTCATGTGCAGGGAAGACTTGTTATGAGATAGGTAAGATGGAATTGCCTAATAATTAGTTAGTTACAGTTAGGAGACGACGAAAAACTATGGGGGAAATCATTAAAAAGTTTTAAAGGTAAATGGTTTATTTATAGACATGGTTTACTATTAGATCAATATGGCGTTGCTTGATCCATTTAATATTATTCTCTCAGCTAGTTAGAAAAGGCTTAGTTGGTTTGTACTGTCTAGATTTATTTTAACGAATGTCATTATCTACCCATTATATTAATTCAATGGATATTTATACTTCACACAGTTTACATTGTCTCTTTGCTCATACTTCTAATATGTATTTTGAACAAAAATATTTACAACATTATCTTGAATTTTTCTATTGGTTTGGGATGGTTCTCCAACAACAACTTTTTCAGTTTCTTTATGTAAAATACAGGATTTTGGAGAGGCAAAAGATCTTGCTTCAGAACTCCTTACACTGCAATAATTTATGCTTTACTAAAATGTAGTTCGGTTAAGGATATGTTATTATTTTACTACAAATTTCTTACTTTTCTTGTTTAATAGAGAACTAGGATAATTTCAGGAAGACTTCAAAACATAAATTGATATTATTTTGAATTAGTATTTGTGAGGAGTGATAATAAATAGTAACCAAATTCATGTTTCTGAAATTAATGAGTTATCCTTGTCTCTCAAATTAAGGGGTGAAACTAATCTCAACTTGTGATACCAATGTATTTCTATTGTGCATTTAGGTGCTTTGTATATTTTGGGAGAAATATTGAAGAAAGCTGGTAAAAATGCCAAGTTAAGGCCAAAACCTCATCTATACCTCTCCATAATGCGTGCTTTTGCTTTACAAGGAGATTATGATCTAGTTAAGAATTTGCATAAGCATATTTGGCTAGATTCTGCAGGGATCATCTTGCCAGTTGCACAGGAAGAAGCTTATCACCTTCTCACGAAAGCAGCACTGAATGCTGGCCAAGTACTACGATGTCTTTTACTAGTATTATTGCCATTGTGGTGGAAAAGTATTTTATTATTAGATGCTTTATTTTCATATAAAGAAAAAGAACTTGGCAAAGAACCTTTGTTCTTTGAAAATGTATACCTAGCACTCAACATCTTTGTGGGTAAAACTTCTAAAGAAGCGGCTGTCTACAGTTTTAAGACTTCGATGTAGGTAAAATTGCGTGTTCTCCTCCTGCTGGAGAATTCTGATATATAGAGAAAATATACACTAATTTTAGATGCTATCCTATAGTTGAGCTAACCTACAGAATTTGAATACATAATCACAGATGCACAATTCTACGGAACTTGCAGATTCGGATGAACAAATATTCCACTGTAATATATGCTCTTAGCAACCTAATATGTAAAGATATATGTTGGCTTGATTTTCTTCTATTGTAATTGGAAATTTTTTTGTAATTGGCAGGTGGCAACTGCTCTTGCAGTATATGCTAACTGGAGTTTTGAAGGAATTAAGAGAAGGGGTTGAGATTGGGCTGGTGTAACCTATCTATTGTTTATTTAGTAGTTTTTTATATTAATATCTCAAGTTTAATAAATATGATGCAAAGAAAATGTTATAATAAACAAAAAATGGTATAAATCATTTGAGTAGTTAATCCGCTTTTTTTTAAGCTCTTGTATGAACTTGTAACGGTTCAAAACTGTCGCATTTTAAAAAAAAATCACATAACTGCCGCAAACCTTTTTAGAAATCTACTACCAAAATAGCGGCGGTTCTGCAACCGCCGCAAAATTAAATTTCCACCCCTAACCCGCAGTGTTTTTGGAACCGTCAGTATGTCGTTTTGCAGCGGTTTAAAACTGCCACAAATCCATCAAAACCGCGCAAATTACCACTTTCTTTGTAGTATTAAAAATTAACTACTAAATCAATCAATATATATTTATATATAAATATATATTATATTAATTTATTTTTAATATATATATTTTATATAAATAACTAAATTTATAATTAACTTTTTATATACATCAAATATAGTTGTCCAAAAATTGCGCTACATTATTATAGCTAGTAATAGTAAGTTGTTCTCACGTCATATCTTAGCAAAAACAGAAAGCAGTGGTTCTCTTGTATTTGAGAATACTTTTCAATTGGTTATGCTAACACAAAAGAAAACCAAATTTATGAAAGGTGCTGACATGATTGAGAATCAATGGTGGCCATCACCTTGGCTGGTGAAAAATTTAATAATGGACAGGGCCTAGCTAGTGGTTGAGGTACAATTTTATTAAAAGATAAAAATTATTATGGCACCTTTTTTTTATAGAATAATATTGGTATTTTTAATTTAACCAATGGTTTAATATATGAAATAACAATTAAATTACTTTCGTAAGTTTCACTCGATGATTAAATTTGTGTCTCAATTTAAAAATTGATAAAATTAGGTCGAGTTTAATAAAAATATTCCTCTTCAAAAGTTGTTTATATTATTTATTTTTAAAGATAGCTTTCGAAAAGTTATAATAATTATGTTGGAAAAAATAAAAAAATAACTTTCAATAAACAAAAATACAATAATAATATTTGATAAAATTACTTTTGAAATTCAAAATAACTTTAATAGACGTAAATACAATAAAACATAAGAATAAATACGGATATTCAGTGATATATAAGATTATATTAAACATTTTAGTTTCGCAAAATATAGGGTTTGTTTGAGTGAACGTAATTTTTAAGAAAATTTTTTTTGAGTTATCTTTTTTTAAAATATCTTATAGAAAGTAAAAATAATTTATATTTGGATATCTTATGTAAAAGATCTTTTTATTTATCAATTGTGTTTATGTATAACAATATAAAAGTATTTTTACTATTAGAATATCAGTTTTAGTAAAAATATCTTTTTTTAAGAAAAAAATCTTTTAAAAAAAGATGTAAACTGTAGCTTCTCAAAAAAAATAATTTTTTTCTTAGTACTTTTACTTTTACTATTAGAAGTTTACCAAACACGCTAAAATATAATTAAAAAAATATTTTTTATCAACTTAATGACACCCAAACAAGCATATAAACTACCATTGAAGCTAAAAGGACAAATAAACTATTTTTTTATTTATCAAATACAAAATGTGATGCTTATGCTTTTTAAATATACAAATACGTTTCATCAAACCAGCCTTACTACCCAATTTTTAAACAGTAAATCAAGTTAGTCCCTCAGTGAAAGATCCAGGTAATGGTGTTAGTAAAAATCTATCATTGTGGCAAGTGGAGGTGGCAAACAAATCGAAGTCTATCGAGATGACCTGTTTGACCACCAAAAAAGACAAGCCAGGTTAAAAAATTGGACCCATCTTAAAGAAAAAGTCCTCTAAACCGTGTGTCTTAACTCGTATGCATTAGCAAGGTGGGCAATCCCATTGTGTGCCCGCTTATTTTCTTTTTATCAAACTGCCAAACTTAATTCCTATTTAAAAAAAAAGAAATTTATCAACTTTATTTATAATAATATTTGTTTAATAGAATTATATAGGTTTATACCAAGACTTGTAAAAATATAAATTTTTTAATGTTAATTAAACTTATGAATTATTTTTTCTTGAAAGAAAGAGTAAAAAAACAATTGTGGCATGCCAAGCCTGCTAGCCAGCCATTAGGATGGGCGGGCTCATATTCTTAGACCGCTTAATTAGACGGAGAGAGGTGGGAGGCAAGCTCAAGCTGGGCGAGCTACCCCTAAAGGCAAGGCATTAGGCAAGCTGACGTGGCAGAAAAAGACATTTTAATTGAGCGATCAATTGACAAGCTATCATTATTTTGAGTTGCTTAATTTGGTCGTCCCTTACATAGTTCAATTAGGAAGAAAGACTGAATTGACAATCCCAGGCGAGTTGAGCGAGAGAGTGTTCAGCGAGTTGCATATGGTGCCAGGGAGAGCACAACTAACGACAAAGTTGCGTAATGAGTTTCCTTTTATGACAAGGTGATACGAGTGCCTTTGCCAAGGCCTTTGGTGATTGGTGCACGAAATTGTGATCTCAGGCAACGGCGTCAAGAACTCTGTACGCACGTCTTAATAAATTATTTTTCATTCACAACTTCGATACAACTAACCAGCAAGTGCACTGGGTCGTCCAAGTAATAAAAGCTTACATGAGTAAGGGTCGATCCCACGGAGATTGTCGGCTTGAAGCAAGCTATGGTCACCTTGTAAATCTCAGTCAGGCGGATATCGAATAGTCATGGAGTTTTCGAATATAATTAATAAATAAACAGAAAATAAAGATAGAAATACTTATGTAATTCATTGGTGAGAACTTCAGATAAGCGTATAGAGATGCTTTTGTTCTTCTGAACTTCTGCTTTCCTGCTGTCTTCATCCAATCAATCCTACTCCTTTCTATGGCTGGCTTTATGTAAGGACATCACCATTGTCAATGGCTACTTTTCATCCTCTCTGGAAAACGGTCCAATGCGCTGTCACTACATGGCTAATCATCTGGAGGCATCATCGTGGTCAATGGCTGCATCCTATCCTCTTGTGAAAATGGTCCAAATGCTCTGTCACAGCACGGCTAATCATCTGAGGTTCTCGATCATACTGAAATAGGATTCACCCTCCTTTTGCGTCTGTCACTACGCCCAGCACTCGCGAGTTTGAAGTTCGTCACAGTTATTCAATCCCAGAGTCCTACTCGAAATACCACAGACAAGGTTTAGACTTTCCGTACTCTCATGAATGCCGCCATCAATCTAGCTTATACCACGAAGATTCTGATTAAGAGATCCAAGAGATACTCATTCAATCTAAGGTGGAACGGAAGTGGTTGTCAGGCACGCGTTAGTGGGGAAATGATGATGATTGTCACGTTCATCACATTCATATTGAAGTGCGAATGAATATCTTAGAAGCGGAATAAGTTGAGTTGAATAGAAAAACAGTAGTACTTTGCATTAATCTTTGAGGAACAGCAGAGCTCCACACCTTAATCTATGGAGTGCAGAAACTCTACCGTTTGAAAATACATAAGTGATGAAGGTCCAGGCATGGCCAAATGGCCAGCCCCCAAACGTGATCAATATGATCCTAAGATGAACTAAAAATCATAAGATGTCTAATACAATAGTAAAAAGTCCTATTTATACTAAACTAGTTACTAGGGTTTACAGAAGTAAGTAATTGATGCATAAATCCACTTTCGGGGCCCACTTGGTGTGTGCATGGGCTGAGCTTGAATGTTACACGTGCATAGGCTCTTTCTGGAGTTGAACGCCAAGTTGTAACGTGTTTTTGGCATTCAACTCTGGTTTGTGACGTGTTTCTGGCGTTTAACTCCAGACAGCAGCGTAGAACTGGCGTTCAACGCCCTTTTGCGTCATCGAAACTCGGCCAAAGTATAGACTATTATATATTGCTGGAAAGCCCTGGATGTCTACTTTCTAACGCAATTGGAAGCGCGCCAGTTTGAGTTCTGTAGCTCCAGAAAATCCACTTTGAGTGCAGGGAGGTCAGAATCCAACAGCATCAGCAGTCCTTCTTCAACCTCTGAATCTGATTTTTGCTCAAGTCCCTCAATTTCAGCCAGAAAATACCTGAAATCACAGAAAAACACACAAACTCACAGTAAAGTCCAGAAATATGAATTTAACATAAAAACTAATAAAAATATCCCTAAAAGCAACTAGATTCTACTAAAAACATACTAAAAACAATGCCATAAAGCGTATAAATTATCCGCTCATCAGTGATGGAAGAGGATGTTGATGGTGAAAGATTAGCCTTAGTTCATAGGGGGTCAAGGTAATGTCATACCACCTTGTGTCATCTTCACTGAGGAAGGATGCGTAGCTTTAACAGAACTGTATCGTGATTCTGATCAAGGCTATTGGAAAACATCTAAGTTACATAGTCATGATTTATAATCCTAAAGGAGTTTAGTGCATGGAAGATGGTTATGATGTGCTTGATGTAGGATGTGACAACTTCCTTGTTAAGTTTAATTTGTCAGAAAATGGAGAGGAGGATCTTCTTATAATATCATGGATGTTGGCTGGGAGTTACATAACAATGAAACCTTGGTCTTCATCATTTCGTCCATATGAGAAGACCTTTTGTTCTACCTTGGTTTGGATCAAGATATCAGGTTTGAGTATTTGGTGTTATCATGAAAAAAAAAACTATGATATGAATTGCAGTAGTTGTAGGAAAGCCATTTAATGTACATCTATCTAGCCACAAAGTCTGCTAAGAGAGGAAAGCCATTTGGTGTTATCATGACAAAGTTATGATGCAAATTGATCTTGAAATTTTAATTATTAGAAATATTGATAGTGATATTATATATATGATGTAGAATATAATAGCTTGTATCTCACATGTTTCACATGAGATTACTCTACACATGTAGATTGATGTTGTGTGATTGTACATGAGATGGCAAAGAACATTAGCAATAAAGCTGTAGAAATATGATGACCAATTGCCATATATTGTAGAAAATGCAATGAATACAGATTTTGTGCAAAATGTGTTAGAATTTAGGAAGGACTTGAATCATTATTTGGCCAAACAGAGGAAGACAATCTTGCAGTATGGACCTTTATCTCATATAAATCAGATGAGATGGACTATGGTTACTGTTAAGGGGTAGAGGTCCAATAGCTTCGTCTAAGCTTCAGCCTATAAAAAAGGGTTCGGTCATCAAGGATAATATGGTGTTTACTCAGAGTCATCTTCAGTTTATTGTTAATATTATTAGTATTGAGCCAGAGGTAACTCCTTCTCGTAATAAATACAAGAGACAATGATCACTATCTTTGCATGGGTCTCTGGTTGAGACAGGCTTAGTTGGATTAGAGAATACTAGGTGATAATCGACAAGCATAATATAAATATACTCAAGAGGGGGCGAATTGAGTATTAATGACAAATTAAAAACCTTGTAAAATATAGACGAAAACTTAAATTGCAATAATATATACTTGTGAAGAAAGGCAACATACTTCTATTTTCCATGGCCTTATAAGCGAACTTCAAGTGTTTAAACCATGTACTTAAATAAAAGCTTAAATGCGAGTAGTTTCGTACTAGAACTTTTCCAAGAAATTGAACAAGTTTCCAAGCACTTAGAGCCAACATTTCACATCACTTTAGAAATATAAATAACAAAAAATGTAAAGAGTTTAAGGGTTAAGAATATGTGCAAGCATAATATATTATGGTTCAGTATAACCTCTTCACCTATATCTAGTCCTTCCCACCAAGGTGCAAATATTTTTACTATATCACCAAACTTATAGAGCGCTTGATAAACCATTACAAGTTAGAGCATTTGTCGTATAGCTCACGTTATATGATCACCACTTCTATTAAGCCACTCCACTTAGAGACTCCTTCTCTAAGAATTTGTAGCAATACCAACTCTAAGTGTTTTTTCTTGAGTGCTTAATGTACTCTTGGTATCCTAACTACCTAACTCTAGTGTATAACAAACCTCATGTAAGACCCCTGAGTTTTTTAGAAATTAAATTTTGAGCTAATTAAGATTTATAATATTTATTTATAATTTTATTTTCAGAAAATTATCTAATAAAAAGGTAATTAAAGCCAAGTTATGAGGTTTTGAGATTTAAATCAATTAGCATTCGTATCATTTCATAATAATTAGCATTCATATCATTTATTTATATGAATAAAAGAAATTTATTTATTTATCTCTAATTTTAAATTAGAATACTTGATTGAAAATAATTTGTAAGTTGAAGAATAATTAGTATTTTCAAAGCTAATTATATTGAGTTTTTGGTTTTAAATTATTACTCTACCCTTTAATTTTTATTAAAATTCCTACTCTACCAAACTCCAAAATTCTTAAAAAGAAACCCTAATTTACACTCATTAACTCTAACCCTAAACATGCCTCACACACACACACTGACCCACCGAGAGAAGAGAAGAAGACGGAGAGGAAGAGGGCAGCGCCGACGAGATTGGGAGCCGCTCTCACCGTCGTTGTCAAGGAGAGAGCGAAAGAACGATGTTGACAGGGAGGGAGAGAGAGAGAGAGAGAGAGAGAGAGAGAGAGAGAGAGAGAGAGTCACCACCGCCACTACCATTGTCACCGTCGATGGGGAGCCATCACCACTGTCAGGGCAGTCGCCAAGGAGCCTGACACGAGAAGGATCTTTGTCCTCCTTGTCATTTCGTTGCTGAAGCCTCCATGGTCACCGCTGCCATCCGTGTCGCCGCTAGTGGAAATCACCGCCGCTGGAGGGGAGCTAGTCTGTTGCCATTACGCCCTGTTGTTGCCATTGAAGTCGTTCCTTGCTGGAGCTATTGTTGGTGGTTTTCCTCACCACCGGTGCTGTTACAGAACCTGTCAGGAGACACCGCCATCGCCGGTTAGGTCCAACCAGAAGAAAGATAACTGTAGTAGATGTTGGTGCTGCTGCATGCGAGAAGGAGGGGATGGTACATTGTCTCCAGGTTGCTGCATCTCCACCAGAGCTTTCTGTTGCTGTTCTACGTCGCTAGAATCATCACCAAAGCTACAACTGCTCCGTTCTTTGACTCAGTTTTGGTACAGTGAGTAACTCTTGTCCCAGTACCCTAACCGTTTGTTATTTTGTCATAAGTTATGTTAATGCCTTAGGGTTGAGCTACAATTCTTGTATGTTTTGTTTAACGGTATTGTGACCGTTAAAACCACCGTTGAAGCTACTGCTGCTTGGTTCTGCTGTTCCTCTTTAGTTACAGTAAGCATTTTTGTTCTAGAACCCTTTGAAAATCAGTACTCTATTATGGTTTGTTAAAGATTCTAAGGTAATAGTGATGTAGGGTCGAGTTCTGGGATTGCATGTTTATAATTCATGTTGCTGTTGTGGCTGCGGATATAGTGCAGCTGTGATTGCGGCTACAGCTGTTGTGGGCCACGAGAAAAAGGGTTTATTGGATGCGGACACGTTTAATTTTATGGGTTTCGGCTATTCGAGGTAGGGGATTTTCTGAAACTATTTTATATTTAAGAATTCTTATGAATCAATATTGATGCAAAACATGTAATTTGTGATTACGTGTGTCTTATCGATTAAACTGATTTGTTTTGGATGAATGTGATTATTTACTTAATTGAATTATGATTGATTGAGAAGGCTGAAAATTCTGACTTTAAGTGATTATCTCGAGTTGTTTGTGATTGAAGAGGTTGTGTAAGAACCGGAGTTTTCACGTAAAACTGTTTTAATAAAATAATTTTAGTGCCCGGAATAGATTTAAAATTTAGAAGTTTTAATTTGAAAATATAAAGGTGAAATTTGGTTTCAATGAATTTTTTTGAGTTGGAAAATGTATCTTTTTCGAAAGTTTTTGTAAAAAATGCGTACTGGCACTTAAGCTGGCAGTACCAACTCTAGTCTATCCAGTACCGCGTATTTTGGAAAATAAGGTTTTGAAAGTTGATTTATAATTTTGAAAGGATAAAAATAATTTAAAATTGAAAACCGGGCACTAATCTTAAAGGTTTTGGCCCAAAGTGGGCCAAACGGACCAAAAACGCTAACGGGTTGGATCGAGCCCAAGGCCCAACTTATATAAACCCATTAATGAGCATTTCAGCTCATCTGATGCAAAAAGAGAGAGAGGGGCGCAGTTTGAGAGAAGAGAGGAGAAGGGATAGTGTTACTATTTACATCCACCTTCCAGGAGTCATAACTTGAGCTACAGAACTCCGATTGATGAGCCGTTTGCGGCCACGTGAAGCTCTTGTTGAGCTCTTCGATTTTATCTAAGTGAATATGGTAAGAAATCGCGTCTCAATTCTCAGTTTCCAGCCCTAGAATTCTGCATTTTTGTGGTTATAGTTTTGAGTAGATTTTGTGATTTTGCTTGTTTAGGTGATCTCTAGTAGTGGGTAATTATTGGATTTTACCCCTAATCTCGTTGGGTAAGGTAAGATTTTACTAAACCCTTGTGTTTAGTTGTTTTTTGTTTATTAGGTTTTGATTTTGATATATATATGATGTTAGTTTGAGCTGTGGTGGCTTGTTGGTGAGATTGGAAGCTTGTTAGACTCTAATATTGGTGCGGTGTACTTTTAGCGGAGCAAACAAGGTATGGTTTCGATCTCCTCTATGTAATATATAATATCTCTGGACACTTAGGCTAGTGGACCATAGGATAGGATTGAAATTGGATATTGATGAATATGATGTATGATGACTTTGAGTATATTTAGCATGATGATAGATTATTGATGTGTAATGTTGTTGAGATAATGTTTTTAGTGAAAAAGGAGAATTATGAGCCTTTATGATGGTTGTGGATATTGTTGAATGATGATTATGATGTGTGATGATATATATTGTTGGTGATTATTGGTATTTAATGATTATGAAGGTGATGATGAATGTGTGAATTATTGTTGTTGATGAGGTTTTGTTTTGGTTGTTGAGGTTGTTAAGGGTCAGTGATGATTATGAGAGTGGATTCATGATTAGATTAGAAATCATGGATTAGTAGTAATATATGGTATAATAGTTGAGTAATTTAGGTGTGAAATATATAGATTGAAAATAAATGAGATTCATTATGATGATTGATATTGATAGATTTATGATTGATCAATGTGTTGGTGGTTGATATTAATAAAATGTGAAGGAAACTTTGGTATGAAAGGTGGAATGTGACAAAAAGGGAAAGTTATGATGTAATTTGGAGTTGGAATGGTTTGTTTTGGTTTTGGCTATGTATTGCAAAGAATTGAGCAATTGGTGGATTTTGGTAAAAACTAGTTTTTGTGTGAACTTTGACGGGTCATAACTTGTGCCTTAGCTTTCAAAATTTATTGAAACTTATTTAGAATTAAAGTTCATTGAAGGATCTTAAAATTGATATAAAGTTTGTAAAATTTAGATTTTTGTAGAAGAAGTTATGATCATTCAAAGGTTGGTATTAAAATCTGAAGTTCTGCAATGTTACAAAATTTTGTGATTTCTGGTACGTGCGCAGGCAAAGTCTTGTGCGCACACACACCTCTATGATTTTTTATACCTGTGTGCACGCAAGGCCTTGTACGTACACAGACATGGGGGAAAGCTTGCTGTTGGCAGTGCTAGCACAGCCTGTGTGTGCACACAACCAATGAAGATTTATAATATGTGCGTACGCACAGTCCTGTGCGCATGCACACGTTGGGAAAGGCAGTCTGTTGGGGGCGCTAGCACAGCTTGTGCGAGCAAATAGAATTGTAAAATTTGATTCTTGTGCGTACGCACACCCCTATGCGTACTGGTGCGCAGAAATTATGATTACACTTTGATTATGTAAAATTCATTGCTCTTTCTTTCCCTGGTAATGGCACCAAAAACATGATGCCAATACCATGGTTCACAACTTCGCACAACTAACCAGCAAGTGCACTGGGTCGTCCAAGTAATACCTTACGTGAGTAAGGGTCGAATCCCACGGAGATTGTTGGTATGAAGCAAGCTATAGTCACCTTGTAAATCTCAGTCAGACAGATATAAAATAGTAATGGGGTTTTCGAAAATAAAACTAAAATAAGGATAGAAATACTTATGTAATTCATTGGTTAGAATTTCAGATAAGCGTGTAGAGATGCTTTCGTTCCTCTGAACCTCTGCTTTCCTGCTATCTTCATCCAATCAATCTTACTCCTTTCTATGGCTAGCTTTATGTAAGGATGTCACCGGTGCCAATGGCTACTTTCGATCTCTCTCGGGAAAATGATCCAAATGCTCTGTCACAGCACGGCTAATCGTCTGGAGGCATCATCTTTGTCGTTGGTTGCATCCTATTCCTCCCTGTGAAAATGTTCCGATGCACTGTCACTGCATGGCTAATCATCTGGAGGTTCTCGATCATACTGGAATAGGATTTACTATCCTTTTGCGTCTGTCACTACGCCCAGCACTCGCGAGTTTGAAGCTTGTCACAGTCATTCAATCCCAGAATCCTACTCGGAATAACACGGACAAGGTTTTTTGACTTTCCGGATTCTCATGAATGCCGCCATCAATCTAGCTTATACCACGAAGATCCCAATATCTCGGACTCGGTCCCCTATATTAGTAATCCAAGAGATACTCGTTCAATCGAAGGTAGAACGGGAGTGGTTGTCAGGCACGCGTTCATAGGGAATGATGATGATTGTCACGTTCATCACATTCAGGTTGAAGTGCGAATGAATATCTTAGAAGTGGAATAAGTTGAATTGAATAGAAAACAGTAGTACTTTGCATTAATCTTTGAGGAACAGCAGAGCTCCACACCTTAATCTATGGAGTGCAGAAACTCTACCGTTGAAAATACATAAGTGAAAGGTCCAGGCATGGCCGAGATGGCCAGCCCCCAAAACGTGATCAATAGATCAAAAGATAATCCAAAGATGATTCCAAAGATCCAAAGATGTCTAATACAATAGTAAAAGGTCCTATTTATAATAAACTAGCTACTAGGGTTTACAGAAGTAAGTAAGTGATGCATAAATCCACTTCCGGGGCCCACTTGGTGTGTGCTTGGGCTGAGCTTGAGTGTTGCACGTGTAGAGGTCCTTCTTGGAGTTGAACGCCACCTTTTGTGCCATTTTGGGCGTTGAACTCTACTTTGCAACTTGTTTCTGGCGCTGGACGCCAGAATTGGGCAGAGAGCTGGCGTTGAACGCCAGTTTACGTCATCTAACTTTGGGCAAAATATGGACTATTATATATTTCTGGAAAGCCTTGGATGTCTAGTTTCCAATGCAATTGGAAGCGCGCCATTTCGAGTTCTGTAGCTCCAGAAAATCCATTTTGAGTGCAGGGAGGTTAGAATCCAACAGTATCAGCAGTCCTTCTTCAACCTCTGAATCTGATTTTTGCTCAAGTCCCTCAATTTCAATCAGAAAATACCTGAAATCACAGAAAAACACACAAACTCATAGTAAAGTCCAGAAATGTAAATTTAACATAAAAAATAATGAAAACATCCCTAAAAGTAACTAGATTCTACTAAAAATATACTAAAAACAATGCCAAAAAGCGTATAAATTATCCGCTCATCACAACACCAAACTTAAATTGTTGCTTGTCCCCAAGCAACTGAAAATCAAATAGGATAAAAAGAAGAGAATATACTATAAATTCCAAACTATCAATGAAACATAGCTTCAATCAGATGAGCGGGACTTGTAGCTTTTTGCCTCTTGAATAGTTTTGGCATCTCACTTTATTCATTGAGGTTCAGAATGATTGGCATCTATAGGAACTCAGAGTTTAGATAGTGTTATTGATTCTCCTAGTTCAGTATGATGATTCTTGAACACAGCTTCTTTATGAGTCTTGGCCGTGGCCCTAAGCACTTTGTTTTCCAGTATTACCACCGGATACATAAATGCCACAGACACATAATTGGGTGAACCTTTTCAGATTGTGACTCAGCTTTGCTAAAGTCCCCAATTAGAGGTGTCCAGGGTTCTTAAGCACACTCTTCTTTTGTTTTGGACCTTGACTTTAACTGCTCAGTCTCAAGTTTTTACTTGACACCTACACGCCACAAGCACATGGTTAGGGACAGCTCGGTTTAGCCGCTTAGACCAGGATTTTATTCCTTTAGGCCCTCCTATCCACTGATGCTCAAAGCCTTGGGATCCCTTTTTTATTTGCCCTTGCCTTTTGGTTTTAAGGGTTATTGGCTTTTTGCTCTTGCCTCTTGGTTTTAAGAGCTTTTGACTTTTTCTGCTTGCTTTTTCTTTGCTGCTTTTTCTTGCTTCAAGAATCATTTTTATGATTTTTCAGATTATCAAATAACATGTTTCCTAGTTATCATTCTTTCAAGAGCCAACATATTTAACATTCTTAAACAACAACTTCAAAAGACATATGCACTGTTCAAGCATACATTCAGAAAACAAGAAGCATTGTCACCACATCAATATAATTAAACTAAGTTCAAGGATAAATTCAAAACTCATGTACTTCTTGTTCTTTTGAATTAAAACATTTTTCATTTAAGAGAGGTGATGGATTCATAGGACATTCATAACTTTAAGACATGGTTACTAACTACTAATGATCATGTAATGAAGACATAAATATAGATAAGCACTTAACATAGAAAACGAAAACAGAAGAAATAAGAACAAGGAATGAATCCACCTTAGTGATGGTGGCGTTTCCTTCTTGAGGAACCAATGATGTCCTTGAGCTCTTCTATGTCTCTTCCTTGTCTTTGTTGCTCCTCCCTCATTGCTTTTTGATCTTCTCTTATTTCATGAAGGATGATGGAGTGCTCTTGATGTTCCACCCTTAGTTGTCCCATATTGGAACTCAATTCTCCTAGGGAGGTGTTGATTTGCTCCCAATAGTTTTGTGGAGGAAAATGCATTTGAGGCATCTCTGGGATCTCATGGTGATGAGCTTCATACGCCTCTTGAGCTCCATGAATGGGCTCTCTTGCTTGCTCCATCTTTTTCTTAGTGATGGGCTTGTCCTCTTTAATGATGATATCTTCCTCTATGTCAATCCCAGCCGAATTGCATAGGTGGCAAATGAGGTGAGGAAAGGCTAACCTTGCTATAGTGGAGGACTTGTCAGCCACCTTGTAGAGTTCTTGAGGTATAATCTCATGAACTTCCACCTCTTCTCCAATCATGATGCTATGGATCATGATGGCCCGATCCACAGTAACTTCAGATCGGTTGCTAGTGGGGATGATGGAGCATTGGATGAATTCCAACCATCCTCTAGCCACAGGCTTGAGGTCCAATCTTCTTAGTTGAACCGGCTTGCCTTTGGAGTCAATCTTCCATTGAGCTCCTTCCACACATATGTCCATGAGGACTTGGTCCAACCTTTGATTAAAGTTGACCTTTCTAGTGTAGGGGCGTTCATCTCCTTGCATCATAGGCAAGTTAAATGCCAACCTCACATTTTCCAGACTAAAATCCAAGTATTTCCCCCAAACCATTGTAACATAGTTCTTTGGATCCGGGTTCTTACTTTGATCATGGTTCTTGGTGATCCATGCATTGGCATAGAACTCTTGAACCATTAGGATGCCGACTTGTTGGATGGGATTTGTTAGAACTTCCCAACCTCTTCTTTGAATTTCATGTCGGATCTCCGGATACTCATTTCTTTTGAGTTTGAAAGGGACCTCAAGGATCACCTTCTTCTTGGCCACAACATCATAGAAGTGGTCTTGATGGGCTTTGGAGATGAACCTTTCCATCTCCCATGACTCGGAGGTGGAAGCTTTTGTCTTCCCTTTTCCTTTTCTAGAGGATTCTCCGGTCTTAGGTGCCATCAATGGTAATGGAAAAATAAAAAGCTTATGCTTTTACCACACCAAACTTAGAATTTTGCTCGCCCTCGAGCAAGAGAAGAAAGAATAGATGAAGAAGAAGAAGAAATGGAGGAGAGGGAGAAGGGGTTGTGTTTCGGCCAAGAAGAGAAGAGAGGGTTATGTTGTGTGAAAATGAGGAAGAATGGAGGGCTATATATAGGGAAGGGAGGGGGTGAAGGTTCGGCCATTTAGGGTGGGTTTGGGTGGGAAATTGATTTTGAATTCTGAAGGTAGGTGGAGTTTATGAGGTAGGTTTATGGGGAAGAGTGGATGGATGTGAGTGGTGAGGAGGTGATGGGGAAGAGAGATTGAGGTGATTGGTGAAGGGTTTTGGGGAAGAGTGTTTATGGGATTGTGTGAAAGATGGGTGAGAAGAAGTGAGTGGAGGTAGGTGGGGATCCTGTGGGGTCCACAGATCTTGAGGTGATCCTGTGGGGTCCACAGATCCTGAGGTGTTCAAGGATTTACAACCTTGCACCAAATTAGGCATGTAAAATGTCCTTGCACACAACTCTGGGCGTTCAGCGCCAGGTTGGTGCCCATTTTGGGCGTTCAACGCCCATTTATTGCCCATTTCTGGCATTGAACGCCAGAACCATGCTTGTTCTGGGCGTTCAGCGCCATCTCCTCTCCAGGGTGCAATTCTGGCGTTCAGCGCCCAGATGATGCCCATTTTGGGCGTTCAGCGCCCAGATACTGCCCATTTTGGGCGTTCAGCGCCAGAACCATGCTCTGTTCTGGCGTTGAATGCCAGGCAGATGCTTCCTCCAGGGTGTGATTTTTCTTCTGCTGTTTTTGATTCTGTTTTCAATTTTTATATTTATTTTGTGACTCCTCATGATCATGAACCTATAAAGACATATAACTAAGAAAAATATAGTTAGATAAATAGAAATTGGGTTGCCTCCCAACAAGCACTTCTTTAATGTCAATAGCTTGACAGTGGGCTCTCATGGAGCCTCACAGATGTTCAGAGCATTGTTGAGACTCCCCCAACACCAAACTTAGAGTTTGGATATGGGAGTTCAACACCAAACTTAGAGTTTGGTTGTGGCCTCCCAACACCAAACTTAGAGTCTGACTGTGGGGGCTTTGGTTGACTCTGCTTTGAGAGAAGCTTTTTCTGCTTCCTCTCCATGGATGCAGAGAGAGATCCTTGAGTTGTAAACACAAGGTTGTCCTTATTCAATTGAAGGATCAATTCTCCTCTGTCCACATCAATCACAGCTCTTGCTGTGGCTAGGAAAGGTCTTCCTAGGATGATGGATTCATCCTCTTCCTTTCCAGTATCTAAGACTATGAAATCAGCAGGGACATAAAGGCCTTCAACCTTTACTAACACGTCCTCTACTTGTCCATAAGCCTGTTTTCTTGAATTATCTGCCATCTCTAATGAGATTTTAGCAGCTTACACCCCATAGATTCCCAGTTTCTCTATTACAAAGAGGGGCATGAGGTTTATCCCTGAACCAAGGTCACACAGAGCCTTAAAGATCATGGTGCCTATGGTACAAGGTATTATGAACTTTCCAGGATCCTGTCTCTTCTGAGGCAATGTCAGTTGATCCAGATCACTTAGTTCATTGGTGAACAAGGAAGGTTCATCTTCCCAAGTCTCAATACCAAATAATTTGGCATTTAGCTTCATGATTGCACCAAGAAACTTGGCAGTTTGCTCTTCAGTAACATCCTCATTCTCTTCAGAAGAGGAATACTCATCAGAGCTCATGAATGGCATAAGGAGGTTCAATGGAATCTCTATGGTCTCTAGATGAGTCTCAGATTCCTTTGGTTCCTCAGAGAGAAACTCCTTATTGATCACTGGGCATCCTAGGAGGTCTTCCTCCTTGGGATTCACGTCCTCCTCTCCCTCATTGGGTTCGGCCATTTTGGTTATGTCAATGGCTTTGTACTCTCCTTTTGGATTCTCTTCTGTATTGCTTGGGAGAGTGCTAGGAGGGATTTCAGTGATCCTTTTACTCAACTGGCCCACTTGTGCTTCCAAATTTCTAATGGAAGACTTTGTTTCATTCATGAAACTTACAGTGGCCTTAGATAGATCAGAGACTAAGTTTGCTAAATTAGAAGTATTTTGTTCAGAGTTCTCTGTCTGTTGCTGAGTGGATGATGGAAAAGGTTTATTATTGTTAAACATGTTTCTTCCACCATTATTAAAGCCTTGTTGAGGCCTTTGATCCTTCCATGAGAGATTTGGATGATTTCTCCATGATGGATTATAGGTGTTTCCATAAGGTTCACCTAAGTAATTCACCTCTGCTATTGCAAGGTTTTCAGGATCATAAGCTTCTTCTTCATAAGAAGCCTCTTGAGTACTGTTGGATGCAGCTTGCACTCCATTCAGACTCTGAGAAATCATATTGACTTGCTGAGTCAATATTTTGTTCTGAGCCAATATGGCATTCAGAGTATCAACTTCAAGAACTCCCTTCTTCTTAGGCGTCCCATTACTCACAGGATTCCTCTCAGAAGTGTACATGAACTGGTTATTAGCAACCATGTCAATGAGTTCTTGAGCTTCTGCAGGCGTTTTCTTTAGGTGAATGGATCCACCTGCAGAAGTATCCAATGACATCTTTGATAACTCAGACAGACCATCATAGAATATATTCAGGATAGTCCATTCTGAAAGCATGTCAGAAGGACACTTTTTGGTCAGCTGCTTGTATCTTTCCCAAGCTTCATAGAGGGATTCACCTTCTTTCTGTCTGAAGGTTTGAACATCCACTCTAAGCTTGCTCAACTTTTGAGGAGGAAAGAACTTGGCTAAGAAAGCTGTGACCAGCTTATCCCAAGAGTTCAGGCTGTTTTTGGGTTGAGAGTCCAACCACACTCTAGCTCTGTCTCTTATAGCAAAAGGGAAAAGCATGAGCCTGTAGACTTCAGGATCTACTCCATTAGTCTTAACAGTATCACATATCTGCAAGAATTCAATTAAGAACTGAAAAGGATCTTCAGATGGAAGTCCATGAAACTTGCAGTTCTGCTGCATCAGAGAAACTAGCTGAGGTTTCAGCTCAAAGTTGTTTGTTCCAATGGCAGGAATGGAGATGCTTCTTCCATGTAAATTGGAATTAGGTGCAGTAAAGTCACCAAGCATTCTCCTTGCATTATTGTTGTTAGGTTCGGCTGCCATCTCCTTTACTTGTTCGAAATTTTCAATAAGGTTGTCTTTGGATTGTTGTAATTTAGCTTCTCTTAGTTTCCTCTTCAGAGTCCTTTCAGGTTCTGGATCAGCTTCAACAAGAATGCCTTTTTCTTTGTCCCTGCTCATAAGAAAGAGAAGAGAAAAAGAAAAGAAGAGGAATCCTCTATGTCACAGTAAAGAGGTTCCTTATTGTTAGTAGAAGAAGAGAAGAAGAAAAATTCTAACACAGATAGAAGAGGGGGGGTTCGAATTTGGTGAGTGATGTGAGGAAGAGATGTTAGTAGATGAATAAATAAATAGAATAAGATGAGAGAGGGAGAGGATTTTCGAAAATAATTTTTGAAAAAGAGTTAGTAATTTTCGAAAATAGTTTTTGAAAAATGTTAGTAATTTTCGAAAATTAAGATTTTAAAAATTGAAATAATTAGTTAATTAAAAAGAAATTTTGGAAAAGAGGGAAGATATTTTCGAAAATTACAGAGAGAGAGAGTTAGTTAGGTGGTTTTGAAAAAGATAAGAAACAAACAAAAAGTTAGTTAGTTAGTTGAAACAAATTTTGAAAAGATAAGAAGTTAGGGAGTTAGAAAAGATATTTTGAAATCAAATTTTTGAAGAAGATAAGATGAGAAGATATTTTTGAAAATATATGATAAAAATTAGTTTTTTTTTGGAAAAAAGATTTGATTTTTAAAATCACAATTAATGACTTGATTCACAAGAAATCACAAGATATGATTCTAGAACTTAAAGTTTGAATCTTTCTTAACAAGTAAGTAACAAACTTGAAATTTTTGAATCAAAATATTAATTGTTATTGTTATTTTCGAAAATTTGCTATAAAAATAAGAAAAAGATTTTTGAAAAATATTTTTATAACTTTCGAAAATAACTAAGAAAAATGAAAAAGAATTGATTTTTGAAAAAGATTTTGAAAAAGATAAGATTTTTAAATTGAAAATTTGATTTGACTCATAAAAACAACTAGATTTTAAAAATTTTTGAAAAAGTCAAATCTAATTGTCGAAATTATGAGAGAAAAGAGGGAAAGATATTTTTTTTTTATTTTTGAATTTTTGTGATGAGAGAGAAAAACAAGAAAATGATGCAATGCATGAGAATTTTAGATCAAAACATGTGATGCATGCAAGAATGCTATGAATGTCAAGATGAACACCAAGAACACTATGAAGATCAAGATGAATATCAAGAACTTATTTTTGAAAAATTTTTAATGCAAAGGAAACATGCAAGACACCAAACTTAGAATTCTTTAATCCTTAGGCACTAAGAATTCAAGAATGCATATGAAAAACACCATACAACACAAAACAAGAAAACATCAAGATCAAACAAGAAGACTTACCAAGAACAACTTGAAGATCATGAAGAACACTATGAATACATGAATTTTTCGAAAAAATGCAAGATGAATTTGCAATTGACACCAAACTTATAACATGACTCAAGACTCAAACAAGAACACAAAAATATTTTTGATTTTTATGATTTTATAAATTTTTTTGTATTTTTTTCAAAAATTATTTGAAAAACAAAAATAAGGATTTCAAAATCTTTAACATAAATTCCAGGAATCTTGTGCTCTTTTAGTCTAAAGCTCCAATCAAAGGGTCAGACATGGCTTAATAGCCACTCAAGCTTTAGAATGGATTTACATCCATTGAGGTGATTAGTTGAAAACCAATCCCAAAGGAGTTTGGGTATGGCTTTTCAGCCAGATAGGATTCAACATGTTACCATGAAACTCTAGAATTCATTCTTGAAAGTTTTGAAGCCATAGAATAATTTATTTTTGAAAACATTTTTATTTTAAAATTTTTTTTGAAAATATTTTTTTGGAAAAAATGAAAAAGAAGAAAATATTTTTGAAAAATTTTTGAAAACAAAATAAGAAGAAAATTACCTAATCTGAGCAACAAGATGAACCGTCAGTTGTCCAAACTCGAACAATCCCCGGCAACGGCGCCAAAAACTTGGTGCGCAGAAATTGTGATTACACTTTGATTATGTAAAATTCATTGCTCTTTCTTTCCCTGGTAATGGCGCCAAAAACATGATGCCAATACCATGGTTCACAACTTCGCACAACTAACCAGCAAGTGCACTGGGTCGTCCAAGTAATACCTTACGTGAGTAAGGGTCGAATCCCACGGAGATTGTTGGTATGAAGCAAGCTATAGTCACCTTGTAAATCTCAGTCAGGCAGATATAAAATAGTAATGGGGTTTTCAAAAATAAAACTAAAATAAGGATAGAAATACTTATGTAATTCATTGGTTAGAATTTCAGATAAGCGTGTAGAGATGCTTTCGTTCCTCTGAACATCTGCTTTCCTGCTATCTTCATCCAATCAATCTTACTCCTTTCTATGGCTAGCTTTATGTAAGGATGTCACCGGTGCCAATGGCTACTTTCGATCTCTCTCGGGAAAATGATCCAAATGCTCTGTCACAGCACGGCTAATCGTCTGGAGGCATCACCTTTGTCGTTGGTTGCATCCTATTCCTCCCTGTGAAAATGTTCCAATGCACTGTCACTGCATGGCTAATATCTGGAGGTTCTCGATCATACTGGAATATGATTTACTATCCTTTTGCGTCTGTCACTACGCCCAGCACTCGCGAGTTTGAAGCTCGTCACAGTCATTCAATCCCAGAATCCTACTCGGAATACCACGTACAAGGTTTAGACTTTCCGGATTCTCATGAATGCCGCCATCAATCTAGCTTATACCACGAAGATCCCAATATCTCGGACTCGGTCCCCTGTATTAGTAATCCAAGAGATACTCGTTCAATCGAAGGTAGAACAGGAGTGGTTGTCAGGCACGCGTTCATAGGGAATGATGATGATTGTCACGTTCATCACATTCAGGTTGAAGTGCAAATAAATATCTTAGAAGTGGAATAAGTTGAATTGAATAGAAAACAGTAGTACTTTGCATTAATCTTTGAGGAACAGCAGAGCTCCACACCTTAATCTATGGAGTGCAGAAACTCTACCGTTGAAAATACATAAGTGAAAGGTCCAGGCATGGCCGAGATGGCCAGCCCCCAAAACGTGATCAATAGATCAAAAGATAATCCAAAGATGATTCCAAAGATCCAAAGATGTCTAATACAATAGTAAAAGGTCCTATTTATAATAAACTAGCTACTAGGGTTTACAGAAGTAAGTAAGTGATGCATAAATCCACTTCCGGGGCCCACTTGGTGTGTGCTTGGGCTGAGCTTGAGTGTTGCACGTGTAGAGGTCCTTCTTGGAGTTGAACGCCACCTTTTGTGCCATTTTGGGCGTTGAACTCCACTTTGCAACTTGTTTCTGGCGCTGGACGCCAGAATTGGGCAGAGAGCTGGCGTTGAACGCCAGTTTACGTCGTCTAACTTTGGGCAAAATATGGACTATTATATATTGCTGGAACGCCCTGGATGTCTACTTTCCAATGCAATTAGAAGTGCGCCATTTCGAGTTCTGTAGCTCCAGAAAATTCATTTTGAGTGCAGGGAGGTCAGAATCCAACAACATCAGCAGTCCTTCTTCAACCTCTAAATCTGATTTTTGCTCAAGTCCCTCAATTTCAGTCAGAAAATACCTGAAATCACAGAAAAATACACAAACTCATAGTAAAGTCCAGAAATGTGAATTTAACATAAAAACTAATGAAAACATCCCTAAAAGTAACTAGATTCTACTAAAAACATACTAAAAACAATGCCAAAAAGCGTATAAATTATCCGCTCATCACGTACGCACATGTTTTAAAAATCCTCTTGTGCATGCGCATGCACACCCCTGTGCGTACGCACACGCCCTGTTTACAACTTAAACTTTGTTTTTGAACTGTTTCATTTTCCCAACAATTTTGTATACTTCTACGACACCTAATTAAGACTCTTGGGCTTAATATCGGGCATTAAAACCTGGAGAAGGTCCTAGGAGATTTAAGTTGGGTTTTACTTTGAAAAGTTAGAGGATGGAGGTTTAGGTTTCTGATGTATGGATGATGAGTTGGGTTGAGAGAGAAGGAAGTGTGGTGAACTTGGTGATTACTGACAACGACTTGAGGAACTGATGAACTAACAAGTTTGGAATGGAAAGTTATGAATTCATGATGAGTGTGATGAGATGAGAACTTGGAAATGAATGATTATGGTTAATGGAATGAGTATGAGTGGAAGTATGGTGTGAGGAGTGGCCTTTAAGATTGAATACATGATTATGATATGCATTTTTATCCATCGTAGGGGCTGTGGCAGTCTCCCGCCTACATTCGGATGCGAGGCTTGAAGTTGGGCTTCTCACTCATGTTTATCACTCAAGAGGAAGGTGGTAGGGCACTCTCCCTCGGAATGTTTTCTCTCTGAAAGGAGAAGGTGGTAGGGCACTAACCCACGGAATCATGCGGCATCCAGAGGAAGGTGGTAGGGTACTCTCCCTTGGAACGTTTCCCTCTGAAAGGAGAAGGTGGTAGGGCACTTATCCCTCGGAATTATTCCTCCTGAGTATGCGCAACAGAGAGACTAATCCAGGAGTTGCCGACCGGATTTTTTGTCGGGTTTGGCACTATAACCAACATGTGATATCACAGCCAATAGGACAGACATTCATCATGTGCATCTTCTATATGTTTGCTTGCTTTGATTACTTGAGTTTGCCTAATTGTATAATATGCCTACTTGCTTCTTGAATTACTTGTATATACATGAATACTACCTGTGTTTTCCTTGCTTGCATTATCTGTGTTTGTCTGGTGCTGAGGAGCTTAGGTAGGCGGTGGCGATGGGATCGCACGGAGGCTAGGCTGGTGAAGGCTGTGGGACAGCGGTGACTAGTTTTAGTTAGACACTCCCTAGGTTTAGATACCCTTGTTTACTGTTACAGTTTAAGTTATTTATTCTTGTTTCTAAGCATGAATATATGTTTGGTATGAAGCTCTAGGATTGCCTTTGGCATCCTAGGGTCTTACATCTTACATTATTGGGTACTGATACCATACTGAGAACCTCTGGTTCTCATTCCATACGTTGTTGTTGTTTTTCAGATGCAGGTCGCCACCGCAGTGAGTTGTGTGACGGTAGCAGAGCAGAGGATCTTATTCTATTTTGTTGTCGTTTTGGTTATTTTGGCTAGTACTCTCACTTTTGTATTTTTTTTTACTTAGAGTCTTACATTATGAGAGATATTTTGTATAAGCTGTTTTATCTTCAAAACTCTGTATGTTAGTATTTAACTGGTCGATCCAAACTCCGCAGGCTTAGGCTAGTATCTTATGATTATTGCACTCTTATATAATTATATATATCTTGTTTCATTACATTGGATCCTGTCCTTTACGCTTGTCGCTTCGGGTGAACGTTTGCGCTTTGTAATTCCGTATTTGAGCTTATTTTCTTCAACGGGCTTTTAGAATAATTATTCCTTCTAATAAAAATGCATGTCGTTGCCAATTCATTGTATTCATTCACTTGGCTTTAATGATTTAATGTTTCATGCATGCACGCTTTAATTTATGATAATGCATGGCATTAATTTTCAATGCATGCATAAGCATTAATTAGTAATGCCATTAGCGTTCATTTCATTTTAACGCTAGCGTCCATTCCTTGGCATTATCATGGTCATGGGCCACGCTTTTAAAAGCGTGGCCTAAGATTCCAAAGCATGCTCAATCTTCAAAGCGTGCCCAAAATTCCTCTTTTCTTCTTTTTAGCTTATTTTGTGCTTTTTTTTTTGCTTCTTTTTCTTCTTATTTCCTAAAAAATTTATAAAATCAAAAGATCAAGGAAATATACTATTTAAGCACAAAAGAATGCCATATTTAAGCACTAATCATCAATTTCTTGTATGAAAAAGCATAGAAAAACATGACATGATGACATGTCATCACAACACCAAACTTAAACCTTGCTTGTCCCCAAGCAAGAGAAGAATCATGCAATAAAGATTGACAATCCAAGGTAAGAAGAATAGCAACTCAATGTTCATGGTTAACTAGTTTTCTATGAATACTACAATCACAAAAGAAATGTAAATGATCGATGCTTCTATCTAGCTCAATTTATGAAATCTTTTCCTTATATTTCTTCCTTCAAACAAGCTTTTGATTTTCTTATTAGCTTCTCCTTTTGGGTGCTTTGCCCCATGAGTTAATAACAAAGCTGCGACTTCTAAATGCTTTGTTTTCAAGTATTACCACTTGATACATAAGCACCACAAGCACTTAATTAGAGGACTTCATTAAGCTTATTTGTTTCCTTTCTTGACTCTCTAATCATTGATGCTCAGAACCTTGGGCTTTGAGGGAGTGCTTTTTTGCACTTGAGCCTAGCCCTGACTTCTAAATGTTTTGTTTTCAAGCTTTTTGCTTGATACATAAACACCAAAAGTACTTAACAAATGAATTGTCATTGGTACTCAGAGCCTTCAGCTTTCTCATTCTTTCCCTTTTGCTCTTTTTTTTTTTGCATTATTTGTATTTGCTTCTTTCAAGGTTTTCATGATTTCCAAAGATTTCACAAAATGTCCTAGATGAAAACTTCAATTAAATAAAATCCAATGCAATTGAGCAATAATTAACCATACTAGCCTTCCAATACGTGTATGCACATGCTAAGTTCTTCTTTAATGCCCTTGTTTGTTTATGATCATGATACTTTACTACTTTTGAATTCACAAAACTCAAGTTGGTAGTCATAATGGCATAGCAACATGTTACAGATCATAATTCAAGCTATGCTTATTCATACCACACATGCATACAGAGAAGATAAAGACAATCACGCAATTTAAAGTGCTGGAAATAAAGGAGAGGAAAAAAAACTTTACAACCTTGTAATTCATCTTCTCTATTGTTGTCATTTTCCTCCCAATCTTCCTCTTCCCTTGCCAAACTCAGAATGCTTGCTCATCCTCAAGCAACAATTAGAACACTGGCTATGGGACTAAGATGGATCATAAATTTCTTACACAATGAAATGTCAGCAGCACATATATTTTAAGCAAGCAAAATTGAGGATAACAATCAAGGCACAAGAGACAGAGACATTGTGATTGCAAACGTAGAGGGTGTGCATGATACATTGCATAAAGAAAGTAAGTGGCATACCAAACTTAGTGTGACACTTACACTTGAAATTGATGCAAGTATCCAGTAAAGATTGGAAGTAAATTTTGTTGCATAGCAACACCAAACTTAGAATGCAATCTTATGTCAATTTATTTAAATTAAAACTAAACAAATGAAACTGTTATATGTTAAGTACAATCACCAAGCCAAGAATCTTTTATGAATAAGGATCTCTTGGTGATGTATTAACAAAAACAATTAATAGAAGAAAGCATTAAAAACAAGGAAATGACTAAAACAAAGAGAAAACTAAAATTATCCAACTAAGAAGAAAAATAACACTGCAAAGGGCATTATGATTATGCAGACAAGTGGTGTTGCTAAATAAATTGCATAGAAAATAAGTGGCACACCAAACTTAGAATCTTAGTGTGACACTTTCAATTCAGATTTGATGCAATCATCCATACAGATTATTGCAGGGCAACACCAAACTTAGAATGAAATCATATGCCAATTTATTGAAATTTAAACAAAGCAGACATAGAAAGTAAACAAAGTAAAGAAATGTTACCTACGGTTGACATGTTCTTCACTTTCTTCCTCTTCTTCCAGTTTGTTAAGAGGAATGACCTCAAGGGGGGAGATGAACCAGTTAGTGTCCCTTGTCTTGGCCTCTCCTCAGCAAGCTTCCTTTTGTAAATGGCTTGATTGAGCTTGCTTGCTGGATTAGGGATAGGATTGGTGTTCTTGTTAGTTGCCTTTACTTCTTTGGATTTAAGACTTGGTTGCTGTGTGATTATTGGAGTTTTATCTTCATCCATAGCCTTTTGAATTGGTGGTTCCATGAGCTCTTCCTCTATGCACTTCTCTATTTCAATTGAGTGTGACTTCTCTTGAGTGTCTTCCTCACTTTCTTGCTCCTCCACTCCTTCCTTTGCACTCAACATTTGACTTAACAGCACTTTCATGGAGGAGGTTTGTTGTTCTTCCCAAGATTTCTTCATCTCCTCTTCATATCTTTCAATCACAGATTCAATTATTGAGACTTTTTGGTCCAGGAGAGTTTGAGGAGGTTGTGAGTTTTCATGTTCTCTTGTCATATCAAGTGCAGTTTCAGGTCCAAATATTTCCACCACCTCTTCCTTCTTCACTGAAAATTCACTTGACTCATTAGCCTCTTCCTCTTGCTCTTTTACCTCCTCCCTTGCATTCAATATTTGGTCTACCAGCACTTCCATATTTTTGAAGAAGTTCTCTTTTTAATTCCAGGATCTCTGTGTGTCCTCCTTATATTTTTCAAGCATGGTCTTAAGCTTTGAGAGGCTTTGGTTCATGAAAGTTTGTGTGGGTGGTAAGTTTGTGGATGGCTCTTGATAAGTGGAGTTTGGACTATTGACATTCCCTTCCCAGCCACGGTTTGTGTAACTGTCATCACAGTATGAGTCACTTTGTGGCTCTGGGAGATGTTCATACTCTTTCAATTCTTGGTGATACTCCCAACCACCATTAGAATAATGACTTGAATCATTTTGTGGTGGTGGGAAGTATCCCATATGATTCTCTTGCTCATCTTGTTGTTTTGAGACATATCTTCATGGATTGGAGTACTCAAGATCTGTAATTTGTTGGTGATATTCCCAGCCATCATTAAAAATTGGTGATGGTGTGTAATATCCCATAAAATTTATTTGATCATAAAACAAAGAAAATTGAAAATTTGAAATTTATTTGAACTCCATTTGAATTTTGTAAAACACAACATCAAGGAAAATTGAAATTCATGTCTCAAAGAAGAATTTCTTAGTGAGGCAATAACTCAAACACCTTGGTTTCAATCTAAAACAGAAAATAAAAACAAAAAATGCTTGATCTAGACTTCTCACCCACTTAATCATTGTTGATCTAAATCAATCCCCGATAACGGCGCCAAAAACTTGATGGGTGAAAATCAAATTCCACACCAAAAACTCACCGGCAAGTGTACCGGGTTGCATCAAGTAGTAAAACTCACTTAGAGTGAGGTCGATCCCACAGGGATTGATGGATCAAGCAACTTTAGTGAGTGATTAGTCTAGTCAAGCTAACATTGGTGAATTCGATGAAATTGAAGCAACAGAAAGGAAGTTGCAGTGAATTTAAAGTGCAAAAAGTAAAATTGCAGAAACTTAAAGAGCAAGAAATGTAAATTGACAGAATCTCAAATGACAAGATATGTAAATTGCATCAAATATAAAGGGGGCTGGGTGCTGGAAAGTAAATCAAGCTCAATGTGAATGTGAAATTACAGAAGAAAATTGCTCAGAATTGCAGGAAGAGTAAGCTCAATGGAAAAGTTAAATTGAAGAAGAACAGAATTGCAGATTTGCAGGAAAAGTAAATTTGGATCTCAACAATTTCAAATGTAAACTTGCAGGAAGTAAATTTACAAGAAAGAAAAGTGTAGCAGAGAATTTCAGAAATTGAAAATTTGCATAAGCCAACTTGAATTCAATTGTAACAGAAATGTAAAATTGCAGAAGAGGAAAAGAAAGCTAAGCTCTCAAACAGAGCCTTCTACCCTACTCCTAATGCTCTCTAGTAGAGCCAGCCTTCTTTTACAAAAATGAAAATGATGCCTTATATAGGCTTTTTACCAAATTCAAAATGAAATTGAAATTGAAAACAAATTACAATTAAATAAAATTCCTATTCTAACTATCTCTTGTGCCTTTGAGTGATGATAATGGGCTTTGCTTGTTTTGGATTTGAAGAGGAGTGGATCCGGATGGCTTGGTTCAAGTGGCATGGGTCATGGTTGCTTGGTTCAATTTTGGTTGGAGGCATGCTCCAGTGGAGTGCTCAGTGAAGTAAGAAAACGTAGTGCTCCCTTGTCTTGTCCCAGGCTTTCGAACCAGGCCTCAGGCCAAAGTAGTGCTCAGTTGGAAATTCCAACGTAGCGACCCTTGCTTGCATTTGTCTCCCCCTTCGAGCCTTGGCTCTACCATTTGTGCCAATTTCCTTGTAGCAAAGTAGCACTCAGTTAATTAAACTAACGTAGCACCCTTTCTTGCTTGCCTTGGTTCCCATTTCGAACCTTGGTGCTCCCCCTTGGCTGTGTTGTGCCTTACTTTTTCTTTGTGGCAAGCCCAAAAAAGTGAAAAGATTGAACGGAGCGCCCTTGCTTCCATGGCTTTGGTGAGCGCTACGTTGCTTCATGTTTGAACGCAGCGTTCTATTCATTTTCACTCAGTGGCATCAATAATTAATGATTTCATGCACGCACTCATTAGCGCCTTATTAGTTAATAATGCCAATTAACATAGAGCTTGATTTCATTGCCAATTGACATTAGAAATCAAAGTTTTCATGCATGCTTTCATTGCTTTAATTAATGTATTCCATGCATGCATGCTTTTATTTATTATATTCTATTACTTAGTAATGCATTAACATTTTGTTCCCATGTTTGATGATTTTCTATCCCTAACTCTAAAGATTCATGAGATGAAATCATTAAATGCATTTGACTTTATAAAAGTTGTGCCAAAGTTTCCCAACTCCACTCAAGGTTTGCCCTAATTACACCTGAGACCCCTTTTGTTGATTAACTTATAGTGTCCTCCCCTAATAAACCCATGTTATATCAAGTATCAAAGTTGGTCCTCTCATCTTCTCTCCATTCCTACCAAACCAATCCTCTTGTGCACCCTGATGTTTTATTTTCTTTTCTTGCTTGTTTGAGTTATTGTTATTATTTCCTTGCATTGGGTAGTTGTAGAATTTATTATTCTTGCAATTTAATATGTTTTCCCTTTTATGCACACCAAGTGTTTGATAAAATTCTTGGCTTAGGTTTAGAGTAGATTTTGAACATTCTTAGCTTGGAAAGAAAAATTAGGTACTCTTGAGTCATTAGTACCCAACTTATGTTGGTGATCTAGAGTTGTTAGTTAATATTGTTTCTATTGACGCTAATCTTTTGCTAATTCAATTAGTAAGGTGATTAGGACTTATGGATTGAGATTAACTGGTCTTATTTGATTTTCTCCCGATGTTGGAGATAACGAAATAGGATTATCTCTTGATAATTATTGTATTATGATTAATAACTAGGATAGAAAACCTAGATTCTCAATCCTAGCCATGAATGCCTCTTTATTATTTTTTATATTTAGTTGTTTTCTTTACTTTATTGTCATTTAAATTCTTGGCTTTTTAATTTCTTGTCTTATCATCAACCCAACCCCATGAACCTCATAACCAATAATTGAGCACTCAATTGTAATTCCTAGGGAGAACGACGCAGGAGCAATACTCTTGGTTATTTTTATTGGGTTGAACTTGTGACAACCAAAATTAAACTTTGATTGAAGGTTGTTTGTCGGTTTGGACTATACTTACAATGAAGTTTTTGGCGTCGTTGCCCGGGAATTACAATGTGTGCTTGTTATTGGTTATTATATATATGTGAATATTGTGAATAGTTTGATTTTTGCTTACTTGCTAGTTTTAGGAGTTTATTTTCATTATTTCTTGTTAGTTTTTGTTTTTATTTTTATTTTCTCTTGTCACTATGAATTCTCATCCCTTTGGCTATGAGTTTGGTTACAACTATGTTGTAGGAAATGGAAGCTTTAATGGAGGTTTGCATCAAGGATTTGGAAATCAAAGGTGGGAGGAACCTCAAGCATACAGCAACCTTCTTAGCAACAACCTCCTCCGGTTTCTTATAAGTATAATTCAACTCCTAATGCGAACCAACCTAATGGATGTGGTGGCCCTCATTGTCCTCAACATAGCCTTCAATAACCCTACTCACAAGCCCCATACCACCATTCACCTCCATATGATCCTAACCCATGTCCACGATACCAACAACCATATGAACCATACCTAGAGCCACCACCATTCTAACACCAATACTCCCAAGAACCACCATTTCCTTATACACCACCTCAAGACTTTCACCAATATAAACCACCTTCCAACTATAATACCTTTCTCCCAAATAATGAACCCTCTCTTCCACCACTTCCTTCAATGAATGAAACTCTCCATACCTTCTTGCAAGAACAATAAAGATAAATCTACTCTTATATCCAAAAGCAAGAAGAGGAGCAAAAGGAGCTAAAGAAGCTAGAAATAATGGTCGCTACCATGGCGGAAGCCGTTAACCATATGGCTTCCTACCTAAGCTCATGCAATCTAGACACTTCCAATGTTGAATATGAAATACTAGTTGAGGAGTGTAATGAGGGAGTGAATTTGGAGCTTCAAGGTGAAGAAAAAGAGTTGAAGCAAGAAATGCAACAAGAGGAGGAAGTAGAGATAATTGAAACGGAAGAAGTGGTTAAAGATTTAGAAGATGTTGAATGCAAGGAGGAATCTAAAGTTCTAGAACCCTCTTCCATGGAGTTTAAAAGTGATGTTGAGGAGGATAGTACACAACCTCCAAGACATATTGTGAATGAAGGATTGGAAGAGATGGGGCAAGCAACCAACCCACCTATTTATAATGATTCTGCATCAACATTTTATCCTTTGGAGCTTGATGAATCCTTCCCCATTGAACTTGGATTTGATGTTGAGGTAGATTTCACTCAACCTCCAAGATATGATTTGAGTGATGGAAAAGAGCTAGAAGAAATTGGTGAGGAAGCATTTGAACTTGAGGAAGCTTGGCAAGAGGTAGAGCTTGAAGAATCTTGTCAAGTGGTGGAAGTCCCTAGAAGAGGATGGACGGGAGTGGAATGTGCTTTATCAAGATCATTGGAAACTTCTCTACCTAAGTCACCATCTATTCCTTCATTTGAGTGGGTAAAACTTATTACTCTTAGCTTTATTATCGCACTTGAATTTGGTTTGCTTGAAACGGATGGCCAACTTAGGGCGCTTTGTGGAATAAAGCGTAAGTGAAGGATGTTTAGTGGTCGGCATTGTAAATCTAGGCCCATTATGGTTGAGGCTTCAAGGATTAGATGCAAGGGTTGGACTAGTGCTCAATTGGAGGGGTCTAGGAGGATAGTTTGGTGCTTAATCGAGAATTCTAAGGTGAGCATACCACCCAGAGGGAATTACCATGATCAACTTGAAGACGGGTGTGAAAATAAGGTTTGGGATCCCGGATTACAAGAGGGGGATCAATTTTGGGAGCTCATGACTTGTGTGGAACTTCACCAAGGTTTGGTGCAATTGGTTGGAAATTCTAACAATCAATGGAAGTCCAAGCATTGGTGAAAGTTCAAAGATGAATTCAAGCACAAGCCACCTTGATGGGAGCTCTCCATAAGTCTGACTTAAGGACAATAAATAAAAGTGTTAGGTGGGAGACACCCCACCATAGTAAACTCTTTTCTTTTTTCTCTTTCGTACATATTGGTAAATTAGTTTAATTTCATGTTTAGTTTAGTATGTTGAATTTATTTGGTAGTCTAGTATGTTAAATAAGGTTTGATGGTGTTTTGGAAGTTGTTGGGATGTTTGGAATGCTTGGGTTGGTGCTAGAACTTCAAAAATTTTAAAAAATAGAGCACCCACCCACGTGTACACGTCACCCACGCGTACGCATCACCCCAAGATTCCAACCTTCCACGCGTACGCGTCACCTACGCGTATGCGTGACCCCCAAAATATCCAGGTGTAGTACAAAAACCAAAGACTTGTGCGAAAAGGGTGCTGAAATTGTGCGTTTAGCACAATTTTACCCCGCGCGTACGCTTGCTCTACACGTACGCGTCATCTTCCTTTCTCTCCTATCAGTGTGCGCATCGACGATGCGTACGCGTCATACCCTTTTTTCTCCTTTCACGCCTACGTGTGTCCCACGCGTAGGCGTCGCACCCTATTTCTGCCATGCACGCCTACGCGTGACCTGACGCGTATGCGTGACCCCCTGCCCTGTTTCACTTAATTCTTTTCTTCTCTTCTCTCCATTTCTCTTCTTCTTTTCCCTTCTCCTCTTTACTTTCCCTCCTTCAACCCTCATCCAACACTACCAATCACCATCCACCATCACCTTATTTAGTTAGTTAATTAGTTAGTTAGTTAGTTAGCTTAATTTTTGTTTTAAGCAATAAGTGTTGGATTATTAATTTTGTTTGCTGTTTATATGCTGCTTATTATTAACTTGATGCTATTTTAGCATCATTGTTGTTAATATTCATTATTGGATCTCTTTATTGAGGTTACCTTTTGTTACTTGGTTTTGAATTTTTCATGCTTAATTTTATGCATACCAAGTACCTATACCATTGCCTTTAAGATGTTTTAAATCTTTTGAATTGCATGTTTTGGCCAGCATGTACTTTGAATTCATTATCTGTTATGGCAATTGTGTATCATCAATGCATTTTTTTTGTTAGGTGATGCTTGTTTATGATTGATCTTTATTTACATAACCTATTTCATGCATTGAGATTTTGGAATTGTGAAATTGGATCGTAACCTTACCTAATTGCATATTTTTTTAACTTTTCAAGCTTTGTGGACCATGCTTGCTATGTGATTGATTTTTAATTATATCTCTTTTTCTAAGTTGCATAGCACCCATGTCTACTACTTCTATGTCAATTAGGTGATGCGAACTAAAATTCAAAATGTGTCATTGATTGGTGTGTGAGTTCTATATTTTCTTTGTTGCATTGAATCTTCTTGCACATCAACCAATGCATATTCAATATCCATTTCACAATTGCTTGAGTTCTGCTTGAGTACTTTTAGGCTTCTTTATTGCTTGTTGTTTGCCTTAACCAACAAGTTTACTTTAAAGTATTTCAAGCACACTAAAATGAGTGAAGTACATACTCCTTTTGTGTAGTTGTGACACACTTGTTTGTATCCATGTCACACATTGATTAACTCACTTCATTTTAGTGATCATCACCTCATTCCAACAACCTATGCTTCCTTGCTTTTGCATTTACTTATCTTCCTATCCTGTTTTCTATCTTACAAGATGATTTTCCCATAAGCAAAAACAGAAGCAGAAGAAAGAACACACAGTAGCCGGTTGATCCACCAGCTGAAGGTGGCAATCTGGAAAGTCATCGTATCCCCTTGCTCATCTTTGAATGCATCGAGGATGGTGCAAACTTTTAAGTGTGGGGAGGTCGTCTGACCGATCGGCCGTTTTTGGGTGACAAATTTCTAATCCCAACACTTTCACCTTTTATTTTTCTTCTATTACTAGGTCATTTAGAATTTTTAGTTGCATTTCCTTAGTTTGCATATATATATAATAAGTTTAGTCATGATAATGAAAATTTTTCAAGAAAACTCCTCTAATATAGGGCATTGACATCCCAATTGATTTGAAAAAAAAATTATTGAACTTGCTTGAATTATACATTGTGGAACATGGTTTTTGAGCTAAGAACACATAAGCATGTGAGTTTTGGGCCTAATTGTTTGGTTGCATCATACAACCACTATTTCATTCTTGTGTGTATTATTCTCTTTCTATTATTTTAATTTTTGAGTTATTTGATTCTTTATGTCCATTATTTTGTGTATGAATGCATTTATATGATTTAGCTCATTTACCCAAATAGCCTACATTTTTATCGACCATTGTTAACCAACTTTGAGCCTATTTCAATTCCCTTTCGTTCTTAATTTTAGCACATCACAACCCCTAAGTTCAAAAGAAAAAATACCCTTAATTTGGATCTTTGATTAGTTTAGGCTAGTGAGAGTGTTTATCATTCAAGTTTGGGAAATTTGAGAACATTGGTTGAGGTAAAAGTAAATTTTTATATTTTTATTGTAGATCTTGGGAATTAGGTACATACTCATGCATTGAATGTTAAACCATATGCATTAATCTTTTTTTATATATTATGTCATTGAAAAAAAATTGAATGAATATATAGAAAAAAGAAATAAAAAAAGGAAAAAAAAGAAAAGAGAAAAAGAAAAACAATAAAAAGGGGACAAAATGCCCCAAAGGAAAGTTCAATAATAATCAATGCATATGGGACGTGATCAAAAAGAGAATGCATGAGTGTGCGAAAAAGTGAAGAATGGGTAGTTAGGTTAGTATTTGAATTTTATAGGTTGTTATATTGGTTAGGTGAGTGCTTAAGTTAGTCAAAGATTCAATTTTCAAGCTCAATTAACCAAATACAATCTCACCTTGACCCTAGCCCCTTTACAACCCATGGATAAGTCCTCATGATATTTGTATGCATGTATTGAACAATTGTTAATTGTTAGATGAAAAACAGATCTTAGAAAGCATGATTAGAGGAGAATTGAGTGAATCAACCCTACACACTAGAGCAACTAGAGCGGATACACATCTGGTGAGGGTTCGATTGCTCAATTACATGTTTTCACCTATGATCATCTCTTTTCTTGCAAGTTTGTAAATTTTTTTTAATAACTCAATTCAATTGTGGGTTTGATTTGATTGCTATTATTTTAGCCCTTGTGTTCATATATGTATTCTTGGAAGTTAATTTATTTGGACCAAGTAGTTGCATGCATGTAGATAGGATGCATTTAGATAGTTTATTTGCATTGAATAAATGTTATTATCCCTTTTTTATCTTTCTTGGTTTAGCATGAGGACATGATTAGTTTAAGTGTGGAGAAGTTTGATAAACCCCGATTTTGTGGTTTATCTTGTGTTGAATTTAGGAAATTTTATCAACTTATCTCACATTTATTCAATGACATAGCATGCTTTTGTAATTCTCCCTAATTTGTGCCTAAGAGTGAAAACATGCTTTTTAGACCTTTAAATTACTAATTTTAATTCACTTTAATTCCATTCGATGCCTTGATATGTTTATTGAGTGATTTCAGGCTTATAAGGAAAGGATTGGATGGAAGAAGTGAAGAGAAAAGCATGCAAAGTGGAGATGCTTATAAGCGTTCATCTTATGATTTGAATTAAGCAAATCCACATTTCTTCATGAATTCTTCACTTTCCATGCTTTTCTCTTCACTTCTTCCATCCAATCCTTGCCTTATAAGCCTGAAATCACTCAACAATCATATCAAGGCATCGAATGGAATTAAAGTAAATTAAAATTAGCAATTTAAAGGTCTAAAAAGCATGTTTTCACTCTTAGGCACAAATTAGGGAGAATTACAAAAGTATACTATTTCATTGAATAAATGTGAGATAAGTTGATAAAATTCCCTGAATTCAACATAAAATAAACCACAAAATTGGGGTTTATCACACCCCCACACAGTGGCGAAGCCACGTTATGAGCAAGGGGGCAATGGCCCCCCCCCCAAACTAATAAGGTGTATGTATAAGTTTTTAATTTTTTAGTTTAACCTCTTTTTAATTTTTAATTTTTCTTTCTTCTTAACTTATATTTTTCATGTTAGCCCCTCCCAAAATAATTTCTAGCTCCGCCTCTGCTCCCACACCATAGCCCCTCCACTCCCCATCCAACCTTACCCTCCCCCCCCCCCCACGATAATCTTATATTAACTATATGTTAAAAGGCTAGACCAAAAGTGGAAAAGAAACAAAATGGCATTCAAATGTTATCCACTAACAAACAAATTTTTAATACATTACTACGGGAAGATATGTTCTTTCATCATTTTTAAACAAATGTTCTTATTTTTTATTTAATTGGCAATTTTCTTCTATGCTTCAACATCGATGGATTTTGTGTTTTTTACTCTAGAGTAATATATGTTGTGATATAATTCTATATCTTCTGTTGAATATGCAGAGCAAAAGAAGCAAAAAATTTCTGAAGCAAAGATTGGAATTGATGAGGTAGAAGCTTTGGTACCATAATCACTCTCTTTTTTCTTTTTCCTTTATTTTTGCATTAAAAAGCTGCCTTAATTTCTCATATACTCTTTTTTGTCAAGAAGTTTTGGCTGTGAAATTATGGCACATTAGTTTAATTTGTTGGGTTAGTGGTATAAAAAACTCATCTCAGTAATTCTTTTTTCCTTTCAATGTACCCATTTTCCTTTTTCACGTGTTGATTATTTTTTAATATTTGTAGGTACTACTAAAAAGTAACATAGCCCAAAAGTTCAAAAGCTCTTGGATCAAACAAGTTCTTATTGAAGTTGGGGAGATTATTCAAGTAAAATATAGGATGCATAACTACAAAATTTGAGGTACGAGAGAGTCACTAGGAATTAAATTATTAGTTTTGTTATAGAATTGTAATTTTTTAATTGTAATTAAAGCATCTAAATAATTCATGTAAATCAATAAAAATAAATTCTTTTTATATTTTCTTATTTCTTCTTTCTTTTTAGTTTGACAAAGGAATAGGTCACGCTTTGAATGCGTGGCAAAAAGTTCTAGCTGGCAAGCCATGCTTAAAAAACGTGGTTGTATGTCTCCTATCGGTACGCTTTCAAAACGTAGCCAAAACCAACCCAATTGACACATTTCTAAAATCGTGGTTGTATGTCCACATTTTGGCACGCTTTAAAAGCGTGGCTATAGGGTTATACATACGGCCATGATTTTAAGCGTGACAATAGATGAAAGCGTGACAAAAAATAAAGCGTGGCGATAGAGCAACTGGTACGCTTGCAGATGTGACCATATCAAAAGGGTGCCGATAGCTCAAAAAGCATGGCAAAGAGGTATCGTTATGCTTTTTTCAACTTTTGGCCACGCTTTAAAAGTATAGTAAAAATGTGGTTTTCTTGTAGTGAAGAATCATAAGGGTATGTTGTCATTCATCAAAACATATAGGCATGTGTATCATGCAAGATAGTAAACATGCACTCAACTAGAATAGCATTACTAACACTATGAGCTTTGCCAAGGAGGTGGTGTATGACGGCGATTAATAAATAGGGAAGGAGAGGCCCAAACGAAACTTATGAAGATTGAAACATAGAGAAGATTTGTTTCTTTTACCTCACATTTCAAGTTATCTTCATGGATTATATGCAAATATATTATCTCTTAGAACTTGAGAAGAAACCGTAATAAATTGGCTCAAGTGAATTTGAAATAGTTACTACATTCTTTCAACTCATTTATTTCATTGTTTAGAGGCTCATTGCTTATTTAAAAAGATGTAATTTTTTTAGCATAAATTTGGTTTCATGTTATTCATAATAAGGAAAGTCAAGGCCATAGTAGAAAATTTAGGATCTTTACTCTATGTAAGGAGTTAATTACAATGTAATGAAGACTTATTCTTAATCTATTCATATTGAATTGCCACAAGACGTGAGGACCTAGATTTTCACCATTGTTTGTGCTAGTCCTATTCCTCAATAAGGTTTGGTATTTTTCAAAAAAACTTCTCAAAAGAATATTCTCATCATTGAATTTCTATGGTGATTTCAATGAGATCCTTTTATGAAAGAAAGGTAGAAGAGCTAATTGGATTAGTGCAATGATGAGTGATTATGAACTAATTAAATTGAGAGAGATGGGTATGGCATTGACTTGGTTTCATTACACACAAAGTAATAGGTTCATGTTGAAGAAGTGGCTGGATAGAGTTCTTCCTACTAATAATTGGAGTTTGATCTTCGTAGAGAATGTTCTAATTCTAATCACTGCTCTACTCTTCTTTGGAGTAAAGAATATTGTTGAGATTAAAGAACTAAACTATGAATAAGATGATAACTAAATATTATTGGATTAATTGTCAAATTGTTTGTATAATGTGTTTTGTTTATTGTGCAGAGAACAAATTAAATGGAGAATAGCCTAAAAAGCAATAACCCAAGCCATATAGTATCTGGCCCATAAACACTCACAATAATGGCCCAAGAATTGCTTGCTCTATCACAAAAGCTCCTCATCAGATACAAAACAAGTCTTTAGCCAAATAATAAAAGAAAGAAAGCAAGCCCAAATAAAAACATAAAGCCCAATCGGTGGACCACACCCAAAATTCATACACTTTACTTAGATTCCAACTAGGTAATTCAAAATTCATTTCATTCGAACACCACACCATACCACCAGAAGCAAATTCTCTCTTCTCTCTCTTCTCTTTTCTTTTATATCACATCAATCTCTGAAATAAGAAGAAAGAAAAAAGAAAGTTCTAGAGCTAGGGCAAAAGGAAGAACAAAAAGCTAGTTTCCATTTTCAAGTAAGAAGAGAAAGAAAAAAGGCTACAACAAGAGGGAAGGTCTTACCCGAACAGAGAATCACAAAAAGGAGATTTTCCTGCTTGTGCTTCATTAAGGAATGTTGAAGAAATCAAAAAGACTACAAGCACCGAATTAGAAAATACAGAAAGTGAAGTCAATGGTGCTCTGCTACTTATCAACGGTCAAGAAACAAACTTGGGACCAAAGTAAAGATGCACGGCCCAGGTTCAAGAAGCTTGAAGAAAAAGGTTGAAAGAAAAAGGTATAGTTGTATGTCATGGCTTCTGCCCTCTCTCCTTCTTCTGTGAACAATGCTTCTAATTCTAATATTGGGAGAAGAAAGACCAACATGTGCTGAAACAAGGTTTTAAACCCTGGAAGCTTCACTCTTCTAAAATAAGGGTGAACGGCCAAGGATTGAAGCAAGGAGTGAGAGCACACGGTTTGGTTCTCATAGCTCTTTGAGCTGTCTATTTTTTTCCTTCATGGTTTTCATTTTTATATTTCTTTTTCTCAGTTTAGTCTGTTTGAGTTTTATTGGTAAAATGCAAAATAGTGAAGTTTGTAAGAAAAAGCCAATGAGTGAAAAAATTCAGATAGTTAAACTTGGAGAAAAAACCATGGTTATCTCAGAAATTCTTTGTATGTATTTTTGTTTTGTCATCATGATCTTGGGGGGATTCTCTTGCAAGTTGGGTTAGCACTTTGTAGTTGAAAGCTAGGGTTCCTAGTCAAGTTCAGGTTGGGTTAGAATCTGGACTTGTCCCATATAGGATTGGGTAGATCTTAGGGAGAATAGGTGATTGTAATCTGTTGAAAAGATAGTAAAAATTATGTCATTATTGTGATGGAGACTGGACGTAGGCTACATTGCATTGGGTAGCTGAACCAAGATACATATGTGTGTCATTCTCTACACTCTTCTGTGTTTCTGGTTATGTACTAAAGGAGACAAAAATAAATTATCTCTTGATTTTTCTACTAAGCCTCTCTTCATTATAACTCTCTTTGCAAGTAACACTATTCTGGCTCCTACCGCATCAGGAGATAAAACCAAAGTCTCTTCTGTCTATTACTCTCAGAGTCTCTACAGAACGCAAGGTTGGAAACTAAATTAAAAGGTGGCCAAGATTCAACTCCCCTTCTCTTAGCCACAGATAACCATCAATTGGTATCAGAGCTTGGTCTCACAGAGATCAAAATTTGCAACTTAGAGGAAAGATCCTGATGGCGAACAACATTGGTTTCAACGCAATGGCTTACACACTGACAGAAGGACAATCTAACAATAGACCTCCATTCTTCAATGTGAAAAACTACAACTATTGGAAAGAAAGAATAAAGATCTTTGTTCAGTCAATAGATTGCAACCTGTGGAAGATAATCATAAACGGTCTTCAAATCCCTACCAAAACTGGTGCTGATGGTGTTGTCACTCCTAAAACTGAAGCAGAATAGAATGAAGATGACAAAAAGGTGGAACTCAATGCCAAGGCTATCAACATGCTAAACTATACAATCAGTTTTGAGAAATACCGGAAGGTTTCGAGATACAAAACAGTAAAGAAAATTAGGGATAAGCCCCAAGTCACACATGAGGGCACCACTCAAGTGAAAGAAACCAGAATTGACATGCTGAGCAAAGAGTATGAGATGTTCTCTATGAAGGAAGGAGAATCAATTGATGACATGTTTGAGAGGTTCTGTATCATCATTAATAGCTTAGATGCTATAGGAATTACTCATTCTGAACAAGTATTGGTGAGGAAAATTTTGAGAAATCTGACTAAAGAGAGGGAAACCAAGGCTACTATAATCTTTGAAAGTAGTAACTTGAGTCAAATGACCTATGATGAACTGAGAGAAAAGTTCCTAACATATGAAATAAATCACATAAAAAATAATACAAAAAAGAAAAGAGTGGCTCTTAAATCTTGTACTGAATCATTGGATGATGAGTCCAGCGATTATTTATCAGATGACGAGTTTGCATTTTTTGCTAGAAAACTCAGAAGGATGATGAGACTAAGAGGAAGAAGCAAGGAAAATAGCTCAAAGGGACCAAAGAAGGACCTAAGCAAGGTCATTTGCCACAACTGCAGAGAAGCTGGACACTACAAATATGACTGTACCAAGTTGAAAAAGGAAGACAAGTCTCGAAAAGACAAGAAGAAGGGGCTTATGGCCTCTTGAGAATATTTGAAAAATGTCTCTAAAGAAGATACTGATTCAGACAATAATTCTCAAGCCTGCCTTATGGCCGACCCCAGCCAGAATGATGAGGTAATCTTTATTGAACCATCTAATGAAGACCTTCATCTTATGATTCATCATCTCACTTAGAAATAAGAAATTTTCTGAACCAATGTCATGAACTTGAATATGAAAATGACATCTTAAAAGGTGAAAATGTTTTTCCCAAAGAAAAATTGAAGGAAGCCAAAACCACTGTTGATCTTGTTGAAGAAAACAAGCGGCTTAAGGCTGATCTCAATAGTTGCGATAGACAACATTCTGTTATTTCATACTTAAATTGTTTTGAAGAGAATGAAAGGTTGCATAAAGAGTTTAAGAGTTTAAAACAAGACTTAGCCAAATTCGCTCAAAGTTCTGAAAATTTAGATAAATTGTTGGCTAGTCAAAGACCTCTTTTTGAAGAACCTGGATTGGGTTACTGTGAAAAATCAGAATTTGTTTTCAAAAATTCACAATCGGAAAATGAAGCTTCTACTTCTACAGATAAAAGATTTCAAAACCCAAGTCACCTTAAAAAATCAGCAACCAATAAATTCTGTCACATATACAATTAAGGTGGTCATTTTCCTGTGCAATGCTTCATTTTTGAAAGAAAATTGGTGATAAAGTTTTCAAAATAGTTGGCAAATATAATGCACTTAGGCAACGAAGATGGTTTAACATTAAAGGATCCAAAAAGATTCGGATACCTAAGGCCACCTAAAAGCTTTGTGCAGTTTTGCCTAGCATTCAAGAAGAATGATGACATGTGGTACTTAGATAGTGGATGCTCTAGACACATGAATAGAAAGTCCACATTCTTCATCAAGCTTAATAAATACGAATGAAAGCTTTGTGACTTTCGGTGACAATGGTAAAGGAAAGATTGTGGCCGTAGGTAAGGTTGGTAAGAATTTCTCAACCTTCATTAATGATGTATTTTTAGTTGATGGATTAAAACACAATATTCTAAGCATTAGCCAATTGTGTGACTTAGGCTATTTAGTTATTTTCAAGAAATTTGAATGCTTGGTTGTATGTGAAAAATCCAGTGAAATTTTGTTTGAAGCTAAAAGATGCAATAATGTGTACGGACTAACTTTAGAGGAACTAAAAGAACAAAATGTAGCTTGTTTCACTTTCATGGAATCTGAAAAATGGTTATGGCATAAGAAATTAGGGCATGCAAACATGTTTCAAATTTCTAAACTTGTAAAGAAGAATTTGGTTAGAGGTCTTCCAAAAATAAAATTTGACAAAGACATCAATTATGATGCTTGTCAATTGGGTAAACAAACTAAAAACTCTTATAAACCCAAGGATGACATCTCAACCAAAAGGCCATGGAAATGCTACATATTGATCTTTTTGGTCCTACTAGGACTCAAAGTCTAGGTGGTAAACATTATGGCTTAGTAGTGGTTGATGACTATACTAGATTTGGATAGGTTCTTTTCTTAGCTCATAAAAATGATAATTTCATTGATTTTTCAACTCTATGCAAAAAGATTCAAAATAAAAAAGATTTGAAAATTGTTTCCATAAGAAGTGATCATGGAAAAGAGTTTGAAAATTAAGACTTTGAATTATTTTGTGATGAATTTGGTATTTCACATAATTTTTCATGTCCTAGAACGCCTCAACAAAAGGGGGTTGTTGAAAGGAGAAATAGAAGCCTTCAAGAAATGGCTAGGGCTATGCTTTGTGAAAATGAAACTCCAAAATTCCTTTGAGCTGAAGCTGTGAACATAGCTTGTTACATTTTGAACCGAACCATCATTAGAAAAGTTTTAAAGAAAACTCCATATGAGCTTTGGAAAGGAGTGCTACCCAATCTTAAGTACTTTCATGTTTTTGGATGCAAATGTTTTGTGTTAAATACTAAAGATAATCTTGGAAACTTTGATCCATAATCTTATGAAGGTGTCTTTGTTGGTTATTTAACCACTAGTAAAGCTTATAGGGTATACCTCAAAGAACCTAGAATAATAGAAGATTCCATACATGTCACCTTTCGTGATTCTAACTCCATTTCAAGTGTTATTGAAGAAAATGATGCAGGAACTGAGGCTGAATTAAGTTCTCAAAAGGTTCAAGGAGAAGATAAATCACAACCCACTTTAGAAAATGCTATTTTTGATTCTGCAAATCAAAATACAGGAAACGATTCTATTTTGTCTCCCATCGAAGCTAAGATTTCTAGAAATGTGAACACTACAGAACCGAATCTTGTCCAAACTGAGATCACCTCACCAAAGCCCAGAGAATGGAAGTTCTTGAAGAACTATCCCCATGAGTTCATTATTGGAGATCCATCTCATGGAATCACCACAAGATCCTCAAGTAGAAAGAGAGTCAAACTTAATAACTTTGCTCTTATATCACAAGTAGAACCCCAAAATGTGAAGGAAGCCCTTGATGATCCTTCTTGGATAAAGGTATGGAATAAGAACTAGTCCAATTTGAAAAGGATGAGGTTTAGACATTGGTACCTTATCCGAATGGTAAGAAGGTAACGAGTACTAAACGGATCTTTAGAAACAAATTGGATGAGGATGGCAGTGTGGTAAGAAACAAAGCTAGACTAGTGGCTCAAGGGTATGACCAAGACGAGGGAATTGACTTTGATGAGTCATTTACTTTGGTGGCTAGAAGGGAAGCAATAAGATTATTGCTTGCCTATGTGATGCGTGAGCATTTTTTACTCTTTTTCTTAGCATTTTCTAGTTTTTTTTAGTTAGATTTTATTTAGTTTTACTTGATTTTAGTGAAAAATCCCATTTTGATGCTACTTTGAGCTATTTTGGTATTTTTATGATTTCAGGTAAATTTTGGAGCAGTTTGGCAGAGTTTGGAGCTAAAAACAAAAAAGCTGGCAGAACCCCCCTAGGCGTTGAACGCCCAGCTGGCATTTAACGCCAGCAGGGGATACAAGCATGCATGCCACTACTCCCCTTGGGGCGTTAAACGCCTAATATGGCATTTAACGCTAGCAGCTATCTGAATTACCTCCTCTTTGGGGCTTCTCAAGTGGATTTAGCATTTATTAGTTATATTTTATTTTCTTGTTGTAATTTTTATTTACAAATAATATCTTTTAGTTTTAGGATTTATTATTTTATTTTATTTTTCGTATCAAATTAGGTTAGTATAAAAGGGAAAAGATCTCTTGTATCTTGGATCTTATTCCTTCCGCACTTTTTAAAACCCTAGTTTCTCTGTAAGTCATGAGCAAATAAACCTCTTGGTTAAGGTTAGGAGCTCTATTTATTTCTATGGATTAGAACTATTATTCTTCTATTTTAATTAATGTATTGATTCAATTTTACATGAGTTCTTGTGATTCTCAAGAGAGTTATCTCGCTTGAATTTTAACTCGAAAACAAATTCCTCCTAAATTGCTAATTACATGAACTAATTGGGATATGTGACATATAATCCTATTAGCTTTAGGTAATTAGGGTTTTTGTGGCCATAAACTAGTTTTTGAACTTAATCCTCTAATCAAAATTATGTGACCACGAGAGTGGCAGTTAATAAAGGTTAAAGGAGGCTAAATCATAAGAGATTAGGGTTCAGACATTTACAATTTGCCATAGAATGAATCATACATTGTTAAAATAGTCGGTAAGAACTTTTAATCCAGAAAGATAAATATCTTCGAAGCCTTAACTATTTTCTCATACTGTTTTCACACCAAACCCTTATTTGCTTTATTTATTTTCCTGTGTATTGTTTATGCGAATTGCAACCTTCAAAACCCTTTTTCTGATTCGCCTAACTAAGTCCAACTGGATAGCATTGTTGCTCAATTCGACAATCTTCGTGGGATCGACCCTCACTCACTTGAGGTATTACTTGGATGACCTAGTGTACTTGCCGGTTAAGTTGTGAAAATCCTAAATTTTGCACCACTATGCTGCCCATAAAGGATTTAAACTCTTTCAAACGGATATTAAGTGTGCCTTTTTGAATGGTTTTATTGATAGAGAAGTATACGTAGATCAACCCCCTGATTTTGAAAATAAAGACATTCCAAACCATGTTTTTAAACTCTCTAAAACACTTTTTGGTTTGAGACAAGCTCCAAGAGCTTGGTATGAAAGACTTAGCTTTTTCTTGTTGAAAAATGATTTTCAAAGGGGAACTACAGATACCACTCTATTCATTAAAGAATCTAATGATCATTTCATACTTGTTTAAGTTTATGTGGATGATATTGTGTTTGGATCGTCAAATGAAACCTTGTGTGAAGAATTTGAAAAATTAATGACTGGTGAGTTTGATATGAGTATAATGGGAAAACTCACTTTCTTCCTAGGACTCCAAATCAAACAATTCCCTAGTGAAATTTTTGTACACCAAGGTAAATATGCCAATGAGTTAGTAAAGAAATTTGGTTTAGAAAACTCCAAACCAATGAGTACACCTATGCATACAAACTCCAAACTTGAAAAAGATAAAAATGGGAAAGATGTGGATGAAACTAGGTATAGAAGTATGATAGGATCACTCATGTAACAAACATCCTCTAGACTGGATATTGTTCATAGTATGGGTGTGTGTTCTAGATTTCAATCTCGTCCAAAAGAATCACATCTTTCTGCTGTGAAAAGGATCTTTAGATACATTAATGGCACTGCTGATTTTGGACTTTGGTATCCCAAAACTGATAAATTTTGTGTAGTTGGGTATTATGATGTAGATTTTGCTGGAGATCGTGTTGATAGGAGAAGTACTTCAAGAATTTGTTGCTTTTGTGGACAATCCCTGAATGTGTGATCAAGCAAGAAGCAAGCTGCTGTTGCTCTGTCAATGGCTGAGGCCAAATATATATCAGTTTCTTCTTGGTGTTCCCAATTCATTTGGCTTAAAACACAACTTGCATAATACAAATTATAAATTAATAGTATCCCTCTGTTTTGTGATAACTTGAGTGCCATAAATATGTCTAAAAATCCTTTTTTCACTCAATAACTAAGCATATTGAAGTAAAATTTCATTCCAGAAGAGAACATGTGCAAAAGGGTATAATTGACATTCATTTTATAAAATCTGAAGATCAATTGCCGATATTTTTACAAAATCTTTTTGTGAAGATAGATTCTGTAAATTGAGAACTGCTCTAGAAATTGTTGATTCTGAGTTCTTGAACTAAATATGCTTAACATATTTCTGGTTATTTTTTGTCTCTTAAGTCACAGGGAGACAAAACTGAGCAGATGATAACTCTCTCTAGGTTCCATGAAGTTCAGATAATGTGTTGATAACTCTAATGAATTTGTAACAGAACTAAAATCCTTGGCGGACCAATCTTTTCTCTAAAGCCACCACCAAGCCCAAGAGAAGGATATTCTAATCTATGAAGTGGGCCTCTTTGCTTATTTAGATCACTACCTTCAAATGAATTTTGGATTTTATTTCATTTTAGAAAAATCTGTCAGTTACTCTTTAAAAACCTTTTTGTTGATGTGTCTTTTCAAAACTGCCTTCATTGATTTTAAAATTTAAAAATATTTGAATAAAAGTTTTATTAATTTCTTAATGCATTTTTCAAAGAATCCTGAGCATTTAAAGCAGTTTTTGATTTGATAACTTCTCATCTTTCCCATTACTCCACTCTATCACACTCTCTTTCTTCTACCCTTTCTTTATTTCTTTCATCATGAGAAAGAAGGTTACCACTCGCAGAGGAACAGGAACTATTCGTCCTCCTCATAACCCTCGTCCTTCCAGACCTCAATCCCATACCCACATTCATATCTACTCACACTCCTCTTTCTCACACTCATCTCAACCTCCAGAGTCCATGGCGAGAACCAAAACTACTAATCCAAGGCCTTCATCGGCTCCTCAAGAGGTTGGCTCCTTCAAGGCTAAAATGGAAAAGGGTAAACGGCCTATGATCGACGAAAAATCTCCATCTTCTTCTCCTCCTTGATCAACCTCCTGTCCTCTAGGATGCTCAGCCCCCTCTTTACATCCATTCGAAGGTAACAAATGACATTTTCTTTACTCAGTCAAAGAACCCATTTACCCTGATCCTGTTGCATTCAAAGCCCATTTTGGAAAACGACCTCACTCTCATTTTGATCCTCAAAGATTTCCTTCTTGTATGGACTTTGAATTTCACAGAGACATTTTCTCAAAAAGACCTCTATGCTCCTCTTATGTTGTTGCTTTGAAATCGATGGCTGAAAAAAGTATTGACTTTGTTGAAAATTTTAGAGCTTTAGATTGGAAATGTTTGTTTGAAATAAAAAAACCGGTATACCGTGGCTTAGTTAGAGAATTTTATGCAAATATGTACTATAGTGAAGGTTGTGTTCACTCATATGTTAAAGGCTATTAAATATTTTTAAATTATGAAAATATTAGTAAATCCCTTGCTTACACAGATGTAGGAGTAAATGCCTACATCTCTGGGAAGTGGGACAATTATCTTGGAGTTTCTCACCAAGATGTTCTAGCCAACACATGTGAAAACATCTCCCTCATGGATGGTGTCACTCCCACTCATAGAGACCTAGGTCTTTCCCGTGCACAACTTTACCGTATGTCCGTATCATCACACACATCTTGCTACCCCAAAGTGGTTCCTACCAAAGGGTCACCCTTTTTGATACCCTGGTCCTATATGCCATACTCAACAAAATTGAGATTTCTTTTGCTTACTTAATAATACGCCATATGTTTGATTGCATTAAAACTGATAAGAATGTTTCTCTTCCATATGGAATGTTTTTGACATGCATCATTGAGTACTTTAGTGTTGATCAAAGCAATGACACCATGGACAAAAAATTTTCATATCTCAAGGGTGGTGGTGCAGTAAAATAGACAAAGGAAAAATCCACGAGGGTTGTCAAGGAAACGGTTCTTGAGGAAGATGAGGAAGAAAGTCTTCCTCCTCCATCCACTGTCGGGACATCCTCATCCCATAAGTACCTTATTAATGGCTTTGTCAAGGATGTTTTGCAAGAATTCGTCAACCTCACAAAATAGATGATTATCTCTAGCAAACAAGCTAGATAATTGGCTCTTCAAAATGAGAATTCTTTTTGAAAATCTCAAAGCCATTTGGAGGTGTTGCTTAAATATCTTGACTTCTCAGATGATGACCAAGCTTTGACTGATCAACATGAAGATATGGCTGGAATCGAAGAAGAGGGATCTGATGTTTAGCCTATATCTCCTAATACTGCTGAAGTTTAAAGCTTTGTTCTGATTTTTGGATTTTATCTTGTTGACACACTACTTTATTGCTTTTTTGGTTCTTTTTGGATGCTGCTTTGAATACTTTTTTGGAGATGACTGTAATAGACTTAGACTATTAACTCTATTATTAAGAAGTTTGCTTAGTTTGCTATTTTTGTATGCTTGTTGGACTAATGTTTGTGCAGGTTCTTCCCTCCTTGATAACAAAAGGGGAAGAAAGTAAAATGAATTGAAAAATAGATGCCTCTGTTTTGAATTAAAAGTGGCTGCCTTTTTTATGAACTTGTGAAAATTCTGGATGTAGATATCTGAAGTTTTGTCTCTGTTTTGATCTATGAAAACTGCTCTGTTTTTAACCTGTGATAAATTATTTTGATCTTAAAAGTTGATCTCTATTTTCATGATGTTTAAAGCTGTTGTTCATGATATATTTTTTAAAAGATCTGTAGTTTATTAACATTTAGTTGTGATGGACTTTGAATGAATGGCTGTTTTGATCTTATTCTGTATTGGTATCTACTTTTTTCTTCAAGGCTAATTATTGATTCGATAAAAGCCTTGTAAATGTTTAATTATTATTATTGGATGTTTGGAAATTTTTTCTGTGAAAAGCTTGTTGATATCAGGTTATGAAATACAAACATTTAGGGGGAGCTTGAAGATCAAAAGAAAGGGAGAGCTTCATGAAAAATGAAACATCAAAGGAAAGTTTTTAAATCTCTGATTTTTTTTTCAATTCATTTCATAATGTTTATCATCAAGAGGGGGACTGTTGGGTTAGAGAACTAAACTATGAATAAGATGATGACTAAACATTATTGGGTTAATTGTTAAATTGTTTTTGTAATGTGTTTTGTTTAGTGTGCAGAGAATAAATTAAATGGAGAATGGCCCAAAAAAGCAATAACCAAAGCTATATAGTATCTGGTCCACAAACACTCACAATAATGCCCCAAGAGTTGTTTGCTCTATCACAAAAGCTCCTCACCAGATACAAAAATAAGTCTCTAGCCAAATAATGAAAGAAAGAAAGAAAGAAAGCCCAAATAAAAACATAAAGCCCAATCGGTGGACCACACCCAAAATCCATACACTTCACTTAAACTCCAACTAGGTAATTCAAAATTCATTTCATTCGAACACCACACCAAACCACTGAAAGCAAATTCTCTCTTCTCTCTCTTCTTTTTTCTTTCATATCACATCAATCTCTGAAACAAGAAGAAAGAAAAAAGAAATTTCTAGAGTTAGTGTAAAGGGAAGAACAAAAATCTAGTTTCGATTTTCAAGTAAGAAGAGAAAGAAAAAGAGCTACAACAAGAGGGAAGATCTCACCCGAACAGAGAATCACAAAAACAAAATTTCCCCATTTGTGCTTCAGCAAGGAACATTGAAGAAATCAACTAAGCTACAAGCACCGAATTGAAAAATGAAGAAAGTGAAGTCAATATTGCTCTGCTACTTATCAACGGTCAAGAAACAAACTTGGGGCCAAAGTAAAGACGCACGACCCAAATTCAAGAAGCTTGAAGAAAAAAGTTGAAAGAGAAAGGTATGGTTGCATGTCACTGCTTCTGCCCTCTCTCTCTCTCTCTTCTGTGAACGTCGCTGCTAATTCTGATCTTGGGAGAAGAAAAATCAACATGTGCTGAAGCAAGGTTTCAAGCCCTGGAAGCTTCACTTTTCTACAATAAGGGTGAACGGCCAAGGAATGAAGCAAGGAGTGAGAGCACACATTTGGATTTTATAACTCTTTGAGCTGTTTATTCTTCTCCTTCATGGTTTTCATTTTGTATTTCTTTTTCTCAGTCGAGTCTATCTGAGTTTTATTGGTAAAAGGAAAAACGGTGATGTTTGTAAGAAAAATCCAATGAGTGAAAAAAGATAAAGAGTTAAACTTGAAGAAAAAGCCATGGTTATCTCAGAAATTCTTTGTATGTATTTCTATTATGTGGTCATAATCTTAAGGGGATTTCCTTGCAAGTTGGGTTAGCACTTCACAATTGAACGCTAGGGTGAGTCCTAGTCAAGTTCAGGTTGGGTTAGAATTTGGACTTGACCCAGATAGGATTGGGTAGATCCTAGGGAGAATAGGTGATTGTAATCTATTGAAAAGATAGTGAAAATTCTATCATTGTTGTGATGGAGACTGGATGTACTACATTACACTGGGTAGCTGAACCAGGATACATCTGTGTGTCATTCTCTAAACTCTTCTCTGTTTTTGGTTTAGCACTAAAGGAGAAAAAAATAAAGTATCTCCTGATTTCTCTACACTCTTCTCCTGATTTTTGGTTCAGCAAGTAACACTATTCTGGCTCCTACAGTGTGAGGAGATAAAACCAAAGTCTCTCATATCTGTTACTCTCAGAATCTTTACATAAAGCAAGTTTAGAAACTAAATTAAAAGGAGGCCAAGATATAACCCCCTTCTCTTAGTCATAGATAACCATCAGATATGAATGAAAATAATCATATCAAAAGCTTTTTCTTCTTTAGGTTGCTTGGGAGTGTGTATTATATATATAACACATCATGTCTTTAGAGAAGTTGTCCAAAAAACTTGGGAACAAAGTTGCTCCATACTTGATTAGATGTCTTTATGTGGCAGGAGATGATGCTACTCAATTTCCAAAGAGGTCTTTGAGAATCTTTTCAAAAGGAAGTTATTTTTAAAAACTCAAATATTTAATGTCCAAAAAAAACTTGAAAGGGTTAATGCTCTTTCCCTGTTTTTTAAAAAATGTTATTTTAGGACTAATTATCCTGGTATCAAAAATCTAGAGAGAAATGAGTCTAATTTGGTGATAGAGATATAAATATCTTTCACGTGCATATTTTGAATAAGAGAAAGAGAAGCAATGTTTTAGATAATTGGAGCTGGAGTTCTGAGAATATTGGGCTAGAAAGAGAGGTCGATGAGTTCTTCATAAACCTCTTCTATTCTAATGAAAATGATGATCTTAATATTTTAGGTAATCAAGAATTACCTAGTCTATCTCAAGATGCATGTGAAAAGTTTACAAAGAAAATTTCAAAGGAGGAGGTTCAATGGGCTATCATGGATATGACTTTCTCCAAAACACTAGGACATGATGATTTCCAAGTTTTTTTATTTAAAGAATATTGAGACATTGTTGGTGATGAGGTATAGAATTTTGTGAAGTAAGCCTTTGCTAGTGGTTTCTTGGAACTTTCCTTATTTTTTGTAGTGTCCTTTATAAAGTGGTAATTAAGGTAATTATAAATAAGTTGTGACCCTTTCTTCAAAGTATAATTAAACCCATCCAAGAAGAATGTGTTCCTAGTCATGGCACTCCAGATAATTTTGTATTTTACTTTTCTCTTTTCAAATATTTATCTGATTGTGAGGTATGTTTACCTTGGATTCTTTTTATCTTAAGCGAGACCTTTATGAAAGAGACTCGTTACACCTTATCTTTTTGTTCTCTGCATGGAGAGACTTAGTTGTTTTATTTCTAATAAAGTAGAATCAGGAGTTGAGATCCTATTGTAGTTTCTCATGGAAGACCTCAAATATCACATTTTATATTTGCAGATGATCTGATTTTGTTTTGTAAAGCCAATAAAACACTAGTGCAAATAAAGGGTAGTTTCTACCTTGGATCAGTTCTGTGAAGATTTTGGCATGAAGGTCAATTTTGACAAAACCAAAGCTATTTTTTTCAAAATGTATCAAGACAAAGAAAGAAGATCACATATATATCATCTATACGTTTCATCAATTTTTTTGGAAAAGTATCTTTGTGCCTTCTTTGTCATGCTAGAGTATCTAGATCATTGTTTAACAATATTGTTGGCAAAGTCTGAAAAAGGTTAAACTCTTGGGAAAGTAGGTTTCATAATAGAGCTAATTGAATTTATTTTGCCAAGTCGGTCCTTGTTTATATACCAGTATACATGGTGCAGGAAACTTTATTCCCAAAAGTTGTGTCTCATTAGATTAACAAAGCTATAAGACATTTTGTATGGAGTAATAAGTCATCTCATGGCTTGCATCTAAATTTGTGGAAGGTTTTCATAACTTCTAAGAGATATAGAGGATTAGTTTTTAGAGATTCCGATCTGGGATTCTCAAAATTACACTTCTTAGCAAATTGGTATGGCAACCTCTGTAATGTGATCAGTATATTAGGCTCAGAGAGATGATGGAGAAAAATCGTCGGTTAGGAATTTTCACAAAATAATTCCGTTGAAGTATAGATCCAAACCAACAAACAACCCTCAATCAAAGTTTAATTTTTTTGGTCACAAGTGTAAACAATAAAAACCGAGAGTATTTAACCCTCGGGTCGTCTCTCAAAGGAATTGCAGTGAGGTATACATGTTATCGGTTATGAGGTTCAAGGGGGTATGCATATGAGAAGACAAGAATATAAATGACAATAAAATAAAGAAAAAAACTAAAGATAACAAATACTAAAGAGCCATTCAAGGCAAAGATTGAGAATCAAGGTTTTCTATCCTAGTCATTAATGATAACACAATAATTACCAAGAGTTAAGCCTATTACGTTATCTTCACATTGGAAGAAAGTCAAATATGCCTAATTAACTCCAATCCATAAGTAATGTTAATGGAAACAAGATTAACTAACAACTCTAGATCACCAATCTAAATTGGGTATCAATGACTCAAGATTATCTAATTTCTCTTTCCAAGCCAAGAATGCTCAAAAATCTACTCTAAAACTACCCCAAGCATTTTATCAAACACTTGTTGTGAATAAAAATAAAAGCATAATAAATTGCATGAATAATAAAATCTACTACTACCAAATGCAATAAAATAACAATAATAACTCAAACAAACAAGAAGAAAACATAAAACCTCAAATTGCATTAAAGGAAATGGAAATTAACAAGAGTTCATTAACATAAAAAGTAACCAAAATGAGAAATTAACAAGAGAAACTAAGAAAATTAAAGCAATGGAACAAGAAAAAATAAAGAAAACTAGATCAAAGCAAGAATTAAAACCTAAATCTAAGAGAAATTAATCTAAATCTACCCTAATTCAAGAGAGAAGAGGGAGCTTCTCTCTCTAGAAAACTACCCTAAAACATGTTTCTACACTAACCTAATTGCTCCCCCCTCTTCTTCCTTCTTGAATTTGGCTTGAAATACTTTAGAAATGACTTGGATTTGAAACTGGATGAGCTCAGAAATTGCCTCCAGCGTATTTCTTTTAAGGAGGTCACATGACGAGTGTCACGCGTACACGTGGGTCATGTGTACGCATCACCATAAATTTACCAAATCCCCATTTCTTCATGAATTCTCCACTTTTCATGCTTTTTCTTCACTTCTCTTGAATCCTAAGCCTGAAATTACTAAACAAACATATCAAGACATTGAATGGAATCAAAGTGAACTAAATTTAGCAAATTAAGGGCCTAAAAAGTATGTTTTCACTCTTAAGCATAAATTTGGAGAAATTTAAAAAACCATGCTATTTCATTAAATAAATAAGAGAAATGTTGATAAAATCCACTAAATTCAACACAAGATATAACTTAAAATTGGAGTTTACCAAGAGACGACTGGGATATCTCCACTGGTATCATTGCTTCTGAGCCATATACTAAACGAAATGGTGTTTTTTTCGTTGTTGAATGCACAGCGATATTGTATCCCCATATTACTTCTAGGACTAATTTGGCCCATAGACCCTGTAAGACCCGGTTAATTAACGGCTAATTAACCCATAAATGAGAATTTATTCTAGAGAGCCAAAAATGTTATTTTTATGGCTAAATGTGATAGAGGAGTTTGAGACGAGAATTTCGGTACCAATTTTATAGAAATCGGACCAAGATTGGACCGAACGGGCCAAACCGGGCCAATCGGACCCAAAGTGGGGCCTTGGCCCAACTAAACTAAACCAAAACCCTAGTTTTCAGCACTCTCTCTCCTCACAACACTCTCATTCACGCTGAAATGATGGAGAGGAAGGGAAGAACACTCTCTCAAGTTCTCTCCCTTGGTTGATCTTCAAACCACTATAACTTTTGATCTAGAGCTCTGATTGCCGCACCGTTTATGGACACGTGTTCACCGCGGAGAGCTCTACAAAACCCATATAATTATCTTGAGGTAAGCCACATTTTTCTGTTCGAAATTCCAACCCTTGTTTTCGAGTTTCATGGGTAAAATGTTGAGATTTTGGGTTCTTTGATGTTATAGGACCCAACTCTCTTGAAGGAGAAGGTTAATCTTGTCTCCTTGGACCTTGGGTATGGTAATATTCTCAACCCTAGTGTAATTTGTTGTTCTATAATGTTTGGGTATTGAGATGTTGTGTATGGATATGATGATTGTGGCTTAGGTTATGTGTATGTGAATATTGAAGCTTGATTGATGATTTTGAAAAGCTTGGGAGAGGGTTTTGTGTGATAAAATTTGTTCTTGGAGGTGTTGAGACCTTGAGAGCTTGAGGAAAAGTGATTTGGAAGTGCTCCGGTTGAGCTTGGGAAATCGGCTAAGGTATGGTCTCGGTTTCTCGTATCTAATATGTAATGTGGTAGGAAATACTTAGGCTAGAGGCCCTAAGATAGGAATTGAATTGATGATGTTGTTGAATGGTTGAGATATATGATGTGGTCATATATGTGATTATGAATATGGATGCCTTGATTGTGTGATATATGAGAGAATGCATGTTGTGATATATGCTTGATGAATGATTGAGGTTGAATTGGTGGGTGGTACCATGTTGATGATGAGTATGATGATGATTATGTATAATGATGGTTGATTAGAAATGGTATTTTTGGAAATTGGGATGAGGAAGGATGTATGACATGATATTGTGTTTGTCCTTTAGCCATTTGATTGAGAAGTGTTAAAATGGTTGGATGTGGTTTTGGGAATTTTGGTAAAGTGTCAATGTGTGAGTTGAGGATGGCTTGATGTTGATTTTGGTACATTTTGATTGATTTCAAAAAGGGTGAAATTGGCACGTTTTGGTTGATTTTGAAAAGAGTTGAAAATGGTTTGTTTTGAAAATGGCACCTTGCGGTTTTGTATGAAAACATGGTTTTTGGGCATACTTTGACGGTACATAACTTGGACTACAGATCTCTGATTTATGCCAAATCTATTTAGAAATGAAATTGGATCCGGGATGTCTATGCCGTTCAAAGAACGGGTGAAAAACAATTTAAAATGACAAAGTTATGTCCGTCGGAAGATTGGGGGTTGAATCTGTGAATTCTGCAACTTTTAACTTAGAAAATTTTTAGCAGAATGACCCTCTGCGCGTAGGTGCTCTTGGCGCGTACGCACCGATCTTCAAGAAAACACCATCCACGCGTGCGCGTGGTGTGCGCGGGCGCGTCGATGCGCTGCACCAAATGCCCAGCCATTTTCCCGAGATTTGTGCCAGAGTTATGCCAGTTTTGTGCCTGGGGCGCAAGAGCACCCACGCGTACGCGTGGCTGACGCGTGCGTGTCGTTTGGCTAATTTTTGATTCACGCGTTTGCACGTATGACGCTTGCGCGTCGATGAGTTTTGTGGCCAGCCACACGTGCGCGTGGAGTGCGCGTACGCGTGGCCCTGTTTTTCATCCCAAAGTTGATTTTTGAGTTTTAAAAGCCAAATTTCATACTTCTAAGCCTCCGATCTCACCATTTATGTCTTAAATAATTATGATATGCCTAGCATGAGAAGAGGGGCTAGCGAATATGGTAACTTGCGAGTGAAGCAAGGGAAAAATGAATGATCAATGAGGATCAAAGATGATTATGTGAGATACGGAGGATGGCGGTGGAAGTGTTGGTTATGCCATGGGCCGAAAGGCCATGATTGTTAATGAATTGGCTGGTTATGGATTTAACCGTGAGCCGGATGGCTGGATTATTGCCGTGTTACGGCGGAGCCATGATTATGGCTAAGTATAAATGCATATATGCTGTTGAATGAATTGTGAATGTTTGCACTTCCACTATCGGAGATGAGGGTTTCCCTGGGAGGAAGTAGTGGCTAGCCACCACGTGCTCCAGGTTGAGACTCGAAGCTCTTTTGACCCTATGTCGTCAGGGTGGCCGGGCACTGTGAAAGCCCCGGATGAGCTCACCCCCATGAATATTCACCAGTGAGGGTGATGGATGTGGATCATGATTATGATCAAATTTATATTGAGTATAACTCGAGTTGGGGAGACACGACAGAGGGACCGTCCAAGGTTAGCTACCAAGACTTGTCGGGCTGGCTCTATAACCGACAGATGATATCATCAGCCACTAGGGACAGGCATTCATCATATGCATACTATATGAATTGTTCGAGATTGCTTATTTGACTGCATATTACTTGCTAATTGTCTAAATGTCTTATCTGTTCCTATTTATAAATCTCTTGTTTGATATAACTGTGTTTGCTATATTATACTCCTGCTGGTGGTTGGGAGGTCTGAAGGAATTCGAAAGGGAAGTATTAGTTAGACTGAAGGATCTTTAGTCAGTTGCCACTTATGGTGTAGCTTGTTTATAAGCTTTGATATTATCTGGAGGAAGTTCTAGGATTGCCTTCGGCTTTCCTCTATTATTATGTATTATATATGTGGAAGTTGTTACCATACTGGGAGCCTCTGGTTCTCACCCATGCGGGTTTTGTGGTTTTCAGATGCAGGACGCGAGGCTTCTCGTTGAGGCATGCTGGAGACTTCTGGATTAGCGAAGATCCTTTGCTCTTGGGGCTCTGTTTAGTCTTATATGTTTCTCTTAGATACTTTTATCTCCATCGAATAATACAAACTGTGATGACTCCTCTTATAGGAGATTTTGGAGAATAGGTTTCTGTAATTGTGTCCCTTTGGGTTTCCTTTGGGGTTTCCTTATTTTATTATGTGTATATATTGTTATGCTCGGACCGGTTATCTTCGCAACCGGATTTTGAGTCTTGATATTCCCGTTGTTGACACTCCTTTGTATATATATAATCTCGCGTTAGCTTATCCCTGTTCGTTACGTTATCGATCGGAGTGTTGCGCTTTTCGAGTTACGATTTTTGTTTACCCCTTTTTCTTCGAAGGCTCCTAGTTATAAACATCATTCATACTACTATACGTACTAAATTTTTATTTTAGAGGTCGTAATACCTTGCCATCTCTGAATTATGACTTAAGCATAAGACTCTGTATGGTGGGGTGTTACATTATGGTATCAGAGCAGTTCATTCCTGTAGAGCCTGAGGGATGGACTGATTATGCTTCTGTGCATTCTCTGTATGTGTGTTATGTGCTGTTAGTATATCTACTTGATATAGTTGGCATAAACGTTCATGAGCATGCATTTGGGACTTTGAAGCACTAAACTTCCGATATTGAGACTGATCAACTTAATATCGAATGTTTGGTGTGTATAGGAACCAGATGGCGCCTCGTGGATGCGGTAGAGGCCGTGGGAGAGGTCATACGAATGCTCGTGCACTAGGGATTAACCCTAATGACCCGGAAAACCTTATGAAGGCGTTGGAGAACATGGCTGCGGCTATGCAGGCCACTGCAGAGGCTTTTGGACAACAGATGAACAACCATGGCAACGACGGAAATGGAGCTCAGGGACCAATGGAGATCAGAACTTTTGCTGTGTTGGTGAACAAGTGTGGGGTTGCTGAAGAGTGTGTAAAGAAGGCAGCTGCTGAGAGGGGGAGTCACAAGGGATCATTCCCACGGAACCGAGGGAAGAGCTTTGCACCTAGAGGTCCGCCTTTCAAACGGGGAGGCTCTTTCAGGAGGCCCAACAACAACAACTCCCAAGGTAAAAGGTTTGGGAAGCAACTACAGAGTGCTCAAGCTTGTGCTAGGTGTGGAAGTCACCATCCGGGAGTCCCGTGCATGGCCGGATGGGGTTTGTGCTATTTCTGTGGTAAGGCGGGACATAAGGTCCCAAACTGTCTGGAGAAGCAGAAACAAGGTGCCGGGGAGGCGCAGCAGACTGGTCGGGTGTTCACCGCCTCAGCTATAGGTGCTGAGGGATCTGAGGCACTTATTCGAGGTAACCGTGAAATGGCTGGTCAAACTTTAAATGCTTTATTTGATTCGGGAGCATCACATTCGTTCATTGCATTTGAGAAAGCCCATGAGTTAGGATTGAAGATTGTAACCTTAGGTTATAAGAGTGTATAATGCTACCCATGACGCCATGGTAACTAGGCTAGGATGCCTGAAAGTTTCGTTTAGGTTCAAGCAGCGTGATTTTGTCCATAATTTAATCTGCCTACAGATGATCAGTCTTGATCTTATCTTGGGATTGGACTGGTTATCTGAGGACCATGTCCTGCTTGATCGTTCTACAAAGTCGGTGTACTTTATGTCGGAAGAGACAGAAGGGCCGGTCATGGTGAATAATTATTACTTGAATTCAATGATGGTGAACTGTTCCGGAATCGAATGTCAGGGTATCCTGTTGTTAACCGCGGGTGTTTTGGGTGATGATTAAAGGTTGGAACAGATTCTGGTGGTGTGTGAGTTTCCGGAGGTGTTTCCCGATGACATTGATGAATTTCCACCTAACCGAGAAGTCGAGTCTGCTATCGAGTTGGTACCTCGGGCCGAACCAATCTCGAGTGCTCCGTATAGAATGTCACCATTAGAGATGGCCGAGCTAAAGTCTCAGTTGGAGGATTTATTGGGTAAGAACTTTATCCGACCAAGTGTTCTCCCGTGGGGTGCTCCAGTGTTGCTGGTAAAGAAGAAAGATGGGAGTATGCGACTCTGTGTGGATTACAGGCAGTTGAACAAGGTCACGATAAAGAATAAGTACCCATTGTCGAGAATTGATGATCTCATGGATCAGCTACAAGGAACTGGGGGTTTTTCCAAGATCGATTTGCGATCTGGTTATCACCAGATAAGAGCGAGGGGTGAGGATATCCCTAAGACCGCTTTCAGGACTCGTTATGGTCATTACGAGTACACTGTAATGTCCTTTGGGTTGACGAACGCTCCTGCAGTATTCATGGATTACATGAATAGAGTGTTCTGTCCGTTTTTGGATAAATTCGTTGTTGTCTTCATTGACGACATACTGATTTACTCCAAGACTGAAGAAGAGCATGCGAAACACCTGAGGACCGTGTTGCAGATTCTAAAGGAGAAGAAACTCTATGCGAAACTGTCTAAGTGTGAGTTTTGGAAGAGTGAGGTGAAGTTTTTGTGTCACGTGGTGAGTAAGAAGGGAATAGCCATAGATCCAACTAAGGTAGAAGCTGTGATGAATTGGAGGCAACTAACCACAGTAACTGAGATAAGGAGTTTTCTGGGTTTAGCTGGCTATTACCGAAGGTTCATCAAAGGCTTTTCGCAATTAGCCTTGCCGTTGACAAAGTTAACCCGCAAGGACACTCCGTTTGTTTGGACTCCTGAGTGCGAGGAGAGCTTTCAAGCATTGAAGAAAAAGTTGACCACTGCACCTGTGTTAGTGTTACCTGAGCCGAACGAGCCTTTTGAGGTGTACTGTGATGCCTCGTTAAGGGGTCTAGGATGCGTGCTGATGCAGCATCATAATATGGTGGCGTATGCCTCACGACATTTGAGACCTCACGAAGTTAGTTACCCTACGCACGATTTGGAACTCGCTGCAGTTGTGTTTGCCTTGAAGGTGTGGAGGCATTATCTCTATGGGGTTAAGTTCCAAGTCTTCTCCGATCACAAGAGCTTGAAATATCTCTTTGATCAGAAAGAGCTTAATATGAGGCAGAGAAAGTGGATGGAATTATTGAAGGACTACGACTTTGAGTTGAATTACCATCCAGGAAAGGCGAATGTAGTGGCGGATGCGTTAAGTCGGAAGTCATTATATGCCGCTTGGACGATGCTTCAAGAGGAGAAATTGCTCAAGGGATTCGAGAGTCTAAAAATTGGTGTTCGTAAAGTATCTGGAACCTTGTGTTTGAGCCGATTAGAGATCTCGAGTGACTTTAAGTCCGAACTCCTAAAGGCTCATGAAAATGATGAAGCGTTATGGAAGGTATTACCGGCTATCGAGCAAGGAAAACAGTGGAGAGTGTCGGAAGAAAAAGATGGGTTATGGAGATTCAAGGGTAGGATCATTGTGCCGGATGTTGGCACTTTGAGGCAAGATATCTTAAAGGAGGCACACAAAAGCGGATTCTCCATTCACCCAGGAAGTACTAAGATGTACCATGATTTAAAGGCGATGTTTTTGGTGGCCGGGTATGAAGAATGATGTGGCGGAATATATTTCGAAGTGCTTAACTTGTCAAAAGGTAAAGATTGAACATCAAAGACCTTCCGGGATGTTGCAACCTTTAGAGGTTCCGCAATGGAAGTGGGAGAGTATTGCTATGGACTTTGTGTCGGGATTGCCAAGGACAAGGACTGGTTTTGATACTATCTGGGTGATTGTGGACCGACTGACAAAGTCAGCTCACTTTTTGCCCATTCGGATGACGTACACCCTTGAGGAGCTAACACGGTTATACATAAAGGAGATTGTGAGACTTCATGGTGTACCTGCTACTATAATCTCCGATAGAGATCCTCGTTTCACTTCGAGGTTCTGGGGTGCATTTCCGAAAGCTTTTGGAACCCGATTAAGCTTGAGTACAGCTTACCATCCTCAAACAGATGGTCAATCCGAGAGGACGATCCAAACCCTAGAGGATATGTTGAGAGCTTGTGTTTTGGACCAACCGGCGAGTTGGGATCGGTATATGCCATTAGTGGAGTTTGCATACAATAATAGTTACCATGCGAGCATCAGAATGGCTCCGTATGAGGCATTGTATTGGAGGAAATGTCAATCTCCGCTATGTTGGTATGAAGCTGGAGAGAAAGGCTTGTTGGGGCCGGAGATGATAGCTGAGATCACTGAACAAGTCAAGAAAATCCGAGATAGGATGCTTACGGCACAGAGTCTCCAGAAGAGTTATGCCGATTAGAGGCGGAAGCCCTTGGAATTTGAGGAAGGAGATCATGTTTTCCTGAAGGTTACTCCGACCACAGGAGTAGGTAAAGCGATTAAAGCGAAGAAGTTGAATCCTCGATACATCGGTCCATTTCAGATCCTGGAGAGGATCAGACCGGTGGCATATTGGGTGGCTCTACCACCTCATCTTTCGAACCTGCATGACGTGTTTCACGTGTCGCAGCTTCGGAAGTACACTCCTGATGCTAGCCATGTGTTAGAACCTGAATCGGTTCAGTTAAGGGAAGATTTGACGCTTCCAGTGGCTCCAGTCAGAATTGATGATACTAGTATCAAACGGTTGCGTGGAAAAGAGGTTTCATTAGTCAAAGTGGCTTGGAGTTGAGGAGGTGTTGAGGAACACACTAGGGAACTTGAGTCGGAGATGCGAACGGAATATCCGCACTTATTCTCAGGTAATTGAATTTGAATTTTGTGGGAAAAATTCCCAATTAGGTGGGTAGAATGTAAGACTCGGTTAATTAATGGCTAATTAACCCATAAATGAGAATTTATTCTAGAGAACCAGAAATGTTACTTTTATGGCTAAATGTGATAGAGGAGTTTGAGACGAGAATTTCGGTACCAATTTTATAGAAATCGATCCAAGATTGGACCGAACAGGCCAAACCGGGCCAACCGGACCCAAAGTGGGCCCTTGGCCCAACTAAACTAAACCAAAACCCTAGTTTTCAGCACTCTCTCTCCTCACAACACTCTCATTCACGCTGAAATGATGGAGAGGAAGGGAAGAACACTCTCTCAAGTTCTCTCCATTGGTTGATCTTCAAACCACCATAACTTTTGATCTAGAGCTCCGATTGCCGCACCGTTTACGGCCACGTGTTCACCGCGGAGAGCTCTACAAAACCCATATAATTATCTTGAGGTAAGCTACGTTTTGCTGTTCGAAATTCCAACCCTTGTTTTCGAGTTTCATGGGTGAAATGTTGAGATTTTGGGTTCTTTGATGTTATAGGACCCAACTCTCTTGAAGGAGAAGGTTAATCTTGTTTCCTTGGACCTTGTGTATGGTAATATTCTCAACCCTAGTGTAATTTGTTGTTCTATGATGTTTGGGTATTGAGATATTGTGTATGGATATGATGATTGTGGCTTAGGTTATGTGTATGTGAATATTGAAGCTTGATTGATGATTTTGGAAAGCTTGGGAGAGAGTTTTGTGTGATAAAATTTGTTCTTGGAGGTGTTGAGACCTTGAGAGCTTGAGGAAAAGTGATTTGGAAGTGCTCCGGTTGAGCTTGGGAAATCGGCTAAGGTATGGTCTCGGTTTCTCGTATCTAATATGTAATGTGGTAGGAAATACTTAGGCTAGAGGCCCTAAGATAGGAATTGAATTCATGATGTTGTTGAATGGTTGAGATATATGATGTGGTCATATATGTGATTATGAATATGGATGCCTTGATTGTGTGATATATGAGAGAATGCATGTTGTGATATATGCTTGATGAATGATTGAGGTTGAATTGGTGGGTGGTACCATGTTGATGATGAGTATGATGATGATTATGTATAATGATGGTTGATTAGAAATGGTATTTTTGGAAATTGGGATGAGGAAGGATGTATGACATGATATTGTGTTTGTCCTTTAGCCATTTGATTGAGAAGTGTTAAAATGGTTGGATGTGGTTTTGGGAATTTTGGTAAAGTGTCAATGTGTGAGTTGAGGATGGCTTGATGTTGATTTTGGTACATTTTGATTGATTTCAAAAAGGGTGAAATTGGCACGTTTTGGTTGATTTTGAAAAGAGTTGAAAATGGTTTGTTTTGAAAATGGCACCTTGCGGTTTTGTATGAAAACATGGTTTTTGGGCATACTTTGACGGTACATAACTTGGACTACAGATCTCTGATTTATGCCAAATCTGTTTAGAAATGAAATTGGATCCGGGATGTCCATGGCGTTCAAAGAACGGGTGAAAAACAATTTAAAATGACAAAGTTATGTCCGTCGGAAGATTGGGGGTTGAATCTGTGAATTCTGCAGCTTTTAACTTAGAAAATTTTTAGCAGAATGACCCTCCGCGCGTAGGCGCTCTTGGCGCGTACGCGCCGATCTTCAAGAAAACACCATCCACGCGTGCGCGTGGTGTGTGCGGGCGCGTCGATGCGCTGCACCAAATGCCCAGCCATTTTCCCGAGAGTTGTGCCAGAGTTATGCCGGTTTTGTGCCTGGAGCGCAAGAGCACCCACGCGTACGCGTGGCTGACGCGTGTGCGTCGTTTGGCTAATTTTTGATTCGCGTGTTCGCGCGTATGACGCTTGCGCGTCGATGAGTTTTGTGGCCATCCACGCGTGCGCGTGGAGTGCGCGTACGCGTGGCCCTGTTTTTCATCCCAAAGTTGATTTTTGAGTTTTAAAAGCCAAATTTCATACTTTTAAGCCTACAATCTCACCATTTATGTCTTAAATAATTATGATATGCCTAGCATGAGAAGAGGGGCTAGCGAATATGGTAACTTGCGAGTGAAGCAAGGGAAAAATGAATGATCAATGAGGATCAAAGATGATTATGTGAGATGCGGAGGATGGCGGTGGAAATGCTGATTATGCCATGGGCCGAAAGGCCGGGATTGTTAATGAATTGGCTGGTTATGGATTTAACCGTGAGCTGGATGGCTGGATTATTGCCGTGTTACGGCGGAGCCATGATTATGGCTAAGTATAAATGCATATATGCTGTTGAATGAATTGTGAATGTTTGCACTTCCACTATCGGAGATGAGGGTTTCCCTGGGAGGAAGCAGTGGCTAGCCACCACGTGATCCAAGTTGAGACTCGAAGCTCTTTTGACCCTATGTCGTCAGGGTGGCCGGGCACTGTGAAAGTCCCGGATGAGCTCACCCCCATGAATATTCACCAGTGAGGGTGATGGATGTGGATCATGATTATAATCAAATTTATATTGAGTATAACTCGAGTTGGGGAGACACGACAGAGGGACAGTCCAACGGTTAGCTACCAGGACTTGTCGGGCTGGCTCTATAACCGACAGATGATATCATCAGCCACTAGGGACAGGCATTCATCATATGCATACTATATGAATTGTTCGAGATTGCTTATTTGACTGCATATTACTTGCTAATTGTCTAAATGTCTTATCTGTTCCTATTTGTAAATCTCTTGTTTGATATAACTGTGTTTGCTATATTATACTCCTGCTGGTGGTTGGAAGGTCTGAAGGAATTGGAAAGAGAAGTATTAGTTAGACTGAAGGATCTTTAGTCAGTTGCCACTTATGGTGTAGCTTGTTTATAAGCTTTGATATTATCTGGAGGAAGTTCTAGGATTGCCTTTGGCTTTTCTCTATTATTATGTATTATATATGTGGAAGCTGTTACCATGCTGGGAGCCTCTGGTTCTCACCCATGCAGGTTTTGTGGTTTTCAGATGCAGGACGCGAGGCTTCTCGTTGAGGCATGCTGGAGACTTCTGGATTAGCGAAGATCCTTTGCTCTTGGGGCTCTGTTTAGTCTTATATGTTTCTCTTAGATACTTTTATCTCCATCGAATAATACAAACTGTGATGACTCCTCTTATAGGAGATTTTGGAGAATAGGTTTCTGTAATTGTGTCCCTTTGGGTTTCCTTTGGGGTTTCCTTATTTTATTATGTGTATATATTGTTATGTGATAACAAGTCATCTTAGCCTAGTTTCACTAGCCTTTTTCTTTTATTTTCAATTGATTTATGCACTTTCTTGAGCCATAAGCAAGCCAATTGGGTAGATTTTCATGCTTCCTTTGATTTAATCAACCATAGATGAATTAATGCAATTTCATGAGGTTTTATGCTATAATTGTCACATATTATGAAAGAATGAATATCTCATGATTTTGAGCATAGCTTTGATGTGTTTGGTTGATTAATAATAGGTGAAGAAAGCTTGGAGAAAGGTTGAAGCAAGAAGGAATGGCTAGGAGGAAGAGAGGACAAAAAGTTTGAGCAAAAGTTTGCCTCAAACTTTAGCTCAAACTTTTGGAATAAGTGAAAATGAACCAGGGAGCAAAAAGCTGGACCAAAAGTTTGCCTCAAACTTTTTGGCAAACTTTTGGCATCACAAGTCAACACCCTGGAGAGCAAAAGTTTGCGCCAACGTTTGCCTCAAACTTTTTGGCAAACGTTGGCGCATGAACAACACACCCTGGAGAGCAAAAGTTTGCGCCAACTTTTGCCTCAAACTTTTTGGCAAACGTTGGCGCCATGAGTATGCAAGGGGAGGCCAACGTTTGAGCAAAAGTTTGACCCCAAACTTTTGCCCAAACGTTGGTATCAGCAAAATAGGGTGGCTGATGTGAAAAGTTTGAGTGAAAGTTTGCCTCAAACATTTACTCAAACTTTTACTCAAGCTTTCATGATTCCAAACCCGGTTCAATTCGGTTCCTCTCCAAACTCCAAGAGCAATCAACCAAGGCCTCTATCAACCCAATTCCATCAAGAGCAAAGGCCCAATTGAAGGCTTGAAGACCATTTGAAGAAATTGTATAAATAGCATAGGATTTAAGTTTTCAGGAGCTTTTCTTTTCGGTTTTGACTAGTACACTTAGTAGAGAGCTCAGTTTACAATTTCTTGGCATTGTTGTTCTAGTTCAAGAGAGTTTTGGGAGGAGAATTGATTTCTCTTCTTCCTTATTCTTGATTGAATATTCTTTACTTTTCTTGCTTCGGATCTTGGGTGGAGAATTGAAGAACTTCTGTTTCAATCTCACCTTAGGATCTTGTTTAATTCTCTGCTTAATTGAATTTCAGTTTCGGTTAATTGCTTCTTCATCTATTTTCTTTGAAATTTACATTTCCTTTGCAATTGTTTTTGTTGGATCTAGGAAGGCATTGAGATCTAGACTTGGTTATCTAGTCTCTTGGGTCCTGAGATCTGAATTCCAATTTTACATCCTCTGTTTAATGCTTTTCAATCTCATTTACATTTCTGTTTTTAGATCCGATTCAATCCAAGTTATCTTCTCCTTCTCTGTTTGTTGCAATTTACTTTTCCTTGTTTAAATTCTGCAAATCCAATTCCCAATTCCCTTTACAATTCAAGCCATTTACATTTCTTGCAATTTAAGATTCTGCAATTTACATTTCTTGCGTTCTAAGTTTCTGCCATTTAATTTCTTGTTCTTTAAGATTCAGCACTTTAAATTTCAGTTCTCTTTACTTTCATGCAATTTACATATTCCCTTTACTTTCTATGCAATTTAAATTCTGTAAATCACAAATCTCTCAACCAAATCTTGATTCGCTTGACTAAATCAACCACTAAACTAAAATTGCTCAATCCTTCAATCCCTGTGGGATCGACCTCACTCCCGTGAGTTTTTATTACTTGATGCGACCCGGTGCACTTGCCGGTTAGATTGTGTGTTTGGAATTCGTTTCTCGTTTTCCGAAAATACACATCAAGTTTTTGGCGCCGTTGCCGGGGATTGATTAGATTGACAATGATTAAGTGAGGTGGTGATCTAGATCAAGCACTTTTTCTTTTCTGTTTCTTTATTTTCGTTGCTAACCCGCTAACTGTTTGAATTTTTGCTTAAGCTAACTAATATTTCACTTCAGCCATGGATTGAAGTGTTATTGCCTTTCTGGTGTTGTGTGATTCTTATGTTTTGCTTGTATGTCAGATACAAGAAGAGAGATCCCTACCTTTCATGAAACTGACGAAAGAATCCTCCGAAGGCTAAGAAGAGAAGCAAGAAAAAAAAAGTTGCTGGAGAGGAAGAATCAGATGAAGAATATCATGAATTGGAGGAACACTCAACAAATCCAACAAATCCACCAGTGAGAATGGCCAACAACAATAGTCAACCCCAGAGGAGAGTCTTGGCTTCATATACACTTGCTAATCCAAGGCATTGTGGGAGTAGCATTCTTACCCCAAATGTCGATGCAAATAACTTTGAATTGAAGCCCCAACTCATCACCTTGGTGCAGAACAATTGTTCCTATGGAGGAGGCCCCTTGGAAGATCCAAACCAGCACCTATCCACCTTCCTGAGGATATGTAACATAGTGAAGACCAATGGTGTGCATCCTGACAGTTACAAATTGCTGCTATTTCCATTTTCCCTCAAAGACAAAGCCACTCAATGGTTGGAGTCTTTTCCAAGAGATAGCATCAACAACTGGGATGATCTAGTAACCAAGTTTCTTGCCAAGTTTTACCCACCTCAAAAAGTTATTAGATTGAAGACTGAAGTACAAACATTCACACAAATGGATGCTGAACCCTTGTATGAGGCATGGGAACGATACAAAGCTCTAATCAGGAAGTGCCCTCCTGAGATGTTTAATGAATGGGATAAACTCCAAAATTTCTATGAAGGACTGACAATGAAAGCTCAAGAGGCACTTGACTATTCAGCAGGAGGCTCAATGCAACTCATGAAGACAGCTGAAGAAGCTCAGAACCTCATTGACATGGTGGCTAACAACCAATATTTCTTTGGCCATCAGAGACAACACCAACCATCACTAAGGAAAGGAGTGTTAGAAATGGAAGGGGTTGACACCCTCCTAGCTCAAAACAAGATAATGCAGCAGCAGATTCAAGAACAATTTGAGCAGATGGCTAAAAAGATTGATAGTTTATAAGTTGCAGCAGTGAATACAAGCCAACCATCAACCACATGGGGACAAAATGAAGAAAACCAAGAAAATCAGCAGCAGGAACAACCTCAATATGTGCACAACCAAGGCTCATGCCAAAATGAGGTTTATGGTGACACCTACAATCCATCCTGGAAGAACCATCCAAATCTCAGATGGGGAGATAACCACACCCACAGCCAGCAACCGTGGTAGAAAAACTCAAACCAAAACAACTCAAGAAACACAACTTACTCAAACCACGACCAACAAAACGCTAATAATAATCAATACAAGAAACCACAAAATACATATCAACGACCCCACCACAATCCACAAACTCATCAAAATAGCATTTCCGCACCAACATCTAACCCCCAAAACTACCACACTACCCCTACAAATAACTTCCAGCAACCACATTCCACCCCCATCATACCACCAATAGATCATCATGAAAGTAGAATTTCAAGTCTTGAGGCAGCCATACAAGCAATTACTCAGTCCACTCAAAGCTTGGTCAAAATGCAAGAGAGAAATGAAGCTACCATGAAGAGCCTTGAACGACAAGTGGGACAATTGGCCAAACAAGCTGAACGGCCAACCAATGTTCTCCCAAGTGATACAATCTCCAATCCAAAGGACAAAGGAAAAGCTACAAAGTGGGAGGAGTGCAAAGCAATCATAGTGGGAAGTGAAAAGACTAGGGAGAAGGAAGCCATCAATCAAGAAGAACACAATAGAGAAGTTCCACAAGAAGAGACAGAAGAGAGAAGTGAAGAGGAGAGAAAGACCAAGAATGCAAAAAGCTCAAAGAAAGATGTGGACATCCTTGAAACACAGCTACAAGAGAAGAAGGAAGGGGTGAAGCCAGATGTCCCCAAACTTCCGTACCCTCAGAGGTTCAAAAAAGAAAACGAGGATAAGCAATACTCAAAATTCCTGGATATATTCAAGACTCTCAGCATCAATATTCCTTTCTTAGAAGCACTTGAACAGATGCCATTATATGCCAAATTTATGAAAGAAGTACTCACAACGAAAAGATCCCTGAAGGAAGGACAGATTGTTGAGATGACAAAGGAATGTAGTGATATCCTCCAAAGAGAGTTGCCAGAGAAGAAAGATGATCCTGGGAGTTTTTACATACCCTGCACCATAGGAAACATAACAATTGAGAAGTCATTTTGTGACCTCGGTGCAGGTATAAACTTGATGCCTTTGTCTCTAATGAGGAAACTTCAAATTTCTGAGCTGAAGTCCACACGAATAGTTCTCCAAATGGCTGACAAATCCATTAAGCAAGCACTGGGAGTTGTGGAGAATGTGTTGGTAAAAGTGGGAAAATTCTTTCTCCCAGCTGATTTTGTCATCCTAGATATGGATGAAGACCCTAACACTCCCATCATCCTGGGGAGGCCTTTCCTGGCTACGGGCAGAGCATTGATAGATGTTGAAAAAGGAGAATTGTTGTTAAGAGTGCATGATGAGTATCTAGCATTCCATGTTTTTAAAATCCTGCATGAGCCTACTCAAGAAGAAGATTGTATGAAGGATAAGGCCAAGGATCAAAGCTTGAAGGAGGCATTCAATGAGTTAACTCCAAGACTTCTACATCCATGCTTGAAAGAAGTAGAGATGGTGCAACAGACCAAAGAAATCAAGGAGGAACTAGATCCAAAACCCCCAGATGAGAACCTCAACATTCCAGATAAAGAACCACCAAGGCATGAATCATCTCTTAAGAAAGAAGAGAAGAAGAAGAGGCCAAAAGGGTGGAAAAACAAGAAAATCTCCACTGAAGGCTTTTCACCAGGGGATAAAGTAATGTTAAACACCCAACCAATGAAGGTGTCCACACAATCATCTGAATGCTATACTGTAAATCGGATCCTTTCACTTGAACACCTAGAGATCATCAAAGAGGAGACCGGAAGAAAGTTCACAGTAAGAGGAGAAAAGCTGAGGCACTATGATTTTCAACCTCCTTGATCAAAAGAACAAGATGTCAAGCTAGTGACAATAAAAGAGCGCTTGTTGGGAGGCAACCCAACCTGAGGTAGTTTTCTTTTCATAGCTTTTTCAATAAAAATGTTGAATAATTGATATGTATTGCAAGGAGCTAAGTTTGGTGTTGCACACCAAAAACAACTTAAGGGAGAATGGAGGATTCTAAGTTTGGTGTTCCACGAAAACCTCATTCAAAAGCACATTCTAACTTCCTGCACATTGCTAGTTCCAAGCAATCAAACAGATTATTCAACCACTTAACTACTTTTTAGTCTTAACTTCATAACCTTTAGCAAGGACACAAGATTTTGCCTAGAGTTAACCTGCTGTACCCAGAGAAGTGGCAAGAAATTAAGTTTGGTGTTCCCACACCAAATTAAATCCACAAGCCACACTCAATTCATGCATACTAACTGGTCATCTAAGGGCTTGAGAAGCAAGCAACTTTTGAGAATTGTGCAGGGAATTCACCACCATTTGATGACACTATGCATCATAACTCAAAAGGGCACAACAGAAGGAAGGACAAAGGAACTGCAAACCAATAGGTTGTATTTACACTTAACTCTTGCTGTTGAAAAATGTTTTGACTTGTGTTTTGTTAAAGTGTTCATCTAATACAAGTAGAATCACTCTTAAAATAAGTAAGCTAGTCTATGTGTGTGCTTGTGTGTTTACTTTCACTGAACAAAAAGCATGTTTTGTCCCCTGCATCTTTAATTCAATAAAAGAAATGTTTGAAAGTGAAGTGAGATAGTTCTCTGTTAGATAGAAGTATAATAAAAGTAAGTGGTGGTTTGTGTGTGTGTGATTGTATAATAGCTCACTTTTAGTGAATAAAAGAACTAGGATGTCTTCTTCTAAGTATAAAGTGGCCTACTGTCTATAAATCTCAATCAAATAAAAATCCTTGGTTAGAAAGAAAAACAAAAAGAAAGAAAAAAGGGGAGAAAAAGAAACAGCCAAAGAGTGGCAGAACAAAAGAAAACAAAAAGAAACAAAGCTGGACACCAATAGCTTGAACCTTAGAATATATGCCTGTGGTGTCTTTGTATTAGGATCTGCTTGGACTACTAAGCTCTTTGAAGTGCATCAACACTCGGTGACTTGGGTTAACTAACCCGGGATCATCAGCTGAAAGTCCACTATCAAGAGCAACCTAACTACAAGGCATTTAGTAGCCCAAAGAGGTGCTGGGCATCAATGTTTTAAGAAGGAATGTGAGCCAAGTGTCTATAGTGAATAATGTGTCAAGTATAAAGAAAAGAAAATGAACTTGCTACACATGATACTCAAATAAAGCTTATGAACAAAATAATAGCCAAGGATAAAGGAATAATGAGAGGTCATAGCAGTATGTTACTTGAAGCTTGAAGGAGACTTTCTAGGCTTAAGAGTCAATAAAAAGTGAGTGTTTACATATGCACATAAAACTCCATGAACTACCAATAACACTCTACTAGCATGAACATCCTCTTCCATTTCATTCTTTTTTCTCAATAAATCTTTTCTTGCTTGGGGACAAGCAAGCTTTAAGTTTGGTGTTGTGATGACAAGTTATCTTAGCCTAGTTTCACTAGCCTTTTTCTTTTATTTTCAATTGATTTATGCACTTTCTTGAGCCATAAGCAAGCCAATTGGGTAGATTTTCATGCTTCCTTTGATTTAATCAACCATAGATGAATTAATGCAATTTCATGAGATTTTATGCTATAATTGTCACATATTATGAAAGAATGAATATCTCATGATTTTGAGCATAGCTTTGATGTGTTTGGTTGATTAATGATAGGTGAAGAAAGCTTGGAGAAAGGTTGAAGCAAGAAGGAATGGCTAGGAGGAAGAGAGGACAAAAAGTTTGAGCAAAAGTTTGCCTCAAACTTTAGCTCAAAATTTTGGAATAAGTGAAAATGAACCAGGGAGCAAAAAGCTGGACCAAAAGTTTGCCTCAAACTTTTGTGCAAACTTTTGGGCAAAAAGCTGGACCAAAAGTTTGCCTCAAACTTTTTGGCAAACTTTTGGTATCACAAATCAACACCCTGGAGAGCAAAAGTTTGCGCCAACGTTTGCCTCAAACTTTTTGGCAAACGTTGGCGCATGAACAACACACCCTGGAGAGCAAAAGTTTGCGCCAACGTTTGCCTCAAACTTTTTAGCAAACGTTGGCGCCATGAGTATGCAAGGGGAGGCCAACGTTTGAGCAAAAGTTTGACCCCAAACTTTTGCCCAAACGTTGGTATCAGCAAAATAGGGTGGCTGATGTGAAAAGTTTGAGTAAAAGTTTGCCTCAAACTTTTACTCAAACTTTTACTCAAGCTTTCATGATTCTAAACCCGGTTCAATTCGGTTCCTCTCCAAACTCCAAGAGCAATCAACCAAGGCCTCTATCAACCCAATTCCATCAAGAGAAAAGGCCCAATTGAAGGCTTGAAGACCATTTGAAGAAAGTGTATAAATAGCATAGGATTTAAGTTTTCATGAGCTTTTCTTTTCGGTTTTGACTAGTACACTTAGTAGAGAGCTCACTTTACAATTTCTTGGCATTGTTGTTCTAATTCAAGAGAGTTTTGGGAGGAGAATTGATTTCTCTTCTTCCTTATTCTTGATTGAATATTCTTTACTTTTCTTGCTTCGGATCTTGGGTGGAGAATTGAAGAACTTCTACTTTAATCTCACCTTGGGATCTTGTTTAATTCTCTGCTTAATTGAATTTCAGTTTCGGTTAATTGCTTCTTCGTCTATTTTCTTTGAAATTTACATTTCCTTTGCAATTGTTCTTGTTGGATCTAGGAAGGCATTGAGATCTAGACTTGGTTATCTAGTCTCTTGGGTCCTGAGATCTGAATTCCAATTTTACATCCTCTGTTTAATGCTTTTCAATCTCATTTACATTTCTGTTTTTAGATCCGATCCAATCCAAGTTATCTTCTCCTTCTCTGTTTGTTGCAATTTACTTTTCCTTGTTTAAATTCTGCAAATCCAATTCCCAATTCCCTTTACAATTCAAGCCATTTACATTTCTTGCAATTTAAGATTCTGCAATTTACATTTCTTGCGTTCTAAATTTTTGCCATTTAATTTCTTGTTCTTTAAGATTCAGCACTTTAAATTTCAGTTCTCTTTACTTTCATGCAATTTACATATTCCCTTTACTTTCTATGCAATTTAAATTCTGCAAATCACAAATCTCTCAACCAAATCTTGATTCGCTTGACTAAATCAACCACTAAACTAAAATTGCTCAATCCTTCAATCCCTGTGGGATCGACCTCACTCCCGAGAGTTTTTATTACTTGATGCGACCCGGTGCACTTGCCGGTTAGATTTGTGTGTTTGGAATTCGTTTCTCATTTTCCGAAAATACACATCAATATGCTCGGACCGGTTATCTTCGCAACCGGATTTTGAGTCTTGATATTCCCGTTGTTGACACTCCTTTTTGTATATATATAATCTCGCGTTAGCTTATCCCTGTTCGTTACGTTATCGATCGGAGTGTTGCGCTTTTCGAGTTACGATTTTTGTTTACCCCTTTTTCTTCGAAGGCTCCTAGTTATAAACATCATTCATACTACTATACGTACTAAATTTTTATTTTAGAGGTCGTAATACCTTGCCATCTCTGAATTATGACTTAAGCATAAGACTCTGTATGGTGGGGTGTTACAGACCCTTAGCGTTGTCGAGCTTCTTTTGTAAGGCATGTAAAATAACTTTGTTTGCAGTTTCTGCTAATCCATTTGTTTGTGTATGTTCTACAGAAGAAAAGTGTTGTTTGATTTTCAAATTCTGCAAAAAAGAGATAAATTTGTTATCGGCAAACTGGCGATCATTATCGGTGATATTTGTGCCGAGGTATGCCGAAGCGACAGATAATATTTTTCCAAACAAAGGAAATCATTTGTTATGGTGTTATTTTTGCTAAGGGTTGGGCCTCTATCCATTTTGAAAAGTAATCAATTGTAACTATCAGAAACTTTACCTGTCTACGTGCTAAAGGGAAGAGCCGAGTATATCGAGCCCCCATTGGTTGAATGGCCAACTTACTTCCGAGCTGTGGAGAACTTCGGCTAGTAAGTGTGCGATCGGTTCGTGCTTTTGGCAATTTGCGCACTTTTTGACTTTTTCAGTGCAATCTCGCGACAGTGTTGGCAGAAAAAACCTACTCAGAGTATTTTGGAAAATAAGCTCCGAGCTCCAACATGTATCCAACAGATGCCCTTGTGAGCTTCAGCGAGTGCGAGCTCTGCCTCGGTCCTGGAAAGGCACTTTTACAAAGGTCGAGAGAAACTTCGCCTATATAAAGAGTTGTTGTATATGGTAAAGAAGAATGCTTGATGCCAGAATTTCCGAACATTGCAGTGCCATGTGGGATAATTCCGGACTTAATGTACTCTATATAAGGAGTCCGCTAATCTTCATCCTGTGCTAAATTCAAAACTTCGGTTAGAGTCACACCTGGAAAGTGGAGTGTAGATTAGTAACGAGAAGAAGTAGGTGTTTGTGAGCTTGCGAGCTTTGACAAGATATCAGCTCGGTGATTGTGTTCCTGAGGTATGTGAAGGATTTCAAACTTTGTAAAATTTGAAATCAATTATCAAGATATTTTGCTAATAAGGGATCTTTAACTTGAAATAGGTTATTTACCTACCGTACAATTAGCAAGGAATCACAGTATACATTGAGTTCGGAGATGTTTAAGTCGGTTGCTAGTTTTTGGCCGGCAATCAGTGCTTCGTATTCATTTTGGATGTTACTTATTTTGAATGAAAGGTGCAAAGATTGTTCTAATACAAAACCATTGCTGTCTTCATGTAGAACTCCGGTACCGCACCCTTGGGGATTGGAGGCCCCGTCCACATAAAGGGTCCATTCTGTTGAGTGGTCCTCCGAACTCGGAGCAATAAACTCGGCTATAAAGTCTGCAAGGTGCTGGGATTTGATTGGCCCTCTACTCTGGTATCTGATGTCAAATTCAGAGAGCTTGACCGACCATTTTATAAGTCGGATAGCCAACTCTGGTTTGTGTAACACCTGTCTCAAAGGTTGATCAGTTCTGATGTGGATGGTATGACTCTGAAAATATGGCCGAAAACGCCGAGCTGAGAAGATCAATGCTAGAGCTAATTTCTCAATTTTTGGGTAGCAAAGCCCGGAGTTCTGTAGAGACTTACTGAAGTAAATTGGTTGTTGCATTTTTTGTCTCTCTGTGACAAGGACAGAACTTATTACCCAGTCAGTAACAAATAAATATAAGTAAAGCTCGTCCTCTTGAAAGGGATTTTGTAAAATCGGAGGTTTTGAAAGGATGGGTTTATACTTGAAAAAGCATTTTTGCATTCTTCAGTCCAAGTAAAATTGTTTTTCCTTTTTAATGTTTGAAAAAAGCAGAAAGATTTGGATGCTAAACATGGTAAAAATCTAGATAAGGCATCAAGTCTCCCTGTTAGACGCTGGACCTCTTTGATTGTCTGTGGACATATCATGTCTAATACGGCTCAGCATTTCTCAGAATTAGCTTCTATTCCTCGATTTGTAAGCAAAAATCCGAGGAATTTGCCTCCCTGCACTCCAAAAGCGCACTTTTTTGGGTTTAGCCTCATGTTATATCGTCGTATTTGATTGAATATTTCCAAAAGGCCATTGAGATGATCATCGCCGAGCTTTGTTTTTGCGACCATGTCATCAACATAGACTTCCAGGTTTCTGCCGATCTGGTTTGCAAATATTTTATCCATGAGCTGTTGATATGAGGCACCTACATTCTTCAGTCCAAAAGGCAAAACCTTATAACAGTAATTTCCAAATTCAGTAATGAATCCGGTTTTATTTTATTCAGAGGGATGCATTAAAATCTGGTTATAACCAGAATAGGCATCCATGAAACTCAAGGTTTTATAACCTGAAGCGTTATCTACTAAACAATCAATAGAGGGTAAGGGATAAGCATCTTTTGGGCATGCGTTGTTGAGATCTGTGAAATCAACACACATGCACCATTTACCATTGTTTTTTTTTTACCATGACCATATTTGCCAGCCATGTTGTGAATTGAATTTCTTTGATGAACCCGGCACTTATTAATTTTTTTAGCCTCCTGATGATGGCCTAAAGTGGGTTTGGAATTTCTCTCAAAATAGAATTTCTCTGTTGCAAGTACAGTCCAAGCCCAACAATTGACCATCAATCAAAGTTTAATTCAAAGATATCACAATCAACACAAAATAACAGGGAGTTTTGAATTCTGGGTCGTTCTCCCTAGGAATTGCAATGAAATGCTCAATTATTGGCTATGAGGGAATGGGGGTTGATGGCAAGAGGCAAGAAATATAAATAGCAAGAAGGTAAATAAGCATGCAATGACTTAAAGATCAAAAGCAATTAAACTCAACACAATTAATCAAGAGAAAGCAAAATTCAAATGCTAAGAAACCTCTTGGCAAGGATTGAGAGTTAAGGTTACCTATCCTGGCCATTGACCACAAACATATGATGATTATGAAGAGTTAATCCTACTTAGTTAATCCTAATATCGAGGATAAGTAAAATAGGCATAATTAATCTCAATTCATAAGTCATAATCAACTCACTAATTAACTTAGTGAAAGACTAGCATCAATGGAAATCAAATCAACTAACTACCCTAATGTATCAAGCAAGAATGGACATTAATGACTCAAGGTCACCAAAGTCCTCAATTCCATGCCAAGAGTGTGGAAAACTATACTAAAACTAAGCAAAGTATTTTATCAAACATTTGGTGTGCATGCAAATAAAAGCATATTAAATTGCAATAAAAATAAAAGCTAAAGCTACCAAATGCAAGAATAATAATAGCAACTCAATTAAATAACAATAAACATAAAAACATCAAATTGCATTAAATAAAAATTAAAATCAATAAAGGTTCATGAACATAAAAGTGACAAAATGGAGAAAATAACAAAATAAATGAAGAGGATCAAGACAAGAAAGCATGAAAACATAAATGAAACTACATTAAAACAAGAATTAAAGACTGAAATTAAAGAGAAATTAAGCTAGAAACTCTAAATTCTAGAGAGAAGGGGGAGCTTCTCTCTCTAGAAAGTGACCTACAACATGATAAAAACTAAACCTAATTGCTCTCCCCTTGTTTCCTCTTGAATTAGGGTTGAAATAGCTTCAGAAATGACTTGGATTGAGTTTTTGGGGTCCAAAATTCGCTTCCAACATTTTGCATTTAATGATGTCACGTGTTGGGACCTGTACGTACTCACGGGTGTGTGCGTACGCATGGGTGTGTGCGTACACACACTTGCTAATTTTCATTACGTGTGTACGCACAAATGTGTGCATACGCACACCCAAACTCCATGTCCACTATAGACATATGCATATCATTTTGAAGCCCCTCATAATAGCTTTCCAATGCCGCTGGAACCGCGTCATTTGGACCGCTATAGCTCAAGTTATGATCAATTTAGTACCGAGAGGTTAGGATTGACAACTTTACAAATCCTTCATTTCTTGAATTCTCCCATTTTGTATGCTTTTCTCTCCTCACTTCTTCAATTTATATTTGCCTTCAAAACCTTAAATCACTCAACAAATACATCAAGGCATCAAATGGAATTAAAGTGAATAAAATTTAGCAATTTTAGGGTCTAAAAAGCATATTTTCACTTTTAAGCACAATCTAGGGAGAATTTACAAAACCATGCTATTTCATTGAATAAATATAGGAAAAGTTGATAAAATCCACCCAATTAGAGCAAATAAATACCATAAAATGTGGATTTATCACATTCCCATACTTAAACAATAGCATGTCCTCATGCTAAACTCAAGAAAGAAACAAGAAACGGGTATTACATTTATTCAAATCAAGGAAACTACCTATATGCAATCTATCTAAATGAATGCAACTACTTAGTCAAAATAAATCAATTTTCAAGAATACATATATAAACATAAGGGATAAAGCAATCAAATTAAATCCATAATTGAATTGAGTTATTGAAAAGAATTTATAACTTGCAAGATAAGAAATAGTAACCGATGGAAACATAGAATTGAGCAATCGAACCCTCACCGGATGTGTATACACTCTAATCGCTCAAGTGCTTAGGGTTGATTCACTCAATTGTCTTCTAATCAAGCTTTCTAACATTTATTTTTCATCTAACAGTCAACAATTATTCAATGTATGCATACAAATATCATGAGAACTTTTCATAGGTTGTAATGGGGCTAGGGTTAAGGTAAGGATGCATATGGTCAAGTGAGCTTGAAATTTGAATCTTTGATTAACTAAAGCTCTCACCTAACACACATAACAACCTATACAATTCAAATGCAAACTTAACTACCCATTATTCACTTTTTCACACACTCATGCATTCTTTTCAATTCACATCTCATATGCATTGTTCTTATTACTTTTCCTTGAGCTATTTTGTCCCCCTCCCCTTTTTTATTTTCCTTTTTTCTTTTTTTATATTAATTTTTTTCAACCTAAAATATGTACAAGAGCATCAATGCATATGGTTTAAACATTTAATGATGAGTATGTACCCAATTCCCAATATCTTTAACAAAGAAATACAACAATACACCCTTATATCAACCAATGTTCTCAAGCTTCCCCACACTTAAATCATACACACTCTCACTAGCCTAAGCTAATCAAAGATCCAAATAAAGGACATTTATTATTTTTCACTTAGGGGTAGTGATGTGCTAAAATTAAGAACAAAATGGGATTAAAATAGGCTCAAAGTTAGTTAATAAAGGAAGATAAAAAAGTCGGGTATTTGGGTAAGTGAGTTAAATGAAATGATGGCCTCAATCATATAAATGTATATATACATCAAACAATGGACATAAAGAATCAAACAAATCAAAGATTCCAAGCATAAAAAGAGAATAACACACACAAGAATGAAATAGTGGTTAACATGGTGTAACCACACAATTAGGCTCAAAACTCACATGCTTATGTGTTCTTAGCTCAAAAACATATTCCACAATATAGTCCAAGCAAGTTTCAATGAAACAAATATCAACTCAAATCAATTAGGATATCAATGCCCTATAGATAAATTTATTGGAAGATTTTCATTATTTTGACTAATCTTATTACATATATGAAAATAAATGTAATAAACTAAGAAAAAAAATGCAAATAGATCTCAAAATATATGTAAACCAAGAAGGAAAATGCAACTAAGAATTCAAAAAGAATGTGAAAGTGTTTGGGATTAGAACTTTTTACCGAAGATTGCCAATCGGTGATGACCTCCCCACACTTAAAAGTTTGCACGGTCCTCCGTGCATTCAAAGGTGAGCATGGGGGTACGGCAACTATCCGGGTTGCCACCTTCAGCTGGTGGATCAACCGGCTGCTGTGTGTTCTTTTTCCCGCGTTTCTTGTCGCTAATGGTACATCATCCATGAAAAATAGAAAACAGGATGGCAGTACAAGTAAATACAAAAGCAAGGAAGTATAGATTGTTGGAATGAGGTGATGAATCACTAAAATGAGTGAGTGAATAATTTTTTTTTGACATAAAGGAAACAAGTGTGTGAATTCTAAGTTGCACGGTTTAGAACACACACACTAGCAAAGAAAGCTATGTCACCATAATACACAAGAAGTATGCACTTCACTCATTCTAGTGTGCTTGAAATACTTTAAAAGAAACTTGAATGTTAAGATAAACAAACAAGTACACTAGGAGCATAAAATCATTCAAGTAATAATCAAGCAATTGTGAATTGGATAATGAAGAAAAGTTTGTTTGCAACACCTAAATAACATAAAGTAGAAAACATGGCAAGCATGGTCCACAAAGCTTAAAAAAAGCTCAAAAAATGCTATTAGGTAAGCTCTTTGATCCAATTTCACAATTCCTTAATTCAATGCATCAACTAGGTGACGTAAATAAAAATGAATCAAAGCAAGCATCACCTAACAAAAAATGTATTAACTAAAAACAAATTGCCTAATGATAGATAATGAAATCAAATCATATGGTGGCCAAAATATACAATTCAGAAATCCAAAACCATTCTCAAAGGCAATGTTATTAGTACTTGGTATGTACAAAATTAAACATGAAGAACTCAATACCAAGCAACAATTCATAACCTCAACAAAGAATTCCAACAATAAACATTTATAACAATGATGCTAAAATAGCATCCAATCAATAATCAGTAGCAATATCCCAATAGAATCAGCAAATCAAAGTAATAATCCAACAGTTAGCACCAAAATAGAAAATTAAACTAACAAACTAACTAAATACTAATTAACTAACTAACTAACTGACTGACTAAAGGAGAGGATGGTGGGTGGGAAATGATAGTGGTGGATGGTGGTTGGTGGAGAGAAAGAAGAGAAGAGAGGAGAAAAGAAGAAAAGAAATAAAGATAGGAGAAGAAAAGAAGTAGGGTGGTGTGAGAAGAGAGTTGTGCGTACGCACACAAGTCCATGCGTGCGCACAAAAGGTGTAAAATGGGAGTTGTGCGCACGCATAAAAGTTTGCGAGCACTCCCAGCAGAAGGTGAAAATAGGTGCGTACACACAACAAGATGACTTTTTTTTTAAGAATATGAAACATCAAAATTTGACATCTGTGGTACGCACACAGGTCCGTGCGTACGCACATAAGGCGAAAACAAAGGAGACACAAACGCACAAGGGTATGCGAGCGCTCCGAACAGACGGGGTATTAATGAGTGTGCATATGCACAGCTAAGTGTACGCACAGATTGCAGATTTTGGGGTGTGTGCGTACACACAGGTGTGTGCGCACGCACATGCTGTATTTTTTCCAAAAAATTTTCTTCAACTCTAAGGTACCAAACTTGAGCTCAACAAAGGGTTTCAACCCCAAAACACCCAGAATTTCACACCCACATAATCCAAACTAAGCTTGAAATTAAATTAAACCCTAGCCATTTAAAAGAAACAAAATGCAATGAATTGAAATTATGAACAAAGAGAGGGTAAGAAAGATGTTACCATGGTGGGGTGTCTCCCACCTAGAACTTTTGTTCATTGTCCTTAAGTTGGACAATTGAATGAAGCTTTTGCTATGGTAGCTTGTGACTGAACTCTTCGTTGAATCCCCACCAAGGTTTGCATCTCCAATAGCCTATGGGATCCCAAGCTTTATACACCCGATCTTTTTGTTGACTCATGTGATTCCATCCGGGTGGCAAGCAATTAGAACTCTCACTTAAACGCCCAAACATCCTCTGAGATTCATCCAGTTGAAAATTACACCAACCATTGAAACCAATCTTCAAAGGTTCAACCTTAATGAACCTAGAGTCGTGCTTCCAACCACTACCTAACTCCCTCTTACTTTCCAATCCACAAAGATTCCTAAGTTGTCTATTATTTTCAATCCAACCATATTCAAGTGGGACAATGAAGCTCAAGGTTAATAATTTAACCCACTTAATTGGAGGGGTAGATGGTACTTCTTGTATGATCTCCACCTCTTGACAAGCTTGATCAAGCTTGTTTCCTTGTTCATGTTCTTCAAACTCTTCAACCCATTCTTCTAATTCCTTGATCTCAACCTCCTCCTCTTGCAACTCATGCTTTAATTCCTCTTATTTTCCTTGTAGTTCCAAGCTCTCTTCCACTCCACATGCTTCAATTGAAGTTGATTCTTGATGAGCAGATAATTTATACGCTTTTTGGCATTGTTTTTACATAGTTTTTAGTATGATTTAGTTAGTTTTTAGTATATTTTTATTAGTTTTTAAATAAAAATCACATTTTTGGACTTTGAAGGACTGCAGATGCTGTTGGATTCTGACCTCCCTGCACTCAAAGTGGATTTTCTGAAGCTATAGAAGTCCAAATGGCGCGCTCTCAATTTCTTTGGAAAGTAGACATCCAGGGCTTTCCAGAAATATATAATAGTCTATACTTTGCCCGAGTTTAGATGATGTAAACTGGCGTTCAACGCCAGCTTTCTGCCCTATTCTGGAGTTAAACGCCAGAAATAAGTTGCAAAGCAGAGTTAAACGTCAGAAATAGGTTACAAACTGGCGTTCAACTCCAAGGAAGATCTCTACATATGAAAGCTTCAATTCTCAGCCCAAGCACACACCAAGTGGGTCCGGAAGTGGATTTATGCATCAATTACTCATTTCTGTAAACTCTAGTTACTAGTTTAGTATAAAAACTACTTTTAGTGATTTATTACACATCTCTGGAACACATTATGTAATTTTTACGTTCTGAGACCTCCATGGGAGGCTGGCCACTCGGTCATGTCTACCCTATTTTCACTTATGTATTTTCAATGGTAGAGTTTCTACACACCAGAGATTAAGGTGTGGAGCTCTGCTGTTCCTCATGAATTAATGCAAAGTACTATTGTTTTTCTATTCAACTCAAGCCTATTTCTTCTCTAAGATATTCATGCGCACACAAGAACATGATAAATGTGATGATTATGTGACGCTCATCACCATTCACACTTATGAACGCGTACCTGACAAACACTTCCGTTCTACATGAAAGCAAGCTTGAATGCATATCTCTTAGCCTCCTGATCTACGATCAGAGTCTTCGTGGTATAGGCTAGAATTATTAGCGGCCATTCTTGAGATCCGAAAAGTCTAAACCTTGTCTGTGGTATTCCGAGTAGGATCTGGGAAGGGATGGCTGTGACAAGCTTCAAACTCGCGAGTGTAGGGCGTAGTGACAGACGCAAAAGGATAGTAAATCCTATTCCTACACGATCGAACCAACAGCTTATTAGTCGTGCGATGACAGCGCATTTGATGAAGGAGTATGAATGATTGGATGAAGACAGCAGGAAAGCAGAGGCTCAAAAGGAACACAAGCATCTCCATACGCTTATCTGAAATTCTCACCAATGAATTACATAAGTATCTCTATCCTATTTTATATTTTAATTATATTTTAATTATCAAATCTCCATAACCATTTGAATTTGCCTGACTGAGATTTACAAGGTGACCATAGCTTGCTTCAAGCCGACAATCTCCGTGGGATCGACCCTTACTCACGTAAGGTTTATTACTTGGACGACCCAGTGCACTTGCTGGTTAGTTGTGCGAAGTTGTGACAAAGAACTAAGATTATGAACGTGCATATTAAGTTTTTGACGCCGTTACCAAGGAATGAGCGATCACGATTTCGTGCACCAAGTTTTTGGCACCGTTGCCGGGGATTATTCGAGTTTGGACAACTGACGGTTCATCTTGTTGCTCAGATTAGGTAATTTTATTTTAATTTTAAGTTTTTGTTTTTATTTTTTCTAGTTTCGAAAAATTTTCAAAAAAAAATTTATTATGTTCTTCAGAATTTTTAAGAATGAATTGTAGAGTTTCATCATGATCTGTTGAAGCCTGGCTGGCTATAAAGCCATGTCTGAATTCCTTTGGACTGAGGCTTCCTCTTCACATGCTTGAACTATGTATGCTGAAGCTTGGCTGGCCATTGGCAATGTCTAGTATTTTGGACCGGAGCTTTCACTGAAAGCTTGGCTGGCTAGTAAGCCATGTCTAATTCCTGGACCGGAGTTTTAGACTAACATTGCAAGATTCCTGGAATTTCTATTAAAAATTTTGAAATCCTTATTTTTCTTTTTCAAAATAATTTTCCAAAAAAAAATTTTATAAAATCATAAAACCAAAAATAATTTTGTGTTTCTTGTTTGAGTCTAGTGTCAAATTTTAAGTTTGGTGTCAATTGCATCTTTTTAATTTTTCTTTAAAATTTTTGAAAACTCATGCATGTGTTCTTCATGATCTTCAAGTTGTTCTTGATGATTTCTTTGTTTTGATCTTTGCATTTCCTTGTTTTGTGTCTTTTCTTGTTTCTCATATGCATTTTTGAATTGTTAGTGTCTCAACATTAAAAATTTTTAAGTTTGGTGTCTTGCATGCTTTTCTTTTCTTAAAAATTTTCAAAAACATGTTCTTGATGTTCATCTTGACATTCAAAGTGTTCTTGGTGTTCATCTTGATATTCAAAGTGTTCTTGCATGCATTCATTATTTTGATTTTGAATTCTCATGTTTTGAGTCTTTTCATTGTTTTTCTCTTTCATCATTAAAATTAAAAAATCAAAAAAATATCTTTCCCATATTCTCTCATAAATTTTCGAAAATTTGGTTTGATTTAGTCAAAAAGTTTTTAAATTTAATTGTTTCTTATGAGTCAAATCAAATTTTCAATTTAAAAATTCTATCTTTTTCAAATCTTTTTCAAAAAAAATCAAATCTTTTTCATATTTTTCGAAATTTTCAAAATTTATTTTCAAAATCATTTTCTTATTTCTATTTCATATTTTCAAAATTAATGCTAACAATTAATGTGATTGATTCAAAAATTTTAAGTTTGTTACTTGCCTAGTAAGAAAGGTTCACTCCCTAAATTTTAAAATCATATCTTTTTGTTTCTTGTTAGTAAAGTAATCAACTTTAATTTTCAAAATCAAATCTTTTAAAATTTCTTTTTCAAATCTTTTTCAAAATAAAGTTCAATCACATCTTTTTCAAAATCAATTTCAAAATCTTTTCTAACTTCTTACCCTTTCAAATTTGATTTTCAAATCTTTTTCAATTAACCACTTAACTTTTTGTTTGATTTTAAAAGTTTACTATTTCAATCATATCTTTTTCAAAACCACCTAACTACTTTTCTCTCTCTTATTTTCGAAACTCCCCTATCCCTTTTTCAAAAATTCCTTTTAATTAACTAATTATTTTAAATTTTAATTTCAAATTTTATTCCTTTTCATATTTTCGAATTCTAACTAATAATTAAAATAAAAATAAAAATATTTTTCTTTTATTTTAATTTAAATTCGAATTTCTCTATTCTCCTTCTTCTCCTTCTCTTCTTCTACTCACATAAAAGAATCTCTATACTGTGACATAGAGGATTCCATATTTTCTTTTCTGTTCTCTTCTTTTTCATATGAGCAGGAACAAGGATAAGAACATTCTTGTTGAAGCTGATCCTGAACCTGAAAGGATTCTGAAGAGGAAGCTAAGGGAAGCTAAAGCACAACTCTTTGGAGAAAATCTGACACAAATTTTCGAAAAAGAAGGAGATATAGCCGAAAATAATAACAATGCAAGGAAGATGCTTGGTGACTTTACTGCACCAAATTCCAACATACATGGAAGAAGCATCTCAATCCCTGCCATTGGAGCAAACAATTTTGAGCTAACGCCTCAATTAGTTTCTGTAATGCAACAGAGTTGCAAGTTTCATGGACTTCCATCAGAAGATTTTTTTCATTTCTTAACTGAATTCTTACAGATCTGTGATACTGTTAAGACCAATGGGGTTGATCCCGAGGTCTATAGGCTCATGCTTTTCCCGTTTGCTGTAAGAGACAGAGCTAGAATATGGTTGGACTCTCAACCTAAAGATAGCCTGAACTCTTGGAATAAGCTGGTCACGGCTTTCTTAGCCAAGTTCTTTCTTCCTCAAAAGCTTAGCAAGTTTAGAGTGGATGTTCAAACCTTCAAACAGAAAGAAGGTGAATCCCTCTATGAAGCTTGGGAGAGATACAAGCAACTGACCAAAAAGTGTCCTTCTGACATGCTATCAGAATGGACCATCCTGGATATATTCTATGATGGTCTGTCTGAATTATCAAAGATGTCATTGGACCGTTCTACAAGTGGATCCATTCACCTAAAGAAAACGCCTGTAGAAACTCAGGAACTCATTGACATGGTTGCAAATAACCAGTTCATGTACACTTCTGAAAGGAATCCTGTGAGTAATGGGACGCCTCAGAGGAAGGAAGTTCTTGAACTTGATACTCTGAATGCCATATTGGCTCAGAATAAAATATTGACTCAGCAAGTCAATATGATTTTTCAGAGTCTGAATGGATTGCAAGATGCATCCAACAGTACTAAAGAGGCATCTTCTGAAGAAGAAGCTAATGATCCTGAGGACCTTGCAATAGCAGTGGTGAATTACATGGGTGAACTCTATGGAAACACCTATAACCCCTCATGGAGAAATCATCCAAATTTCTCATCGAAGTATCAACAAAAGCCTCAACAAGGCTTTAATAATGGTGGAAGAAACAGGTTTAGCAATAGCAAGCCTTTCCCATCATCCACTCAGCAACAGACAGAGAATTTTGAGCAGAATCCATCTAGCTTAGCAAATATAGTCTCTCATCTATCTAAGGCCACTCTAAGTTTCATGAATGAAACAAGGTCCTCCGTAAGAAATTTGGAGGCAAAAGTGGGCCAGCTGAGTAAAAGAGTCACTGAAACTCCTCCTAGTACTCTCCCAAGCAATACAGAAGAGAATCCAAAAAGAGAGTGCAAGGCCATAACCTTACTTGGCGTGGCCGAACCCAAAGAGGAGGAGGAGGACGTGAATCCTAGTGAGGAAGACTTCCTGGGACGTTCAGTGACCAATAAGGAGTTTCCCTTTGAGGAGCCAAAGGAATCTGAGGCTCCTCTAGAGACCATAGAGATTTCATTGAACCTCCTTTTACCATTCATGAGCTCTGATGACTATTCATCTTCTGAAGAAGATGAAGACATTGTTCAAGGGCAAGTTGCCCAGTATTCAGGAGCAATCATGAAGCTGAATACCAAGCTATTTGGTAATGAGACTTGGGAGGATGAGCCTCCATTGCTCATTAATGAACTAAATATCTGGGTTCAGCACACCTTGCCTCAAAAGAAATAGGATCCTAGTAAATTTCTAATTCCCTGTAACATAGGCACCATGACCTTTGAGAAGGCTCTGTGTGACCTGGGGTCAGGAATAAACTTAATGCCACTCTCTGTAATGGAGAAATTGGGAATCTTTGAGGTTCAGGCTGTCAAGTTCTCATTAGAGATGGCAGACAAATCCATGAAACAGGCCTATGAATTAGTAGAGGACGTGTTAGTAAAGGTTGAAGGCCATTTACATCCCTGCTGATTTCATAATCCTAGACACTGGGAAGGATGAGGATGAATCCATCATCCTTAGAAGACCCTTCCTAGCCACAGCAAAAGCTGTGATTGATGTGGACAGAGGAGAGTTGGTCCTTCAACTGAATGAGGACTACATTGTATTTAAAACTCAAGGTTCTCCTTCTGTAACCATGGAAAGGAAGCATGAAAAGCTTCTCTCACTGCAGAGTCAACCAAGGCCCCCACAGTTAAACTCTAAGTTTGGTGTTGGGAGGTCCCAACATTGCTCTGAACATCTATGAGGCTCCATGAAAGCTCACTGTCAAGCTATTGACATTAAAGAAGCGCTTGTTGGGAGGCAACCCAATGTTATTTAATTATATCTATTTATTTTCCATTGCTATTTTATTCTTTTTTAGCTTGATGATCATGTGGAGTCACAAAAACTACTGAAAAATCAAAAACAGAATGAAAAATAGCATTGAAAACAGCACACCCTGGAGGAAGAGCATTCTTGCGTTTAAACGCTAGAAACAAGCATCTGTCTGGCGTTTAACACCAGAAACAAGCACCAAGCTGGCGTTTAATGCCAGAAACAAGCATCAACCCGGTGTTAAACGCCAGAAACAGGCTACATTTGGGCGTTTAACGTCAAAAACAGGCAGCAAGCTGGCGTTTAACGCCAGACATGCATTCTAAGGGCATTTTGCACGCCTAAATGGTGCAAGGATGAGAAATCCTTGACACCTCAAGATCTGTGGACCCCACAGGATCCCCACCTACTCCACCCTCTCTCTCCCCCTCCATTTTCTCCATTTTCTTCTTTTTCCCCTTCTTTCTTTCTTCTTTTGCTCGAGGACGAGCAGACCTTTTAAGTTTGGTCTGGTAAAAGCATTGCTTTTTGTTTTTCCATAACTATTTACGGCACCTAAGGCCGGAGAAACCTCTAAAAAGAGGAAAGGGAAGACAAAAGCTTCCACCTCCGAGTCATGGGCGATGGAGAGATTCATCTCAAAGGTCCATAGCTCAGTAGTAGAGCATTTGACTGCACAACAAGAGAGCCCATTCATGGACCTCAACAAGATCATGAGGAATTCCCTCACCAAGAAATCTCTGAGATACCTCAAGGGATACATTTTCCTCCACACAACTATTGGGAGCAACTAAGGATAGGAGCACCAAAATCACTAGGGATGAAGCAACAAAGGTAAGGAAGAGACATAGAGGAACTCAAGAGCACCATTGGTTCTTCAAGAAGAGGAAGACGCCACCTTCACTAAGGTGGACCCGTTCCTTAATCTCCTTGTTCTTATTTTCCTGTTTTTCGATTTTTGAGCCTTATGTTTTATTTATGTTTGTGTCTTTACTATATGATCATTAGTGTTTAAGTGTCTATGTTTTAAAGTTATGAATGTCCTATGAATCCATCACCTTTCTTAAATGAAAAATGTTTTTAATCACAAAAGAACAAGAAGTACATGGTTTCGAATTCATCCCTGAAATTAGTTTAATTATTTTGATGTGGTGATAATACTTTTTATTTTCTGAATGAATGCTTGAACAGTGCATATGTCTTTTGATATTGTTGTTTATGAATGTTAAATATGTTGGCTCTTGAAAGAATGATGAAAATGAGAAATGTTATTTGATAATCTGAAAAATCATAAAATTGTTTTTTGAAGCAAGAAAAAGCAGTGAATACAAAAGCTTGCGGAAAAAAAAAAGAAAAGAAAAATGGCGAAAAAAAGAAAAAAGAAAAAAAAAGAGAAAGAAAAAGAAAAAGCAAGCAGAAAAAGCCAAAAGCTCTTTAAACCAAAAGGCAAGAGCAAAAAACCAAAAGCCCTTAAAACCAAAAGGCAAGGGTAAAAAGGATCCAAGGCTTTGAGCATTAGTGGATAGGAGGGCCTAAAGGAATAAAATCCTGGCCTAAGCGGCTAAAACCAACCTGTCCCTAACCATGTGCTTGTGGCGTGAATGTGTCAAGTGAAAACTTGAGACTGAGCGGTTAAAGTCGAGGTCCAAAGCAAAAACAGAGTGTGCTTAAGAACCCTGGACACCTCTAATTGGGGACTCTAGCAAAGTTGAGTCACAATCTGAAAAGGTTCACCCAGTTATGTGTCTGTGGCATGTATGTATCCGGTGGTAATACTGGAAAACAAAGTGCTTAGGGCCACGGCCAAGACTCATAAAGTAGCTGTGTTCAAGAAATCAAACATACTGAACTAGGAAAATCAATAACACTATCTAAATTCTAAGTTCCTATAGATGCCAATCATTCTGAACTTCAATGAATTAAGTGAGATGCCAAAACTATTCAGAGGCAAAAAGCTACTAGTCCCGCTCATCTAATTGGAGCTAAGTTTCATTGATATTTGGAATTTATAGTATATTCTCTTCTTTTTATCCTATTTGATTTTCAGTTCCTTGGGGACAAGCAACAATTTAAGTTTGGTGTTGTCATGAGCGGATAATTTATACGCTTTTTGGCATTGTTTTTACATAGTTTTTAGTATGATTTAGTTAGTTTTTAGTATATTTTTATTAGTTTTTAAATAAAAATCACATTTCTGAACTTTACTATGAGTTTGTGTATTTTTTTGTGATTTCAGTATTTTTTGGCTGAAATTGAGGGACTTGAGCAAAAATCTTATTCAGAGGCTGAAGAAGGACTGCAGATGCTGTTGGATTCTGACCTCCCTGCACTCAAAGTGGCTTTTCTGGAGCTACAGAAGACCAAATGGCGCGCTCTCAATTGCTTTGGAAAGTAGACATCCAGGGCTTTCCAGCAATATATAATAGTCCATATTTTGCTAAAGTTTAGATGACGCAAACTGGCGTTCAACGCCAGCTTTCTGCCCTATTCTGGAGTTAAATGCCAGAAACAGTTTACAAAGCAGAGATAAACGCCAGAAACAGGTTACAAACTGGTGTTCAACTCCAAGGAAGATCTCTACATATGAAAGCTTCAATGCTCAGCCCAAGCACACACCAAGTGGGCCCGAAAGTGGATTTCTGCATCAATTACTCATTTCTGTAAACTCTAGTTACTAGTTTAGTATAAAAACTACTTTTAGTGATTTATTATACATCTCTAGAACATATTATGTAACTTTTACGTTATGAGACCTCCATGGGAGGCTGGCCACTCGGCCATGTCTACCCTATTTTCACTTATGTATTTTCAACGGTAGAGTTTCTACACACCATAGATTAAGGTGTGGAGCTCTGCTGTTCCTCATGAATTAATGCAAAGTACTATTGTTTTTCTATTCAACGCAAGCCTATTTCTTCTCTAAGATATTCATTCGCACACAAGAACATGATGAATGTGATGATTATGTGACGCTCATCACCATTCTCACTTATGAACGCGTGCCTGACAAACACTTTCGTTCTACATGAAAGCAAGCTTGAATGCATATCTCTTAGCCTCCTGATCTACGACCAGAGTCTTCGTGGTATAGGCTAGAATTATTAGCGGCCATTCTTGAGATTCGGAAAGTCTAAGCCTTGTCTGTGGTATTCCGAGTAGGATCTGGGAAGGGATGGCTGTGACGAGCTTCAAACTCACGAATGTAGGGCGTAGTGACAGACGCAAAAGGATAGTAAATCCTATTCCTACACGATCGAGAACCAACAGCTGATTAGCCATGCGGTGACAGTGCATTTGGACCATTTTCACTGAGAGGACGGGAAGTAGCCATTGACAACGGTGATGCCCAACATACAGCTTACCATGGAAAGGAGTATGAATGGTTGGATGAAGACAGCAGGAAAGCAGAGGTTCAGAAGGAACACAAGCATCTCCATACGCTTATCTGAAATTCTCACCAATGAATTACATAAGTATCTCTATCCTATTTTATATTTTAATTATATTTTAATTATCAAATCTCCATAACCATTTGAATCCGCCTGACTGAGATTTACAAGGTGACCATAGCTTGCTTCAAGCCGACAATCTCCGTGGGATCGACCCTTACTCACGTAAGGTTTATTACTTGGACGACCCAGTGCACTTGCTGGTTAGTTGTGCGAAGTTATGACAAAGAACTAAGATTATGAACGTGCGTATTAAGTTTTTGACGCCGTTACCAAGGAATGAGCGATCACGATTTCATGCACCAATTCTTTACTTTCATCCATGGAAGTGCTTGAATTATTGGAAGAGATAGGGCTCCGACTAAGGTAGTCATGATGTTTTCTTGCCTCTTTTGGTACTCTTCTTGCTCATGAAGGAAGAAATGGAGTGCTTCCTCCGTCGAAGGTTGTGGGGAAAAAGGAGGTTCATCATGTGGGAGAAGGTCCTCATATGTTGAAGGTGGTTAATATTGATGAGAGTATTGAGGTAGTGTGGGGTATTAGTGTTGGAATTGTGGTGGTTCTAAGTGTGGTTCATAAGGCTATTCATGAGGTACATGGTGTGCAGAATCCCACACTTCCGCATAACTAAACCAGCAAGTGCACTGGGTCGTCCAAGTAATACCTGAGCGAGTCAGGGTCGATCCCACGAGGATTGTGGTTTAAAGTAAGCTATGGTTATCTTGTAGATCTTAGTTAAGCGGATCGAAGAGATAGGTATGTTGTTTAAATGCATAAAAGAAAATAAAGAGATCTTAACTAGGTTTATATGTTTACACTGATAAGAAGATGGTTAAGGCTTGGAGATACTTTGTTCTTCTGGATTAATTCTGGTTTTACTGTCTTCTTCAACTGTGAATGATTTCTTCTATGGCATGCTGTATGTGATCAACGCCGGTTGAGAGGTCGCCAATGCTCCTCCAGATCTGAACCCCAGGGTTAGTGTGGATCCATTCTAATTGAGGGTGAAGCTCCTGCAGTCCATTCTCCTTAATAATCCTACTCAAAATGCCACAGACAAGGTTGAATCTTCTGGATCAGAGAATATTGTGCCTTTGGGTTCTAGCCTCTACCAGAAAGACCCTAATCTCTCCATACCTCGGCTGAATTGGTGTCTCGACAAGTCCCCAACGAAATCGTGGATTAGCCGTCTAAGAGATGTATAATCAAGCTGGTAGTTCAATGCTTTCCAGTTACATAGTCACACGAACCCAAGAAGAACACGGGTCGTTGTCAGGCACGCGGTCATAGAATGAAGAACGAAGATACATCTTAGAATAGAGAATCAAACACAGATTGAAAAGAAACAGTAATACTTTTATTAATCCATAAAACTCAGCAGGGCTCCTCCAATCAAATTAGGAGGTTTAGAAACTCATACTGATAGAAAATACAATATGAAAAACGAAATATGCTGAAGAGATCCGATGATGATCGAATCTAATCCTTTAAATATTAAACTAATGACTAAGGATTACATAAAAAGGTAAAACAGTCTTTTAGTGCTAAAATCCACTTCTGGGACCCACCTGGTGAGTGTTTGGGCTAAGCTTTAATGAGATCCACGTGCTAGGAGGCCTCTAGGGCGTTGAATGCTGGCTAGGGGGTCCTTTATGGGCGTTGGATGACGGTCTCTTCTCCTTTGGGCGCTGGACACAAGAATATGGCAGGAGGCTGGTGTTGGACGCTAGTTTTGGGCCTTCAATTCTGAAGCAAAGTATAAACTATTATATATTTCTGGAAATCTATGGATGTTAGCTATCCATAGCCATTGAGAACGCTTCATTTGGACATCTGTAGCTCCAGAAAAGCTCTTCCGAGTGCAAGGAGGTCAGATCCGGACAGCATGTGCAGTGCTTTCTCTGTCTCTGAATCAGACTTTTGTTCTAGCTCCTCAATTTCAGCCAGAAAATACCTGAAATTGTATAAAAACACACAAACTCAAAGTAGAATCTAAAAATGTCAATTTTGCACTAAAACCTATTAAAACTTAATAAAACTTAAACAAAACATAATAAAAACTATATGAAAATGATGGCAAAAAGCGTATAAAATATCCACTTATCAGAACACCAAACTTAAACTATTGCTTGTCCCCAAGCAACTAGAAACAAAGTAGGATAAAAAGAAAAGTAAGATACAATAAATCTCAAAGTTTCCAATGAAGCTCAGTTTCAATTAGATGAGCGGGACTTAGTAGCTTTTTGCTTCTGAATAGTTTTGGCATCTCACTATCCATTGAAACTCAGAAGTGTTGGTCTCTTTGGGAACTTAGAATCCAGATAATATTATTGACTCTCCTAGTTTAGTTCTTTTTTATTCTTGAACACAGCTTTTAGAGTCTTGGTTGTGACCCTAAGCATTTTATTTTCCAATATTACCACCGGATACATAAATACCACAGACACTTTAACTGGGTGAACTCTTTCAGATTGTGATTCAGCTTTGCTAGAATCCCTAGATAGAGGTGTCCGGAGTTCTTAAGCACACTCTTTTTTCTTTGGACCACAACTTTAACTGCTCAGTCTCAAGCTTTTCACTTGACACCTTCACACCACAAGCATATGGTTAGGGACAACTTGGTTGAGCTGCTTAAGCCAGGATTTTATTCCTTATAGGCCCTCCTAATCATTGATGCTCAAAGCCTTGGACCCTTTTACTCTTGCCTTTTGGTTTAAAGGGTTATTGGCTTTTTGCTCTTGCCTTTTGGTTTAAAGAGCTATTGGCTTTTTCTGCTTTTTATTTCTTTTGCAACATTCTTTTTCTTTTTCTTTTTCTTTTTGATTCTTTTCTAGCTTCAAGAATCAATTTTTGGATTTTTTAGATTACCAATAATACTTTTTCTTTTTCATCATTCTTTCAAGAACCAACATTCTTAATTTCAATTTCAAATATGCACTTTTTATTCATACATTCAGAAAATGAAAGCAATACCACCACATCAAAATAATTGATTATTCTTATTATAAAACTCGAAAATTCATGCATCTCCAATTCTTCTAAACAATCACTATTTTATTCATGTTTAATGATGATAAGAGGAATATTTTATAGCTAATTGGAAAATAAAATTTAATTTTTATTAATGCTTATGCAACTCTTAAATTAAAAGATAATAATAAAATAAAATAAAAATAAAGACTTAAATACTACTACTGATCATGTAAACCTAAATATGGAAGACAGGAATTAGAATAACAGAAATATGAAAAATAGGAATTGGAATAGTCACAGGGCTGAAACTTAACAACATTCAGCTTGAGGGGCGCTGGGCTCTTCAAGGGAGAGTTTTTGGCGCTTCAATTCTTCTATCTCACGCCCTTACTTCTCTTGTTCCTTGATCAGTTTGCAAATCATGCTAGTCTGATCTTTCTGCTCCTCTCTTAGTTGATCCAAGGTGGTTTGCAAGTGCATCACATATGCTTTCAACTGATCACAGTATTCAATTGGAGGGATCTCTTGGGGAGGCTCAGGTGCCTTCCTTTTGGGATGATCCTCTGGTATCTTAGAGCTTTCCATCACCTGCTTGGTGATTGGGCTTTCCACTGGAATAAAATTGTCCACGTGGATCAGGACCTTAGCCTCTTGGCATAGGCGAAAGATAAGGTTTGGATAGGCCAACATGGCATGAGTAGACATCCTGTTTGCCAACTTGTACATCTCACGGGGGATTATTTGGTAGACTTCTACCTCATTCTCCATCATGATGCAGTAGACCATCACAACTCTCTAAATAGTGACTCCAGAGCGGTTACTGGTAGGGAGTACAGAACGTCCAATGAAGTCTAGCCATCCTCTAGCAATTGGCATGAGGTTCATTCTTTTCAGCTGGTTTGGCTTGCCTTTTGCATCCTCAATCCATTGAGTTTCAGGCAGGCAGATGTCCTCTAGGACTTGATCCAGCTTAGGATTGGCTACCACTCTTCTATTGTAGGAATTAGGGTCATTCCTTTGTAAGGGTAATTTAAAGATCTCTCTCACCCTATCCATATGAAAATAGATGATCTTACCCCTAACCATGGTGCAAAAAGTATGGAATGTTGTTCCATTTTTATTTTGCTTATCTGTCACCCACAGATTTGTATAGAATTCATGGATCATGTTGAATCCAATAGTGATCTCAGGATTGGCTAGAATCTGCCAGTCTCTCTTTCGAATTTGCTCTTGAATATCTGGGTATTCATCTTTTCCTAATTCGAATCTGACCTCCGGGATCACTGGCCTCTTACTCATTATTTTGTGATAATATTCTTCTATTGGCTTATCTTCTTTCTTATTTCTTGGAGCGGTCCTGCCACTTTTTTTAACCATGGGATTCGAATCTCAATGAGATAAAAGGGCTCATTTCACACCAAACTTAAGAGGTTTGCTCATCCTCGAGCAAAAGGTAAGAAAGGAAGAAGAAGAAAGTGAAGGAGAAGAGAAGAGAAGAAGAAAATTCGAATGGATAGGTGGTGAAAGAGGGAAAGGGGAGCACGGTTATATATAGGGAGGGGGGAGGGGTTTTCAAATTCAATCATAAAAGAAAGATAAGGAAGTTTTGAAAAAGATAGAAAAGATAAGTTATTAAACTTTGAAAGATATAAAAAAGATATAAAAGATATAAAAGATAAGATAAGAAGTAAAAAGGATTTTAAAGTTTAATAAAAGATATGAACAAAAATTACTAAAGATAAGAAAAGATTTGAAAGAATTTGAAAACTAGTTTGAAAAGATATGAGGTTTTGAAAAAGATTTGAAAATATTTGAAAATATTTTAAAATTCAAATTAATTTGAATTTGAAATATTTGAAAAATATTTGATTTAAAAATCATGGAATTTCAAAATTGAAATTTAAAAAGATAGATTGAATGAAGAAAATATAAGGTTTTGGAAATTACCTCCCTTGTTTGTCTTGCTGGCGTTTAACGCTGCTGTCCCCACTTGCTGGGCATTGAACACCCAGAATGGCACCCATTCTGGCATTCAACGCCAGGCTGCCCTCCTTATGGGCGTTTGAACGCCCATCCAGGCTCCCTGGCTAGTGTTCAACGCGAGGCTTGCTGTCTCCATCGGCGTTTAAACGCCCAATTTCCACCCTTTTCTGGCGTTTAACGCCAGAAAGATCCCTTCTCTAGGGTGTCTGCTTTCTGTTCTGCATCATTCTGTCTCTGTGTAACCACTGTTCATGATCACTAACATTAAAATCAACCTAATTAAAAACTCATTATAAGGAAAAACTAATTAAAACAGAAATAATTAGAAAATTAGAAGATAATATACGATTAATCATTGGGTTGCCTCCCAATAAGCACTTTTTTAACGTCTTTAGCTGGACTTCACTGTACTTAACTTAGTAGCAGCATTGAGCCTCTGATAAACCCCAATTTTGTGATTTATATTGTGTAGAATTTGGGAGGTTTTGTCAATATTTTTCACACTTATTCACAAAAATTGCATGGTTTTGTGTTCTCTTCCTAATATTGCTTCATGATAGAAAACATACTTCTTTTGCCTTAGAATTGCTATATTTTGATCCTCTTTTATTACCATTTGATGTCGGGACGTGTTTATTGAGTGATTTCAGAATTTATGGAGCAAGAATGGCCTAGAAGAGAGAAAGAAAGCATGCACAAGAGGAAGGAACATGAAGATTTGGATTTTGGGAATTTCAACATGGGCGCGCACGCGCACCTCACGTGCACGAGTGGATGTAGACAGCTGGAAGCAGCGCGTGAAGATCGGCGCATCCGCGTGGATTAGAGAAATCCACACCGGCGCACACGCGTACATGGCGCGCATGCGTGGATCGCAAAATCAATCGGCGCGCACGCACGCATGGTGCATACGCGCAACAAGCTGCACGTGACCTCATTAAAGGAAATCGTGCCTGGCGATTTCTGAGGCTCAAGAGGCCCAAATTCAAGCTGGTTCTGCATGGAAAAGACCCAAGGATGCTAGGGGAAAGGGGGGATCATTCATTCACACTTAGACACAATTTTTAGCTAGTTTTTGGTTTTTGTTCTTCTGGATAGAGAAACCCTTGTTCTTATCTAGATCTAGTTTGATTTGATCTTCTCTTGTTGAATTTTAAATTGGATCTTGTTGATTACTAGTTTTGATTGCTTAATTTGAATTCCTTAGCATAATTTTGTTTAGATCTTGTGTTAGCTTTATGTTTTCTTGTTAATTATCATTTTATACCCATTTCATGGATCTTGTGAATCTTGAATTGTTAATGTTACATTGATGATTTTCATGGTTAATTGTGTTGTTTGAGTGATTGTATGTTGATAATTGTTAGTGGGTACTTGTTAATTTCAATTTAATTGCAATTTGAATATGTCTTTTAGTAATGCTTACCATGTGTTTGATGAAATGTTTCCTTTGATTATGGAGTAGTTCTCTTTACTCTTGGCCTAGGCTAAGGGAATTGGATAAATTTGAGTCATTGGGTCTAATAGATTTGATGATTTGGGAACCCTTAGTGGTCAATTTGATAACCATTGACACTAGCCTACTACTAAGTCAATTAGTAGCTAGGTTGGATCTTATGGGTTGATGTTGACTAAACCATTTAATATACTTCAAGTATAGAAGTAGACTTAATGAGTTTGGTTCCTCATAATTGTTAAGATATGGTTATTAGACAAGGATAGTGACCCCAATTTCCATGCCTAGCCAAGAGTTGCTTTTATTATTTATATTTGAAAATCCAAAAATCCTAATTGCTTTGTCTTAGTTATAGTTATTTGTTTAGTTTTAGAGTAGAATTATATTGGATGTTATCTTATTAGTTTGGAATTTCTTATATCTAGCTTTAGCCACTTGAATTAGTTTCTTGCACTTCAAGATTACTTGCTTGTTAGGATTCTTAGTTTAATTTCTTGCTCATGACATGCAACCCCGAAATTCTAACCAATGTTGATGCACATGTTTGCCCATTCCTTGTGAGACGACCCGAGATTTGAATACTTTAGTTACTTTTATTGGGGTTGAACTTGTGACAACCAATTTCTTCGAAATTTGATTCGCGGATTATTTGTCGGTTGAGGGCTATACTTGCAACGTGAAAATGTTGTGAAATTCCTTACCGACGGTACTCCTCGCATCAAATTTTTGGCGCCGTTGCCGGGGAATGGTTGCAACATATGCTTTGATATTGGTTATGTGAATATGTGAATATTGTAGATAGTTTACTTTCTTTCAATACTTAGTTATAGTTTAGATTTCTTTTGTATGTGTGCTATGACTCCCAAGTTTGATGACTCGGTCTCAACCGAATTCTAGCTTAGCCGAGTTTGACCCTGAGATTGAAAGAACCTTATTACACACTCGGCAAGCTAGACGGCGGTTGGACTATACAGCTAGTACTTCGGCCTCTCTTGAGGAACATACCGAATCACTAGATGGTACCGAGAGTGATTTGGAGTCTGCTACTTTCTATTCTTCTGTTGGCACTACTAATACATCTTTGCATCCTACAGGTGAACCATACATGGCGGAGCCACGATGGATCACTTTGCATGAGCAAGGAGCTCCGGATATCATACTCCAACCTTTGCAAGCAAGGTATCCTAACCTTGATCCCAACTTTGAGTTGAAGAGTAGCTTGATACATATACTTCCTAAGTATCATGGGTTGCTGGGTCAAGACCCCATCCGACATCTAAGGGATTTTCAAGTTGCTTGTTCTAGGGCTCGAAGGCATGGAGCCGATGAGTTGGCTATTATAGTTTTTGCCTTTCCTTTCTCTCTTGAAGGGCAAGCAAAGACGTGGTTTTATTCGCTACCGGATGAGATTATGACCAATTGGGATTTCTTGAGAAGAGAGTTTCTAGATAAGTTCTTCCCACCGGAGAAGACCGACTACATCCGGAAGGAGATCTCGGGTATAATGCAAAAGGATCAAGAGAGTTTGCATGAGTATTGGACTCGGTTCAAGAGGCTATTGGAATCTTGTCCACACCATGGATTGAACACTCACTTGCTCATTAGCTACTTCACCGGAGGTCTTTGTGCGGAAGATAGAAGATTGCTCACCGCTTCTAGTGGTGGTTCCCTTTCAAAAAACAAGACGGAGGGAGAAGCTTGGAAATTGATAAATGATGTTGCCGAGGCTACACAACATGTAAGGGTGAGAAGTAATCCTCTCAAGGGTGTGGTAGAACCATCCCCCTCCAAAGCAAGCTTAACCAAGGCGCTTGGGGATATGACCACTATTCTTACACAAATACAAAAAGATCAAAAGGAATACTACTCCATCCAAGCCATCCAAGCCCTACCCCAAGTTGCACAACTTGAAGGCCCTCCTAGAATTTGTGGTTTGTGCTCTAGCACCACACATTACACCGATCAATTCCATCAAATTCAAGAGGAGCATGCCCTTGTCGTGGCCAATGTGAATTACAACAACCGTCCGCCCTATCCTCCTCAAGGCCAAAATAACTACTCTTATGGTAGTAATCAAAACCAAGGGTAGAGGGATAATATACAAGGGAGCAATCAAAACCAAAGATGGAACAACTCTTCTTATCATCACAACAACAACCAATCTTCATCCCAATACCACCATAACAACAACAACCACCAAACCAACCAAAATCACGATAACGAAAACCAAAATAACGACACCAAATACCAAGCACCATACCATAGACAACAATCCAAAGCAAGGGCTAACCTTGTCCCTCCAATATCTCCTCCAAGGTAATGCTTGACCCTGTATCCATTGATAGTGAACCTAGTGTCTAGATCTTTACCTTGAAGTTCTATATGGCTGTAAGGTGATACCCTGGTAATCACATACGGTCCCTTCCAGCTGGACTTGAGTTTTCCAGGAAATAATTTGAGTCTTGAGTTGAAGAGCAGGACCTTTTGTCTTGGTTCAAAGAATCTGGAAGATATCTTCCTGTCATGCCACATTTTTGCTTTTTCTTTATAGATTTTTGCATTTTCAAATGCAGTTAAGTGGAATTCATCCAACTCATTTAGTTGGAGTAGTCATTTTTCTCCCGCTGCTTTAGCATCAAAGTTCAAGAATCTAGTGGCCCAATAGGCCTTATGTTCTAGTCCTACTGGCAAATGACAGGATTTCCCATATACCAGCTGATATGGTGAGGTTCCAATGGGGGTTTTGAAAGCTGTTCTGTATGCCCACAGAGCATCATCAAGCTTTCTAGCCCAATCCTTTCTAGAGGCGCTTAATGTCCTCTCTAGGATTCACTTTAGTTCTCTATTTGAGACTTCAACTTGCCTATTTGTTTGGGGATGATACAGTGTTACTATTTTATAGTGAACTCCATAACAGCTTAAGACAGAATCCAGTTGTCTATTGCAGAAATGAATACCTCCATGACTAATCAGTGTCCTAGGGACACCAAACCTACTGAAGATGTTCTTTTGGAGGAACTTCATCACCACTCTGGTGTCATTAGTGGGTAATGCTATTGCTTCAACACATTAAGACATATAGTGTACTACCACAAGGATGTAGGTGTTTTAGTATGAAGGAGGGAAGGGTCCCATGAAGTCTATGCCCCATACATCAAACAACTCAATCTCTAGGATTCCTTGCTGAGGCATGTTGTGACCATGAAGGAAATTACCAGCTCTCTGGCAACTATCACAGTTATGGACAAATTCTCTAGAATCCTTGAAGAGTTTGGGCTAGTAGAAGCCACTTTGGAGAACCTTGGTGGCCGTCCGCTCACTTCCAAAGTGTCCTCCATAATCTGAGCAATGGCAATGCCATAGGATTCTCTGTGCCTCTTCTTCAGACACACAGCGTCAGATTATTCCATCCGAGCATCTCTTAAAGAGATATGGTTCATCCCACAAGTAGTACTTTGCATCGTGCATGAATTTTTGGGCTTGCTGCCTGTTAAACTCCTTGGGAATGAACCTTATAGCCTTGTAATTTGCAATGTCTGCAAACCAAGGTGCTATTTGGATGGCATAGAGTTGCTCATCTGAAAATATTTTGGATATGTCAGTGGAGGGAGAAGAAGTCCCTGCTACTGGTTCGATCCTAGACAAGTGGTCAACCACTTAATTTTCTGTGCCTTTTCTGTCTGTAATTTATATATCAAACTCTTGTACGAGTAATACCCATCTTATAAGTCTGGGCTTAGAGTCCTGCTTAGCGAGTAGATACCTTAGAGCAGCATGGTCAGTATAGGTAATGACCTTGGATCCTACTAAGTAGGACTTGAACTTGTCAATGGCATAAACTACTGCAAATAATTCCTTTTCTATAGTAGTATAATTCTTTTGTGCATCATTTAGAACATGACTGGCATAAAAAATGATGTGCAGAAGCTTGTCATGTCTCTGCCCTAGAACTGCGCCAATGGCATGATCAATGGCATCACACATTAGTTCGAATGGTAAGTCCCAGTTAGGTGCAGAGATTATAGGAGCAGTGACAAGCTTGGCTTTCAGGGTTTCAAAGGCAAGCAGACATTCTTGGTCAAAGACGAATGGAACATCAGTGGCCAAGAGATTACACAGGGGTTTTGCAATCTTCGAAAAATCTTTTATGAACCTCCTGTAAAATCCTGCATGTCCTAGGAAACTTCTGATTGTCTTGACATTAGTAGGTGGTGGCAATCATTCAATCACTTCCACCTTAGCTTGATCTACTTCTATTCCCTTGTTTGAAATCTGATGCCCAAGAACAATGCCTTCAGTCACCATGAAGTGGCATTTTTCCCAGTTTAGAACTAGGTTAGTCTCTTGGCATCTTTTTAGAACTAGGGCCAAATGATTAAGGCAGGAGTCAAATGAGTCTCCAAAGACAGAGAAGTCATCCATGAACACTTCAAGGAACTTCTCTACCATATCAGAGAAGATGGATAGCATACATCTCTAAATGGTGGCAGGTGCATTGCATAGGCCAAATGGCAATCGCCAATAGGTAAACATGCCATATGGGCATGTGAATGCTGTCTTCTCTTGATCCTATAGATCCACTGCTATTTGATTGAACGCCAATGACATTCCTCTTTGGGCATTCAATACCCTCAGAGACGTTTTGGACATCAGTCTGGTGTTCTTCTGTTAGCTTTTCTTCCCTTGATCTCCTACAGCACTGAGGTTGGGTGTTTAAGGATTTCCCACTCCTCAATTGAATAGCCTGGAATTCCTCTATTATCTGCCTAGATAACTGCTGCCTTGTTTGACTCAGCTGGGCTTCTATATTCCTGTTAGAAGCCTGAGTTTCTCGCAAAGCCGCTTGCAATTCCAGTAGTTGCTGGACAAGGGTGTGTAGTTACTGAGTCAATGGGCCATCCTATTCTGGAAGGTTAGGTTCAATAGATATTGCCTTAACCTCTCCTTTCATAGAAGTCTCAACAGATGAGTACATATGCTGATTAATGGCGACTGTCTCAATAAGCTCGTGAGCCTCTTCAATGGTCTTTCTCATGTGTATGGAACCACTAGCAGAGTAGTCCAGAGACATTTTAGCCATGTCTGAAAGTCCATAGTAGAAGATGTCTAACTGTACCCATTCTGAAAATATTTCAGTGGGATATTTTCTTAGCATCCTTCTATACCTCTCCCAAGCATCATGAAGAGATTTATTATCTCCTTGTTTGAAGCCTTGGATGTCCAATCTCAGCTGGGTCATCTTTCTTGGAGAAAAGTATTAATTTAAAAACTTGTCTATTAACTGTTTCCATGTTTTCAAGCTAGCTTTGGGCTGGTTATCCAACCACCTATTTGCTTGGTCCTTTACAGCAAAAGGAAAGAGTAATAGTCTGTAGACATCTTGGTCTACTCCCTCATTGTGTATTGTGTCAGCAATCTTTAAGAAATCTGCCAGAAACTCAGTAGGTTCTTCCTGTGGAAGTCCAGAATACTAGCAATTTTGCTGCACTAAGGTAATGAGTTGAGGGTTTAGTTCAAAGCTACTTGCTCTTATGTGAGGTATGCTAATACTTCTTCCACAGAAGTCAGCAGTGGGGTTTGTATAGGACCCCAGAGTTCTTCTGAACTCTTCATTCTTATTTGGGTTCATGAAGAAGAAGAAGAAGAAGAAGAAGAAGAAGAAGAAGAAGAAGAAGAAGAAGAAGAAGAAGAAGAAGAAGAAGAAGAAGAAGAAGAATGAAAGATAAAGATGTAAATTGTAATTTTTGTTTGTATTTTATTTATTGATTTAATTCGAAAATAAAGGTTAATTAATTAAAAAGAATTGAAAATTAATCAATAAATTTCAAAAAAGAAAAGAGAGAAATAAAAGAAGAGATTTTGAAAATTAGAAGAGAGAAAAATTAGTTAGGAAGTTTTGAAAAAGAAGAGAGAGAAAACAAGTAACTAATTAAGAAAAGATTTGAAAACAAGATAAGATAGAATATTAGAAAAGATTTTATTTCAAAATTTGAAATTTGAAATTTAAATTTTGAATTTTGAAATTTAAATTTTGAATTTTGAATTTGAAACAAGATAAGATAAAAATTTGAAAAAGATTTGAATTTTAAAATTTTAAATTTTTTATTTTAACTTTTAAATTTTAAATTTTGAAATTTAAATTTTAAAATTTGAATTTGAATTAAGATAAGATAAGAGTTTTGAATTTTAAAGAAAGATAAAAAGATAAGATAAGAATTTGAAAAAGATATGATTTTTGAAAAGATTTGATTTTGAAAAGATTTGATTTTTGAAATTTAAAATTAAGATAAGATAAGATAATGATTTAACATTAAAATCTGAAATTTTATTTGAAATTTTTGAAAATTAATTAAAATAAAGATAGGAAAGATATTTTTTTATTTTTGAATTTAATGAAGAAAGAGAAAAACACACAAAAGACACTAAAATTAAAATTTTTAGATCTAAGACACCTACTATGCGAAAATTTAAAAAAAAAACACAAAGAGACACCAAACTTAAAAATTTTAATATCAAAACAAAAAGAAAAACAAGAACACTTTGAAGATCAAGAAGAACAATAAGAACAAAACTCAAAGAATTCAAAGAAAACAAGAACATGCAAAGGACACCAAACTTAAAAACTTTGAAAACTAAAGACACAATTTTCGAAAATTATAAAGAAAAGACACAAGAAGACACCAAACTTAAAGATTGACACTAGATTCAAACAAAAGACACTATTTTTAAAAATTTTTAGAAAAAGATTCAAAGAAATTCGAATAAGAACAAGAACAAAAACAAAAGACTCAAACCAAAAATAAAGATTAAATAAAGAAAAGAAAAGGTTTTTGAAAAAAAAAATTATAAAGAAAACAAGAAACAGGTAGGACTCAAAGTAGGAAACTCAAAAGGAAATACATAACCAAAAATAGAAAAGGTTTTGAAAGATTTTTTTGAAAAATTTTTTGATTTTTTCGAAAAAAAGAAAATAAAATAAGACTCTAACAAAATTAAAGACAATACCTAATCTAAGCAACAAGATAATCTGTCAGTTGCCCAAACTCGAACAATCCCCGGCAACGGCACCAAAAATTTGGTGTGCAGAATCCCACACTTCCACACAACTAAACCAGCAAGTGCACTAGGTCGTCCAAGTAATACCTGAGCGAGTCAGGGTCGATCTCACAAGGATTGTGGTTTGAAGCAAGCTATGGTTATCTTGTAGATCTTAGTCAGGCGGATAGAAGAGGTAAGTATGTTGTTTAAACGCATAAAAGGAAATAAAGAGATCTTAACTAGGTTGATATGTTTACAATGATAAGAAGATGGTTAAGGCTTGGAAATGCTTTGTTCTTCTGGATTAATTCCGGTTTTACTGTCCTCTTCAAATGTGAATGATTTCTTCTATGGCAGACTGTATGTGATCAACGCAAGTTGAGAGGTTGCCAATGCTCCTCCAGATCTGAACCCCAGGGTTATTGTGGATCCATTCTGATTGAGGGTGAAGCTCCTGCAGTCCATTCTCATTAATGATCCTACTCAAAATGCCACAGACAATGTCGAATCTTCTGGATCAGAGAATGCTGCACCTTTGGGTTCTAGCCTCTACCACAAAGACCCTAATCTCCCCATACCTCGGCTGAACTGGTATCTCGAGAAGTCCCCAACGAAGTCGTGTATTAGCCATCTAAGAGATGTATAATCAAGCTGGTGGTTCAATGCTTTCCAGTTACATAGTCACACGTACCCAAGAAGAACACGGGTGTTTGTTAGGCATGCGGTCTTAGAAGGAAGAACGAAGATACATCTTAGAATAGAGAATCAAACACGGATTGAAAAGAAACAGTAATACTTTTATTAATCCGTAAAACTTAGCAGGGCTCCTCCCCTCAACCTAGGAGGTTTAGAAACTCACACTGATAGAAAATACAATGTGAAAAATGAAATATACTAGAAGAGATCTGATGATAATCGAATCTAATCCTTTAAATACTAAACTAATGACTAAGGATTACATAAAAAGGGTATAATAGTCTTTTAGTGCTAAAATTTACTTTCGGGGCCCACTTGGTGAGTGTTTGGGCTGAGCTTTGATGAGATCCACATGCTAGGAGGCCTCTAGGGCATTGAACGCTGGCTAGGGGGTCCTTTATGGGCGTTGGACGTTGGTCTCTTCTCCTTTCAGCGCTGGACACCAGTTTTGGGCCTTCAATTCTGAAGCAAAGTATGGACTATTATACATTGCTGGAAAGCTCTAGATGTTAGCTTTTCATAGTCATTAAGAACGCTCCATTTGGACTTCTGTAGCTCTAGAAAAGCTCTTTCGAATGTAAGGAGGTCAGATCTGAACAGCATCTGCAGTGCTTTCTCTGTCTTTGAATCAGACTTTTGCTCCAGGTCCTCAATTTTAGCCAGAAAATACCTGAAATTGCATAAAAACACACAAACTCAAAGTAGAATCTAAAAATGTAAATTTTGCACTAAAACCTATGAAAACTTAATAAAACTTAAACAAAACATACTAAAAAGTATATGAAAATGATGGCAAAAAGCGTATAAAATATCCGCTCATCAGTACATAAGGTTGATGGTATGTTGGGTATAGGGTAAGCTCATGTGGAGGTGTTTGGTGATAGTGTGATGTGGCTTGTAAGTAAGATTGTTCATTATGTTGAGGGTTTGATTGGTATTGGTATGCATCAAGAGGTGGATAGTAGCTATAAGGATATGGGGGAGGTTCTTGCCAAGAGGGTTGCCTAGAAGCATATGGCTCCTCACTCAATTGATACCACAACTCATGATGCATTCCATCATTGAGGTTCTCACTTCCTACAACATCATAACAACCAAACTCCAAGCCAAAAGGATGAGAATTCATAGAGAAAAGAGGAAATAAAAATAAAAACTATCAATAAGCAACTAAGACAAACTCCTAACAACTAACAAAAGCAAGATACCAATCAACCAAAAACAAGCTATTCAGAATATTCACATATGCAAAATAGCCAATAATTTAACACCATTGCAACTCCCCGGCAACGGTGCCAAAAACTTGATGATGGCCTAAAGTGAGTTTGGAATCTCTCTCAAAATAGAATTTCTCCATTGCAAGTATAGTTCAAACCCAACAATTGACCATCAATCAAAGTTTAATTCAAAGATATCACAATCAACACAAAATAACCAGGAGTTTTAAATCCCGGGTCGTTCTCCCTAGAAATTGCAATGAAATGCTCAATTATTGGCTATGAGGGAATGGGGGTTGATGGCAAGAGGCAAGAAATGTAAATAGCAAGAAGGTAAATAAGCACGCAACGAATTAAAGATCAAAAGCAATTAAACTCAAGGCAATTAATCAAGTGAAAGGGAAATTCAAATGCTAAGAAACCTCTTGGCAAGGATTGAGAGTTAAGGTTACCTATCCTGACCATTAACCACAAACATATGATGATTATGAAGAGTTAATCCTATTTAGTTAACCCTAACATCAAGGATAAGCCAAATAGGCATAATTAATCTCAATCCATAAGTCATAGTCAACTCACTAATTAACTTAGTGAAAAACTAGCGTCAATGGAAACCAAATCAACTAACTATCCTAATATATCAAGCAAGATTGGACATCAATGACTCAAGGTCACCAAAGTCCTCAATTCCAAATCAAGAGTGTGGAAAACTACACTAAAACTAAGCCAAACATTTTATCAAACACTTGGTGTGCATGGAAATAAAAGCATATTAAATTGCAATAAAAATAAAAGCTAAAGCTACCAAATGCAAGAATATAATAATAGCAACTCAATTAAATAACAATATACATAAAAACATCAAATTGCATTAAATGAAAATTAAAATCAGTAAAGGTTCATGAACATAAAAGTGGCAAAATGGATAAAATAACAAAAGAAATGAAGAGGATCAAGACAAGGAAGCATGAAAACATAAATGAAACTACATTAAAACAAGAATTAAAGACTAAAATTAAAGAGAAATTAAGCTAGAAATCCTAAATTCTAGAGAGAATTGGGAGCTTCTCTCTCTAAAAAATAACCTACAACAGGATAAAAACTAAACCTAATTGCTCCCCCCGTGTTTCCTCTTGAATTAGGGTTGAAATAGCTTTAGAAATGACTTGGATTGGATTCTGGGAGCCCAAAATTCGCTGCCAGCATTTTGCATTTAATGAGCTCACGTGTTGGGACTTGTGCGTACGCACAAGTGTGTACATACGCACACCCAAACTCCATGTCCACTATAGACATATGCATATCATTTGGAAGCCCCAAATGTTAGGTTTCCAATGCTGCTGGAACCGCCTTATTTGGACCTCTGTAACTCAAGTTATGATCAATTTAGTACCGAGAGGTCAGGATTGACAACTTTACAAATCCTTCATTTCTTGAATTCTCCCATTTTGCATGCTTTCCTTTCCTCACTTCTTCAATCGATATTTGCCTTCAAAACCTTAAATCACTCGATAAACACATCAAGGCATCAAATAGAATTAAAGTGAATAAAATTTAGCAATTTTAGGGCCTAAAAAGCATGTTTTCACTTTTAAGCACAATCTAGGAAGAATTTACAAAACCATGCTATTTCATTGAATAAATGTAGGAAAAGTTGATAAAATCCACTCAATTAGAGCAAATAAATACCATGAAATGCAGATTTATCACCTCCTCCAAGGATGCATGTTTCTTTTCGGTACCGAGATTGCGTTTCTTCTGAGCTATAGATCGTACAGACGGATCTAGCGCAGCATGTGGGAAATGATCGAAGGATCAATCCCGGGCATGTCAGTGGGTGTCCAAGCAAATAGATCAGCATGTTATTGCAGAAATTGCTGGAACAAAATTTTTTCCTCCGAGCTGAGGGTTGTACCTACATAAGTAAATTTGTGTAGGTTATTATTGAAATATATTTTTTCTAAGTCTTCTGTTGGTGTAGGCCATTCAAAGGACTTGGCTGTTGGGTCCAGGCCGGCAAGTACTAAGAATTCGTTAGAGCTACTGACGCTGTTCACTTGTGCTCCTATATTTTGGCTTGATAGCTTGAAAATGATATTGTAACATTGGTGAGCTTCACGATGGTCGCTGTGAAATGTAGCGATAAGGTCATTCTGCACAGAAAACTTCACACAGAGATGAATTGTAGATACTATAGCACCATACTTATTTAAAAAGGGTCGGCTGATAAACCACTATTTTATGGTTTATCTTGTACTCAATTGAGTGGTTTTTATCAACTCTTTACCCACTTATTTATACTATTTGCATGTTTTACATTTTCTTTCCTGGTTTTGTGCTATGATTGAAAACATGCTTCTTTGATCTTATATTTGCTTATTATTAATCCTCTCTTATTACCATTAGATGCCTTGATATGTGTGTTAAGTGTTTTCAGAGATTACAGGGCAGGAATGGCTCAGAGGATGGAAAGGAAGCATGCAAAAGTGGAAGGAATACAAGAAGTTGGAGAAACTGCTAAGCTATCCAGCCTGACCTCTTCTTACTCAAACAGCTATAACTTTAGCTACAGAGGTCCATACGATGCGGTTCTAGTTGCTTTGGAAAGCTAACGTCCGGGGCTTCGATTTGATATATAATTTGCCAAAGCTTCCTCGAAGTTAGGTGATGCGAACGCATGAATGACGCGTCTGTGTCGCATCTGCGAACCTCAACCCGCGCGGCCGCATGGACGACGCCTCCGCGTCACTTACCCACGACCTGAACGTAACAGAAATCGCAGGGGGTGATTTCTGGGCTGCTTTTGACCCAGTTTTCAGCCCAGAACACACAGATTAGAGGCTATAAAGTGGGAGAATGCATCCATTCAAAGAAAGCTCGCCAATTTAGTTACTTTCCATGATTTAGATCTAGTTTTGAGAGAGGTTCTCTCCTCTCTCTCTCTCTCTTAGGATTTAGGACTTCTCTTAGTTTTAGGAGTGACTTTCAATCCCAGGTTCTTTATTTTTATTTATTCTTCCAATCTAGTTTATGAACCCTTCATGTTAGATTATGATTTCCCTTATTAATGTTATTTGAGGTATTTCAATTCATGATTGCTTTCTTTAATTTATGTTATTGTTGCTTTACATCTGAAGGCATTTTTATTTCAGCAAATTTACTTTTTCCTCTTTTGGTCTTGGTTAAGAAAGTAGTAACTCAGGAGTTATCTTATCTCAACATAATTGATAACTGTTATCTTTGCTAATTGAATTGAGCTTCAATAATCCCAACCTTTTCTCAGGAAATAAATAGGATTCGAAGATCAAACTAATTAGTCCCTTGACTTTCCTTTACTTTAGTAAAGGTTGACTAAGTGGAATTAAGATTCAACTTTCATTGTTATTGATAAGAATAACTAAGTCTGGACTTCCAATTTCTCATACCTTGCCAAAAGTTTGCCTTGCAGCTATTTATTTATTTTAATTGCCATTTAGATTACCCGCCATTAAGTTACTTATTCCTTATTCTTGAAACCCCAATTTACAATCTCCATAACCAATAATAAGAACATACTTCCCTGCAGTTCCTTGAGAAGACGACCCGAGGTTTAAATACTCAGTTATCAATTTTAAAGGGTTTGTTACTTGTGACAACCAAAACGTGTGTAAGAAAGGTTGATTGCTTGGTTTAGAAACTATACTTGCAACGAGTATTTACCATAACTTCTAAACCATCAATCTTCCGCTCTTCCAAAATGGCGCCGTTGCCGGAGAACTGCTAACGTGTGCCTTATTATTGGTTATTGTACATATTTTTCTTTTACTTGTTTATTTATTTCTATTTTTCCTTTTTAATTTTATTTGCTACTATGAACTCTCACCCCTCTCGCTTTGAGTTTGGTTCTAACTTTGTTGAAGGAAATAGAAGTTACAGTAGGAATATGCATCAAGGTCAGACCAATCAAGGATGGATGGAACCAAGAGGATCTAATCAACCCTTTAGGCAACAACACCCTCCAAGATATCACGGACAACAACCATTCTACAATACATACCCCGCTGATAGATATGGTGGACAACCTTGTAACTACCAACAAGCCCCACCCCGTGCCTATAGACCATCCTCTCAACATAACCTCGAACCACCACACTCACAAGCTTCTCTTCACCATTCGCCACCGTATGATCCTTTCCTACCCCAGTTCCAATCCAATCACCCCCAAGCACCACCACTTCCCTATGTTTCATGTCCAAATCCATCACCCAGAGAATCAGAGGTTCACCTCAAGGCAACAGTAAATAAACTTCAAACAACCATTCGACAACTGGAGCAAGCAGTAATTCAATTAGCTTCTAGACGCACGAACATTCAAGGACCAACCACAGCCCCATGTGGACAATCTAATGAAAAGCGTAGCATGAAGGAGACACTAGAAACTCCAGTAGACAAGACAGAGCATGAATTCATACTAGAACAAGTAGAAGAAGCTGTCATTGTACAAGAAGAAGAGTTGGTTGAAGATCTAGGAGACGCTGAACCTCTATGGGAATCCAGAGTTGAGGAGAACTCCATCAAGGACGTTATAGTTGATGCTAAGGAGGATATTGCACAATCCCCAAGGCAAGTCATTTATGAAGAACTAGACAGAATAACCCAGGACACAAATTCCCTTGATGATGATAGTCACAAGTCAAGCTCTCTTAGTAATGAACTTGCATCCGCAAGTGAACTCTCTGAGATCAAAGAATCTTCCCCAAGTGAATACGAAGATGACGCGGAGGTAGATTTCTCTCAACCTCCAATCTATGACTCGAGTGATGAGGAAGACATAGAAGACTTTGACCAGGATACATATGCATTTGAAGAATCTTGCGAAGAAGTGGAGGAATTCACAGAAGAGCACAAGGGAGTACAACTTACAGAACCACCGAAAACACCTATCCTAAGGCCATTACCACCCAATACAAGCTTCAAGTGGGTACAATCCTTAGCTTTAATCTTTACTTTTCCACTTGAATATGGTTTGCTTGAAACAGATGGCCAGCTTAGAGCTCTCTGCGGCTTTAAGAGTAAGAGGGAAATGGCTCGCACTCAGAGCTGGTGCACAAGGTTCAATAAGGTTCCACGCTTCAACTCGAAGTGCACGGATTGGTATCACGTTCAATCGAATGGATCTTGGAAAATGTTTGGTCATCTTGGTGAGAATCTAATTTCTAAACCGCCCGGATGGAAAAGTATAGATCAAAATGAAGGCGGATTTAGAACCAAAGTTTGGGATCCTGGAAAATATTCTGATATTCATCACCCAGGGAGCCTGAAAATCTGTTTGAAGCTTCTCAGAAGCTTCACATGCCTAGTTTGGGACCCCGGAGGCTGTTGGTATTCCAAACATTGGTGGAGATTTCTGGATGAATTTAAACACAAGGCACCATAACAAGAAGCTCATCTAATGTCCAACTTAAGGACTTTAACTAAAAGGGCTAGGTGGGAGACAACCCACCATGGTATGATCGTTCCTTTTGCAATTTTAATTTTATTTAGTTTTGTTTGTTTTTGAATTTTATTTTTATTTTATTGAACCTGAAATCATGCATAGCATTCACATTAAGCATTGCATTCTGCATACTGCATTATTTAAAAAAGAAATTTGCACGCGATGCGGCAGCGTCGCTGACGCGTCCGCGTCACCAGTGCGTTTTGGAAGAAAAAATCAAACAGAGAGTCACGCGATAGCGTGGCTGGAGGCGTGCCTTTGGCACAAATTGATCCACGCGACCGCGTCGCTGACGCGTCCGCGTCATGTGGGAACTTTGGCCTCCCACGCGACCGCGTCACCCACGCGGCCGCGTGACATGAAAATCGACGTGAAAAGGGTGCATAGCCGAAAGTTATGCTGGAGTGGTGCTGGACTGGTGCTGAACGCCCAGCCTTACCACGCGGACGCATGGCTCACGCGTCCGCGTCATATCCCCGTGATGGCCACTCACGCAATCGCGTCGACCACGCGACTGCGTCACCCTGAATTTTGGCAATACTAAGTTTTGAACAGAGAGTTGTGCGACCGCGAGGCTGCACTTGCACCATTAGCACAAATCGAGTCACGCGATCGCGTGCCCCACGCGTCCGCGTCGCCTAACCTCATTGCGCACCACGCGACCACGTCACCCACGCGACCGCGTCGCCAGCGTCGCACAACCTATCCAGATTAGTGCCAATTTTCTTATCTTTTCTTCTCCGAATCCTTATTCTTCTTATCTTTTCTTACTTCTTTTTTCTTCCTTTCTTATTTTCTCTCACTTCCATTCTATTTTTATTTAATTTATTTGCATACTTTCATTCATTGCATATTTTTATTTTTTATTTTTCTAAAATTATTGTTGGTGTTCAAATGTTCTTATTCAACTGTTATATCTTTTCTAGTATTATCTTGGTGCTTATGACTTGTTTTATTCTGGTTAGGTAATATTATTTAAATCAATGCCAATCTTTTATACCTGTATTATTTTTTGCATTGACATGAATTTATATTATCTCTCTTTCCCCACTCTCTTCTCCATTGTTGCAATTTTGCACCACTGGTTTGCCATGGCTTCTATTATTTTCTCACTTACATGTTGAAGCTTCCATGTAAATGAGACCCTTATCATTTGGCATTAACCCACCCATACTTCTTTTATTTTCTTATCTCTATTTCTGGGTTACTCTTCTTCCCTTTTTCTTTCAGGATGGCCACCCGGAAGGGAACCAGAAGACGTTTACATGGGGAGACAAACAAGTCCATCAGCACAATCCTTGAAGAAAAGCATCAGTTGGAACAGCCCGTCCACCTGCACATCTCAGCATGCACCGAGGACGGTGCAATCTTTAAGTGTGGGGAGGTCGATACCGACTTCCATGGGTTAGTCACTTCATATTTTAGCACCAATGTTTAATTTTCTTTGTTAAATTAGTTGTTGCATTTGCATATTTGTTTGATTTTATGCATCTAGTTACTACTTGGTTAAAGTAATAAAATTCTTCTAAAGACCCTATTTTTGAAAAATTTCACTGATTTAAATTGAAAAAAAAAATTTGTTAAATTTGTTTGAAGTTGTATTTGGAACATGGTTTTTGAGCCAAAGAACACACAACCTGTGAGATTTTGAGCTTATTTACATGGTTACATTATTTAACCATAAATATTTTATTCTTGTGTGTTTACTTCTCTATAATTGTGATCTTTACTTTGTTTCAGTCTATATGTCCAATATTTAATGTATTTACATGCTTGCATAAGATTGAGGCCATTATTTGATTTTAGCTCACTTATCCCAAATAAGCCTACCCTTTAAATCACTCTTGTCAGCCACTTTGAGCCTTGAAATCTCATTTGTTCTATATCTTACCACATCACTAGCCTTAAGCGGAAAACAAATTAATTATCCCAATTGAATCTTTGGTTAGCTTAAGATAGTGTGTTAATTAAGTGTGGGGAAACTGTGGGAACATGGGTTAATAAAGGAAAAGTATAATGTTTCTAATTTATTTGAATATCAGGAATTTGGGAACCTACTCATGAAAAACCAAAATAGAAAAATAATAGAAAATCCATGTGCATTGATAAGTTATGTTTGTTTCTCTATTAAAAAAAAAGGAGAAAAAAAAGAGAAAAATCCAAAAATACTCAATAAATAAGTAAATAAGGGGATAAAATTACCCCAATATTAAGTTTAATAAAAGATCAATGCACATGTGATAAAAATTAAAGAAAATTTGGTACATGAGTATGGAAATTACACAAAAGTGGGAATTATGGGTAGCTAGGCATGAATTTAAAAGTATATAGAGTATATGTATATTAGGTGAGAGCTTAGGTTAATTAAAGATTCAATTTATAAAGCTCACTTAGCCATATATATACCTTTACCCTTACCATAGCCCTATTACAACCTTGAAAAAGACCTCATGATGTTTGCATTAGTATATTAAATATTGTTGATTGGTTAGATGAAGAACAAGGTTTAGAAAGCATGACTAGAGAAGAGTAGAGTGATTGACCCTAGACACCTTAGAGTAAGAGTGATATACACTACCAGTGAGGGTTCAATGCTTGATTCTATGTTCCCTGCTTTCATTAGCTATCTTCTTACAAGTTTACCTGTCCTTTATTGTATAATTTGATTTAGTGAAATCTGATTTATGTTTGTCTTGGGGAAATTATTTATTTTTAACTAAGTAGGTAGAAACATTTTTGCATATAGTTGCATTCATATAGATAGGTTGCATTTCATACATCCTACCATTCCTCTTCATCTTTATAGCTTCTCTTGAGCTTAGCATGAGGACATGCTATTGTTTAAGTGTGGGGAGGTTGATAAACCACTATTTTATGGTTTATCTTGTACTCAATTGAGTGGTTTTTATCAACTCTTTACCCACTTATTTATACTATTTGCATGTTTTACATTTTCTTTCCTGGTTGTGTGCTATGATTGAAAACATGCTTCTTTGATCTTATATTTGCTTATTATTAATCCTCTCTTATTACCATTAGATGCCTTGATATGTGTGTTAAGTGTTTTCAGAGATTACAGGGCAGGAATGGCTCAGAGGATGGAAAGGAAGCATGCAAAAGTGGAAGGAATACAAGAAGTTGGAGAAACTGCTAAGCTGTCCAGCCTGACCTCTTCTCACTCAAACGGCTATAACTTTAGCTACAGAAATCCAAACGACGCGGTTCTAGTTGCGTTGAAAAGCTAACGTCTGGGGCTTCGATTTAATATATAATTCGCCATATTTGCCCCGAATTTAGGTGACGCGAACGCGTGAATAACGCGTCCGCGTCGCATCTGCGAACCTCAACCCGCGCGGCCGCATGGACGACGCCTCCGCGTCACTTACCCGCGACCTGAACGTAACAGAAATCGCAGGGGGCAATTTCTGGGCTGCCTTTTACCCAGTTTTCAGCCCATAACACACAGATTAGAGGCTATAAAGTGGGGGAATGCATCTATTCAAAGAGAGCTCGCCAATTTAGTTACTTTCCATGATTTAGATCTAGTTTTGAGAGAGGTTCTCTCCTCTCTCTCTCTTAGGATTTAGGACTTTTCTTAGTTTTAGGAGTGACTCTCAATCCCAGGTTCTTTATTTTTATTTATTCTTCCAATCTAGTTTATGAACCCTTCATGTTAGATTATAATTTCCCTTATTAATGTTATTTGAGGTATTTCAGTTCATGATTGCTTTCTTTAATTTATGTTATTGTTGCTTTACATCTGAATGCATTTTTATTCCAGCAAATTTATTTTTTCCTCTTTTGGTCTTGGTTAAGAAAGCAGTAACTCAGGAGTTATCTTATCTCAACATTATTGATAACTGTTATCTTTGCTAATTGAACTGAGCTTCAATAATCCCAACCTTTTCTCAGGAAATAAATAGGATTCGAAGATCAAACTAATTAGTCCATTGACTTTCCTTTACTTTAGTAAAGGTTGACTAAGTGGAATTAAGATTCAACTTTCATTGTTATTGATAAGAATAACTAAGTCTCGACGTCTACAAGAATTTGACATTTCAGCGACGAATTTTTGCGAGAAATATTTTTTGTCACTAATTCGTCACTAACTTGCCAGGAATTAGTGACAGATTAACGACAAAATTAATGAGCGGTCACAAAATATCCGAACTTGAAAAAAGCGACTGATTAGCGAGAGATTCACGAGTAAGTTTGTTTCTCGCAAATTGACTTTTGTAGCTAAAAAAAGAGCGGGGAAAATTTCCTCGCTAATTTGTCACAAATTAATTAGCGAGTGATAATGTTCTAGCAAATCAGTCACTTAGGGGTTCAATCGAATAAAAGTGAAGATGAGGATGGTTTTCCGATTTCTGCTGCTGAGAAAGGTAAATCTGAAGTTAAAGGAAACAAAGCACATAAGACAGCTAAGGAAGCTGGCAAAAATGCAGGTGTTAATCATTCTCCAAGCTTAAAACAGAAAGTCGAAAGTGCTGATGGAGATGAACCGCAGCAGCAAGACAGGTGAGACAAATATACTGATTTAGTGACATCTTACATTTTTGTGCTAACCAGCCTTTGGTTTTTTTAAAAGGGTCACTGAAAAAGAACACTTTGTGCCTTTTGTTTAATTTATACCAACTGTTTTGCACTTCTTTTTCTCTCCTGATAATGATTTCATATAATTTTCAGGAAAAAGAAGAAGAAAAAGAACAAGTTGAAAGAACCTGGTAAAGGAGAAAGTGCTCAGGAACCAGGCAATAGAGCAGCTCCTGGAAAGAAGGTTAACATCCTCTACTAATTGTGTTGGTTGAACTTGCACAAATTACTACTGTAGACTGATGTTATTGAACCTGTTTTCTGATGCAATCTCTTTTAATGAAAATCAATTGTTTGATTTTAGGTTAGTGTTAAATAGTCAATTATTTTACTCTCTTTTTTCAGAGTCTCTTATCAATTATTCAGCTATTTGCTGGCTCATGCTATTTTCAACTCACCCTGTTCCCTTCTGTTGAGAGGAGCTGAAAATCAATCTTATTTGTGTTTCTTGGTAAAGTTTCTGCCTTAATTTCTCATCTTGCATTCTTCTATTTGATTCTGTTGTTTATCTTGATTAATTTCTTTTGCATGCAAACAAGAATCACATGATGTTGTGTAGTGTAGTGCAGTGCTTTTGATTTTGACTGTTGTTGGATTCTTTATGATTATAAATTTCTTTTCTTTTCTTTTTTGTTGAATTTCTTACTACTTTGGTGATCATCTTCTATGAATCCATTTATGGAATTCTACATCATGGGTTAGGTTGGCTTATAGTTCTATGACCTCATATATGGACAAAAAATTTCCCATTTTTTTACTGATTTGTGTTGCTTTTTTGTAATTTGCAGAACTGATGAGGTAATCAACATTCAATTGATGGTTTCTCCGCAAATTTACCAAAAATGGAATAAGCATTTTTTTTCCATATTTTAGATTGAAATAAAGAGGTTGTTATGGCTTATTGGCATTACATTTGCCTAATGTAAATTAAATTATTAGTTTTATTGTAGGATTGTAATTTTGTTAGTTATAATTATAGCATGTAAATCAATAAAAAATCAATTCTTTTTATACTTTCTTATTTTCTCCCTTCAAAAGCGTGGTTATGGCTCCTATTGGCACACTTTCGAAGCGTAGCCAAAACCAATTCAATTGGCATGTTTCTAAAAGCATGGTAGTATCTCTACTTTTTGGCACGCTTTAAAAGCGTAGCGAAAGCCAGTTTTTTTTATAGTGCGAGATACTTATCGATTTGTTACTAGTTTAAAAGGAATTTGTAATGACAGTTGCGATAGTATTACAACTAATTAAATATATATTATTTTCTAGCAAATTAGCAACTACTTTGTAACTTTGGTTTCTCATTTAGACTAGCTTTGGTTTAGCGACAAAATTCCTACAAATTTAATTAAGGATTTTCAAAGATTAGCTATAGATTTGCTATAAATTGTGATAGATTTGCGATCATATTAGCGAACAACTTGCGACGAGTTAGATTCGGAAAAATTCCTCACCAATTAGCGTCAACTAAGCATTCTATTTTCTCTACGAAGTTAGTTTGGATTTAGCGATGAGTTTACTGCAGTAGTGTTTGACGCTAATTAGCAACTACATATTAGTCTATTTCTTTTACGGAATTAGCTTTTAATTTAGTGATAGATTTGCGACTATCTATTCAGTCGCTAAAAAACTTTTCCGATGAATTAGCGACTATTGTGTTTGCCTCACTGATCTGCGACTTGTAATTAGCGAGGAAAGCATTGGTTGCTAGGCGGTAGCTAATCCGTCACAAATTGTATTTTGTGTCAGATTAGCGATGATTTTTCGACTGTTTTTGTGGTAGCTAATCGACCTTATTCTTGTAGTGGACTTCCAATTTCTCATACCTTGCCAAAAGTTTGCCTTGCAGCTATTTATTTATTTTAATTGCCATTTAATTTACCCGCCATTAAGTTACTTATTCCTTATTCTTGAAACCCCAATTTACAATCTCCATAACCAATAATAAGAGCATACTTCCCTGCAGTTCCTTGAGAAGACGACCCGAGGTTTAAATACTCGGTTATCAATTTTAAGGGGTTTGTTACTTGTGACAACCAAAACTTTTGTAAGAAAGGTTGATTGCTTGGTTTAGCAACTATACTTGCAACGAGTATTTACCATAACTTCTAAACCATCAATCTTCCGCTCTTTCATCGACCAAGTCTTAGATTATAAGGGCTGAAACAATCAACCACTAAATACTGAATGTCAGAAGTTTTAGATAAGGGATGCTCACCCAGTGTGATTTGTAACCACACAGATCCCAATACGGAGACACGTTCACCTGGGAAGTTGACCAGGTCACCTGTAGATGGCTGGAGTATGTTATCACTCAGTTTCATTTTCTGAAAAGTGAAATAGAATAGAACGTCTGCGCTGCTTCCAGGGTCTAGCAATACTGTGCGTACCAAAAGGTCCCCAAGCTGAATAGAGATTACCACTGGATCATCCAGATTGAAAATTTTTGTATTGAGATCAGATGCTCGGAAAGTCATTTATGGGAAATGGAAGGGTGTTCAGACGTCATTGAAGGTGCCTTCTACCGATAACATAGCTCGGTATGAGCGTTTACGTGCCGAGCTTGTTGCTCCTCCACCTATAAAACCTCTAGAAATACAGTTAATCACCCCCAGAGTTGGTCAGGGTAGGTCGAAGTAGCTTTTTATTTGTCTCGGGAGTGTTGCCCTGCCGAGGTGTGGTCAGGAGAGGATGGGGTATGCCATTGTATGTGGCCACTGATATACTTGTCTAAATGACCTTGCCGAGCTAATCATTCTAGTAGGTCTTTAGCAATTATGCATTCATCAGTAGTATGTCTGTGCTTTTGGTGAAAGTGAAATATTTTGATTTATCTACATTCTTCGCATCTAGATAACTACTGGCCTTTCGGGGAGGTTTGATCAACTTGGGATTGAGGATCTCCTTGATGATGTTGTCTCTCTTTATGTTAAACTGAGTATATGAATCATAGTGAGGGGTTAGTTTAAAAGTCTTTTTGTTGTCTCGAGCTCTATCCTCGTCTTTGTTGTACTCGGACTTATCTGCTTTCCGAGCTTGTCGGAGCTCCTCGATGTCTATTTGTCCTTTAGCCTTTTCGCAGAACTCGGCAAGAGTCTTTGGTTTAGCAACAGCGATTGTTTCTTAAAATTTTCTTGGTCGGAGTCCACTTTTGATGGCATGCAGATGCACCCTGGGGTGAAGGTCTGGTATGCTCATGGCCACTTTTGTAAAACGAGTAATGTAGTCCTTCAGACTTTTTCTGACCTTGTTTGATTGTGTTCAGATAGTCGGAATCATGTAGGTAAATAAAAGAGGGAGCAAAATGATCCTTGAAAAGCTTGGCTAATTCTTGAAAACAAGAAATAGAATCTGTAGGCAAAGAACAAAACCAATCAAATGGAGGATCGTCTAAAAAAATGGGAAAACAACGACATAAAACAGGGTCAGAGGCACTATTTACTATCATTATAGATTGGAACTTTTTGATGTGCTTCTTTGGTCCCCTAACCCATCATAAGGGGTTAAGGTTGTTGGCAAAGTGAATCTCCTAGGCATTTGGAAATTCATAATGTCAGTCGTGAATGGTCCTACAGAGTTATCGGGCTCAGTGTCCTCATTCTCTGTTCGAGCTTCTCCGTTCCGGGGAGGCCGAGCTTCTTCGTTCTGAGCAGTTTTGGAGACGTGTGATGGGTCGGATTTATGTTCTGCCTCCTCTGTTCGCTCATTATGATCACCATAGTTTTCAATCTGAGAATTAGTTAACTCAGCGATCTGGTTTGCCATCTTTTGATTTTCCTCCACCATACGTTGATTTGCTTGTTGCAGCTCAGTTACCATCTGAAGAAGTTCAGAAGGTGTTGGGAGACGTAGATCAGCCATCGATGGACTTCAGAAATTTTGAGGCCGAAAAAGGAAAAGAGAGTTATATCTCGGACCCCACGGTGGGCGCCAATTGTTCTTCAGTGAATAACCTGGTTATAACTCGGCTCCTGGCAGCTAGCACCGAGCTATTGTCCCCGACACCGAGCTAAGAGCTTGGAGGTCCGAGCTCCTCGTCAGAGAGGTATATCACATCGTGGGAGAACAAAAAGGGGAGTATACCTGTAAAAGGCACTCCGATACTTAAATCAATATTGTGTATTCAATGTATGCCCAATCATTGAAAAGCATCTTACCTTCCCTTTTTATAGGGTGAAGTATCCGATGATTGCATTTTAAAAGTTCTCCTCCTTTATGGAGAGTAATGTCAGATGGAGGCATTTTTTATTCGGACAATCGTTTTATCAGTTACCGATTTTGTAATGTAGATTGCCAAATTATACTGTTTAAGTCAATCTATATCGCCCATATCAGTGGTTATAGCTTCTTTTACTCGGAAAGCAATTCTCAAGGCAGCTTAAAGACTTAAGATATGGTCTTGTTAGTATGGGATTATCTTGCAAATTCTTTTTGGAATTGGATGTCGAGGGAAAAAGTTGATGTTATTCATATATCTGACACCCACTTGCGATCGAGTAGAAAAATATTTTTATGATTCTAGGTGGCATAATGAATTGATGACAACAATTGATGCTAATTTGGAAAATGATATTATGAGTGATCAACTATTTGTGGAGTCAGAATGTAGTCATGGTTGGTGATGGAGATGCTCGCCTTTCGAAGCTTGTTTGGCTAGATAAGGATATTATTGGTTATTGAGTCGAGATACTCCATGAGATCTTTCTATAACTTTGGAATTTGGTCTGCAAACTGGGAGCTCCAAAAAAAAGTTCGTCTTTCGGTTTGGTTAGTCATGCACCATGTTTTACTAACAACTGGTTTCATATTTCAACGAGGTACCTCTCAAACAAATTCTTGTCAAAGATGTCAGGAGCAAATGGAAACAATTCTTCATTGTCGTTGGGATTGCAAGGGAACTAGGGATGTTTGGAGTCAATTAGGGGTTTAGAATTTTTCTGTTTATCAACAAGATGACATTTCTCTTTTGGTTCCAATTCGGAATTCAGAGTATGAGTTAACTAAATTCAATGCAGGGCTTTGGGACATTTGGTTAGATCTAAATGATTCAGTTATTAGCGATGAAAAATATTCTATCATGAAAATTGCTTATCATTCTCGTCTACTAACAACATATTTTCTATTGGCTAACTCCTTAGCATGTCTTGCTTGGTGTCCAACTACTTTATTTTTGTTGACATGTGCTGAAATTAAATTTTGATGAGAGAATTTTTTTAAAATGTTGGAAGAGTTCAATTTGAATGTCTTATTAGAGATAGTGATGATAATTGACTAAGAAGGTTTTCTGTCTAAGTTTCAAGAGTCAATATTTTGACAACTAGACTTTTTGGTATTTGAAAGGTTGATCATAGTTTAGAAGACTCAATTAAAAAATGTCATCTCCAAAACTGCCTCTTTAGATGTATTCTTTCTAGCTAACAATTAGAAAGTGTTAGGTAACTATGAAGAGAAGGCTATTATAAAGAAAATAGTAAAGTGACAGTTAGATTTTCGAAGATTTTTACATCGAACTAATTAGTTTTTGAAGAGAAAAAAATATTAATTAGGTCCTCTACAATAATAAATGTTGGATATGTATGTCCTTCCGTCAATGGATAATGCGAAACCAAATAGAGTTGTTCATGTATTTTGTTATTTACAATGATGCGTGTTTTATTACTCCTAGTGGGTATGAAAATAATGTAGTTTTGGACAGTGAAGTATTTATTATCTTTCAAGTTTTTATATAACATTTATCAATTGTTCTTTATATATAACGAATCTTATTAAAACAGGTGAAGTTTCGCTCCAAAAATTATTATCTATATAACGTCATAAATAAACACGTTATAGTAGGTAATAGTACATATAAATACCACTATATTAAGTTTTATGTAATTAATTAGCAAAAAAACATCTCATGTTTATCGTTTACTATCGTAAAGAACAAAATTAATATTTTTTTTTAGAGATTAATTAGTGCGAGAGCAAAATTTTTAGAGACCTAATCCTCAACCTACTCTAAAAAATTTTTATTAAAGCAGCGAGCACTAGCGGAAAGCTTGGGTTGTCTAGTTTGGTCTGATGCAAAAGGAGGCTAATAAAGTTATAGATTTAATGGCAAAAGGAAGTGCTCAATCAAATTCAGAAATGGTTGAGTGACTTTGTTCAAATAATTCAATACTTTCGATTATGACGATGTCATTCTTAAGAACCTACGTATTTCTTTTAGTTTCTTTTGTTTTCTGCTTTTTTTTTCCTTCAATTTTTGTTTTAAAAAAAAATGTGTGATGTTAATTCAACTACTTTTTCCATTCTAAATCATCATATCTATTATTGCAAGACAACTACACACAATATAAAAGTGTAGATCTCATGCAATTATTGTATAAGATTATAATTATTCTTTTAAAAAAAACATATTTAAGTTTGTTAACGAGAAACTTTCAATATTTTATGATATTAAATGTTCTAAAATTTTCAATATATTATATATACTAAAACTTTTAATTTCACTTTAAAATTATATTAAGTTTTAAATTTTTAACAAATAAGTTTAAAACACTTGTTAACAAATCTTATATGATGTAAATAATGGAGACTTGCGGAGCTGCGGCAAATTTTTTTAGTTAAAGAAATTCAGAGTATGTTATATTCAATTGTGAAAAAATTGTGTGTTTTTTATAGATATGGAGATAATTTTTTTAATTGGAATTCACAAATCGAAAGTTTAGTTTTGTTTTGAAAACAAAACTTAGGGTTCCATTTGGGATAATAAAAAAATCTAAACCTCATATTTATATGGGCTGAAATTTTTTTTAAAGAATAAGCAAATCGATGGGTTAATTTTGTAAAAAAAAATTATAAACCATAAATCTAATCTTTAGATTTGTATTTTTCAAAAAAAAAAAATTTAACCTTTAAATTTATAGTATCCACGTTCAAAAAAAATATATCAAATATCTACATTACTAAAAAACATCACTTAAATCACAATGCTAAAAATAAAAAGGCGCGAGTTGCAACTAATAAATTATGACGCACATGTGCCTTTCTTGGCATGTGAGTGCTTTAAATCAAGCATTCAAGATGTACCTAATAATTTATGCAATGTGCCAGCTCAAGGTCCAGGTTAAAGTACTCTCACTGTACTTGATTCAAGATACAATGCAACTCTAAATATAAAAAGGACACATACATAGCAATATAGCATATTAGCATGCATGCCTAAAAAATTTTCTACTCCATCCTCATCCTAGCTCATTGTTGATGAATGTTTAATTTTCTACTCAATAACCTAATAACAAATAAGAAAAGAAACTAAACAAACTAACTTACCTACAAGGATTTAAATAAAAAAATCTACGGAAAATAATATAACATTGCAAACTATTCTCAAATTTAAATATACCCTCACTCGTTACAAAATATGAAAACAAAACATGAAATAACATACATGCAAAACATACATGTAAAAGTAACAATGAACATACATGCAAAACATTATAGTTCGTAGTTTTCATATAGAGCTAGTGAGCTATCTAAATCTTTTAATAGAAATAACATATTGATAATAAAAGATAAGATAAAATATTAAATTGGTCTCTTATGTAATTTTATTTTGGTTTTTAAGATTTAAAGTGTTCTATTTGAATTTAAAAAGGTTTTATTTAGCTTCAATGTAGTCCTACCGTGAGGTCAAAGTTAAATAATTAATGGAATATCCTACATGACAGCAGTACAAGAATAAGGTCGATAATTTGAAAAATAAGTATAAGTTTCAAAGGCACAAATCAACCGTGGATACATTAATATATTTATTTATCATTCTCCTTAGTTCTATATATAGAAAATATTTTATTTAACTTGTAAGAAAAATGATAAATAAATGTATTGATACATCCATGGTTAATTTTGTGTCTCTGAAGCTTGTACTTGTTTCCTAGATTATCGACCTTGTTCTTGTACTGCTGTCATGTAGGACATTCCGTTAATTATTTAACTTTGATCTCATGGTGGGACTACATTAAAGTTAAATAAAACTTTTTTTTATTCAAATAGGACACTTTAAATCTTAAAGACCAAAATAGGATTACGCCCAAAAATAAAGGACTAATTTAGTACTTTATTTTAAAAGATATTATTTATACATAAAAATCATCCACTAATATATTTATCTATAAATATATGTGATAATTTAATTTATTTTTAACGTATATTTATATTTTAATATATATTTTATATTGATAATTGATTTTAGTGTACATGTAGTATAATATTAATAATACATCTAAGTACTATTGGGAGAGAAATGGGACAACGGACATAATCTTCATCATCCCTTCCACATGAAATAATAATAATAATAATAATAATAATAATAATAATAATAATAATAATAATAGTAGTAGTAGTTTACAACTTTTCAAGTCCTAAAATTGAAAATAAATTAAATAAAAAAACATATCCTCCTATTTAATTTTAAAGTCTAATTAAAATTAAATTATTTCTTATAAAATTCTATATTATAAATTTATTTTTTTTAATTAATAAAAATTTATACAAGTTTATCTAGTGACAATGGGTTCTTTGAGAGCGAATATCCCTTTTTCACCTCCAGTCTCGTTAAGAAAAATATCTTTATTTTTATTACGGGTCTCTATTTATTTGTTCTAACAAAAAAAAAAGTAAACATATTTGTGTGTTTATAGAAATATCTCTGAAAATTAAAAAAAAATAATCAATTTCACATAAATCCAATACAATACAACGTCATCCCAAATAGAGATTGGGAGGGTGAGCATTACGACTAAAATGGAGGTTGAGGGAGAAACTTTTGTGTCGCTAAACGTGAAAATCTTGACAAGGGATTGTAGACAAGGAATTAGGATTTTTAAATTCTATTGAGCAAATTTATATACATATATAAATTAAGAGTATTTGGTAATTCTAATTTTGTAGGTTTCTATAAAAAGGGTATCTATACTTCCATTTCTATTATTTTGTGGGGACAGATTCCCATTCTAAAAAAATTTCATGAATTTTTATTTAACTCCTCGTTGCTCAACGAGTAACAGGTACCCGTTTCAACGTTTTTCTTTAACCGTTTATCCGAATTTTCTCGAATTTAAATTTTCCAACCAATTTACCTGAGAGTTTAATGGCTTTGTTCTTACTATTTTCTTGATACACATCCAATCAAAACATTATATGATATAATGCAAACCTAACCTATGGCCATATATATACTATTTTTCTTTTAAATAAATGGAGCCAACTGTTGGCACAATAATCACACAAGAGAAGAATGGGCCCTCGAGTGGACACAAATTGATAGAAGAGTGATGGTTTTGTCCATAACCAATTTTTGGTTGCAAACTTATTTTTTAACAGGGATAAAAATTGTTTTCATCTCTAAAATTTAGAGTTAAAATCAAATTTATTCTTAATCTTATTTTTAATTTAAATTCATCTTTAATATTTTATTTAGTATTAAAATCATCTTTTTAAATAAAATATTTTTTTTTAAATGACAAAAATATTCTCTAATCTTCTTTTGTTTTATTGTCCTCTCCCTTATTCAAGAAAATAAAGGTTTCACATCATTTTCATCTTCTTCTTCCTTCTTTACTATCCCCAACGTTTCATATCTTCTTAATTGGACCACCCTCAGAACCCACTGATGATTTTTTTTTCTTTCTCCTGAGCATCATCCACTTTAAAATTCTCGCTCCAATTTCGGTGCTCTTCAAAACGATGTTGTTGTTATTGTTGAATATGCTGAAAGGAGAAAATAACTACGTCAGAGATCCGCTTCGACCGTGCCGTCGAGGACTCCTCCACTACCATCAAGATTGACGGCCGCCCTCGCCTTGCCTCGCCATCAAAGGACATCCTCTCTGTCGTCGATGCCCTCCTCTTCGGTGTCGGTCGCGGTGCCCTCACCACCGTCACCATGTACCTTGATGGCTGTCGACAGCCTTTTTTGGCGACAACAATGACGGGATAAATATACGATCTTGATGTCTCTACTTTGTTCTGTATCTCGTTTCTCACGCTATGTAATTGATGAAGTTTTTCATTCTATTTTTAAAAAAGCTGAATGATTTGTTGTTATTGTTGTTGTTGTTGGATTTGAAAGATTTTGAAGCGTTGGTGGTGGTGATGAACATTGAGGTTAAGCTTCTCTACTTCTCTATTCACGTTTGCAAGGATTTCTCTTATTATGTTCCAGATCTCCTTTTTCCCCTTCTTTGTTGTTGATGATAAATTTTTAAATTTAAATGTTATGTTATGTTGTTGTTGTTGATAGATTGAAATGAATAGATGTAAAAAGAAGAATAGCTGCTAGTAGTTGGTGAGAACAAGAGTAATGGTAGTAAAAGGTGGAATTAAGACAAAAAAAAATATAAAGATATTTTTATCCGAAAAAATTCAAAAGAACAATTTTAGTATCAAATAAAATGTTAAGAATGATTTTAAATTAAAAATAAATTTAAGAATGAATTTGATTTTGACCCTAAACCTTAAGAAATAAAACAGTACTTATTCTTTTTTAACATATGTTATATGTTGTTTTATATATTAATATTTAATCTTTTTAATACACAAAATTTTATTTATTATTAGATTTTAGGGTAAAAAACGTATTTAAGCTAGGGAGAGAAGTATATTACACATATAAGCCAAACAAGAATCTGATGCAAGAATCAGCCAAAGCAAACTATTATGTAATTCGAAACAAGTTTATTCGAATTACATTCGTTAATAATTCGAATCAATACAGATCGAATTATTCCAAAGCATTGCCTACAAGTAATTTGAATTAACTTGGAACGAATTATAAAAGCATAATTCGAATTGTATCAATTCGAATTAGTAGGAAGACGTGAGTAGTAGGAAGTTCAAATCAAGTTTATTCGAATTACTCACGTTGCGAAACAAATGGTAATTCGAAACGAGTTAATTCAAATTACAAGGGAGTGGCTTATATAAGGAGTTCGAACCAAGGTCATTCGAATCAGTTTTTCATTCTCATACCCCACCAAATCCCAGAGAAAACGACCCAGAATCGGTCCGAGAAAGACTGGAGCGGGAAAGTCAGGCGATGGGGGACGATCCGGGAAGGCTGTATCGACTGGATGGAGTTGCTCATATCGCCAGAGTGATCAACGACGAGGTTAGTGGTTTTTGATAGTGGTTTATGATATTGGTTTATGTTAGTGGTTTATGAAAGCAGTATTGCAAGTGGTTTATGTTAGCTGTTTTGCATGCGGCTTTATTGGCGGTTTATGTTAGTGGGTTGGGTCAGTGGTATTGCATGCGGTTTCTTCTAGTGTTTTTGTTTGCGGTTTTGATGGTGGTTTATTTTAGCAGTTTATGTTAGCGGTTTAGGGTGGTGGTATTGGAGGTGGTTAATTGAGTGGTTTTGCATGTGGTTTTCGTAAGTATATTTGCATGTGGTTTATCTTAGTGATTTTTTGTATGCGATTTTAGTATGCGGTTTTGCTAGTGGTTTACTACAATTTGCTTTTGCATGTGGTTTTCAGAAAAGGTCAATGTTTGCGGTTTTTGTAAGCAATTTTGGTAGTGGTTGACTATATCTTCTATTGCATGTGGTATCTTTTACTTGTTTACGTCGTGAATTGTATCTGTTAATGGTGTTGTAAATCGTTCTAATTATGCGGTCTATGTAATGCGCAGCCCTGGCATTGCATATCGAGCATGCGGCAGCAGCAGGGGATGCGACTCGATGAGAGGTACGTTCCATACTTGCAGATGGCCGGATTATACCATCTTGCGAGACTAAACGACAGATGGTTCCGATTGGACGAGCCCCTTGTGAGTGCCTTCGTGGAGAGGTGGCGTCCGGAAACGCACACATTTCACATGCCGTTCGGAGAGTGCACGATCACACTTCAGGACATCGCGTACCAGTTAGGGTTGCCAATGGATGGACGTTACGTCAGTGGTTGCCTGACAGACTTCCACGTATACATAGAGGGTGGCAGGCCAGCTTGGCAGTTGTTCCAGGAGTTGCTCGGTGTGTTACCTCCCGCGAACCAAATACAAAAGTTCGCAATGAACTGCACCTGGTTCCAGGAGACTTTTGGAGAGTGCCCCGAGGGGGCTTATGAGGAGACGGTGAGGCACTTTGCCCGTGCCTATATCATGATGTTGTTGGGCACCCAGCTGTTTGCTGACAAGTCTGGCAATCGTATTCACATCAGATGGCTACCATTTGTGACTAGGCTTGAGGAGATGGGTGGCTATAGCTGGGGGTCGGCGGCACTAGCATGGTTGTACTGGTGCATGTGCCGAGTGACCAACAGATATGTCGTGAAGTTAGCTGGGCCGTTACAGTTACATCAGTCTTAGATCTTTTGGCGGTTTCCTGGTTTTAGGCCTGCTGGGTATCATGCGTTTAGCTGGCCCCTTGCCTCGAGGTACCACTATCGTAGTCTACTATTCATCTTTATTTTATTTATTTTCAGTTTCGCATGCAATTTTATGCCTTTTAGAATCATTCATGAATGCAATACCATGTTTAAATTCCTATGCAGGTGGTTAGGTTACAATCCTGGGGTTAGCGAGAAGGGACCTCGGGTGCAGATGGCTCGACTGAGTATCGACATGTTACAGGCTAGGGATGTAAGTACGCTAAGCTCCTATGTATAGTTAGTGCTTTTTTCAGTTTATATGGTTTAACGAATTTGTCAAATGGATTTGATTTGCTTTTTTCATTTTATATGGATGCCCTATAGCACACCCGATGTCCTTCAGGTTGTCCATCCGGAGGTCTTGGAGCCTCGTCATACGATGTTATGGTGGTGTGTGACGTCCCTGATATATTTTGCAGTGGTTGAGTGGCATCAGGTTGATAGAGTGTTACCGCAGTTCGGCGGCGTATAGCCTCCCCCGCATCCTGTCCTGAACATCGACTTCTTGATGTCGAAGGATGGGAGCGGAGGTGATCGTTGGTTCCCGTCCCATTTACAGCATTGGCATCTTCACTGGGAGACACGTGCGGATCACGTGTTACGGTTCGACGTTGTTGCCGACCCGGACCCTCACATGAGTTCTTGGACTGGTGGCATCAGCACGGAAAGAGGTTCTTGTCACCTGAGATGTACTTGGGGGATCCGAGAGGTATTCCTATTCCGGTTGAGGTGACGCAGAGGGGTGCCGGCCGAGTACTTGATATGGACCGAGTTGACGACGTTCCTGACAGGCGTTGGGTTGAGAGGAGAGCTCGAGTCGGGACACGCCGTAGCCAGCGTGAGTGGAGGTGGCTGGACCAGGCTATGGAGGAGGGTGATGAGGCCGGTAGGGGCGGTGGTCGAAGACGAGGGCGTGGAGGCAGGGAGAGGGGGGCTGCTCCTAGGCAGGATTTGCCTGATCGTGGTGAGGATGCCGCTGGAGGAGGGGCTCCAGTGGGGGTGTTAGGCCCGCTCATGGCGGACATGGTGGAGAGTGGTATGGATCCGGTATGGGAGATCCATCAAGCCATGCTGACGCTGGGCTTGGAGTGGGGCCGCTCGGAGATTACTTCGTTGGTGTTCCTGTTGACGACCAGACACTTCAGGAGAGTACGCCATGGGTGATTCCGGGATCCATGTTTTCAAACTTTGTTGCCGGTGATGGGATTGATGCGGATTTCGGTGGATCACATTTCCTAGATGAGATCACCATCATCATGCAGGAGGATGAGGATGCCCGTCGATGGGGTCAGACAATGGGGACATAGGCACCGTTAAATGTCGATCTGAATGAGCCTCCCTCCATGGCTCCTGTTCATACTTTTGCCTTGGGTGGGACCCCACCATCGGCACATACTGCTGGGTCACATTCAGTTGCCAGGCCGTCCTCATCCAGACCCGTACATGTCCAGCCTAGGACGCCTGCACAGCCACCCCCGGAGGACGAGGAGGACGAGATCGAGGATGAGGAGCCGCTTATCCAGAGAGGTCATAGGACACGGGTTCCACATCGTTGCTTCACGGGGTTGCACCTCTTTAGATGATATGCGTATCGGGGTGTATGTTATTTCGTTATCAGTGTTGTATGTTATATAATTTCGTTATTAGTGTTATATTTTATTTTGTTAGTTCATCAGTTCATGCATCAGTGAGTTTCATATTGCGTTATTTTGTATCAGTCACTATGAAAACATGTGTACTTTGCTTATGTAACTTATTTCCATAATTAGTAAGACATTTAACATACGTGTCTTTTACGACAACAATTATTCAGCACTGAACACCGACTACTTATCAAACCTAGAACATCATTTTCTAAAAAAAAAGTACAGATGATCAAACTAATACAAATAAGAACACAAAACCAGACATTTCTATTCATTTCACCTTGTATGGCTGGGTCCTCCAGCCTGTGGACAACTCCGACGAGTGTGTCTGGGTTGCCTACAGAGGCCACATCTCTTGGGCCGGTTCGGATCTGCCTCATCCATATTGGTCCGTATTCGAGTGGACCTCGGATGACCCTCCCTCGCAGCCTCTTGTTCGGGTCCGGTATAACGGTCGGCCCGTCATATGGTGGCCAGAAACCCTCCGGAATGGGAGGTGTGAATCCCATCCGATACACACTGAAAACCGAACTAAGGCGATACACCTGGTGGAATGACGGAATGCCTCGATACAAGGTGGGAACGTCCAGAACAGCCTGTGAAAATAAGCTTGAGACTCGTCCAGCTGTCCCCCAACTCGAACAGGGCTAGTCCTAAGGACTGCTACAGTACCAGGCATGGTCAACTGGACTCCTAACACCCACCTAGGGAGCTCGTTGTACGACTCATCCCAGTTACCATAGATGACGGCAACAGCCTTCTGCTTCGCCAGTCAGACCCTCCTGTACGTCGGCCTGAACCCAAAGTGTGCGGCCGTGGCATTTAGGAGCACCTTGATGTTGACGGATGCATCAGCCCTAACCATTGGCATAATGAATGTCGCTATCACATGATAATCCAAACTCCTATGGTCGCTGGAGATAGAGGTGGCGAGACACGTATGCGGTCCGTTGTACCGTTTGACTTCCCAAATGCCCTTGCGCTGCCGGAGACTCAACCGAATCAACCATGTGCACCCATTCCCAAACTCAGAACACTTTCTCACATACCGGCGATAGTCAAACTCAACTACCTTGTACTGTACCCCTCGGCGGATGCTGTAAGTCTTCACACTCAACAGGGCCTCATCTTTATCCTGAAATTGCTGACCAACCTGGAACTCTGTCATTCCAGCAAACCCTTCCGCATCTCTAGCGCCAAATCCAGCAGGCTGCCCAGGAAGCCCATCTTGCCTCATGGAATCCAGGTCCAATGATGAAAAATGGGGTGGGTACTGCTGTGTGCCAGAGCTAGATCCACATGCAGCCCCTCTCGGGTCACTCGCTCCGAGATCATCGCCACTGTCATCAGCAATCATATCCGGCTCAACATTATCGTCATCTGGATCATCAAACAATCTGTCTCCAACACCAGCCGGTGTAGCACACTGTATTGAGGTCAGAAGATGTTCCCCTATACCAACCTCGTCGCCAACATTGCTGCTGAGATCAACAGCGAACGAAAGGGAGGCGACAGGCTGGATCGGTGGCTCGTAAGCAGGGACGGAGGAAGAAGCAACGACAGGTCTCGAGCTAGAATCGGCCACCGTGGCTAAAGTGTGCGTATTTCGGTTCGAACTCCCTGAGCTGGAGACCATATCAACCAACTTTGCCAACAGCTCTGGTGTCCTCACCTCGGAAAACTGCCGGCGACAATGAAACATGACCTGCAAGTCCTCATCACTCCCGATCGTGAAACAATCATACTTTACGGTATCTTGGAGCACCGTGGTTGGAATGCGATAGAAAAACTTCTTAACCCTTTTCACACCTTCCAGACCAAGTTTCAGCAGTACAGAGCTAACAAGGTCATCATAGCTCGTCGTAGGCCTCACGATAATACAGAGAGGATCCTTATCGGTGAACTTCACACCGGATCGAGTTTTTCTCTTAATCGATTCTCTGTGGTGAACCAACACTAGAAAACTATCCTCACTAGCCATCTGACCCCTCTATTGAGAGCAACTCACGTTCACATCATATATATAGAGCTCTGCTTCACAATAATTCGAATCATCCTCATTCGCACTATATATATGTAATTCGAATCAAGTCATTTCGAATTAGCCTTAATTACCAAACCAGAGTAATTCGAATCAACAAGATTCGAACTTCCTCCTTAATCACGTGGTGTTAGTAATTCGAATTGACATAATTCGAACTATGCTTCCCTAATTCGATGCATCTTGATTCGAATTACTTTGGCAGAATGCTTGGGAATAATTCGAGCTATATCAATTCGAATTATGTAGAAATATAATTCGAATTTTATTGATTCGAATTACATTAAAGTATGCTTTGGTTGATTGATGAATGAGAATCTCGTTTGGCTGATTTGCATAATTTTGAACTCCCCTTGGCATATATCTGTTTTTTACCCTAGATTTTATTATTGTAAAAAAAATATATTTTTATAATGTTTAACTATATATCTCGTTCCAGTAACATAACAGGTTCCAATTATTCAATATTAATGTATCTCAGAGTTGGAGAAATTTTGATGATCACCTATTCCCTACAAGGCATGTACATTCTTAAAAAAATCACTTTTATATT